>NW_005871276.1:207123-224257 GCF_000147115.1 Myotis lucifugus | reverse complement strand
GGATGGATGGATGTTGGATAGATGGATGGATGATGGCACTGGTATGGATGGATAGATGGATGTTGGATGAATGGATGAATACATGGATGATGGATGGATGAATGGATGGATGTTTGTTGGATGGATGTATGGATGGATAAATGTTGGATGGATGGATGGATGGATGGATGGATGGATGGATGGATGTGTTGGATGGATGGATGGATGGATGGATGTTGGATGGATGGATGTTTGTTGGATGGGTGGATAAATGTTGGATGGATGGATGATGAATGGATGGAGGATGGATGTGTTGGATGGATGGATGGATGTTTGTTGGATGGATGGAAGGATGGAAGGATGGGTGGATGGATGAATATCTCGCAGGCTCAGTCTCTGTTGGATAGATGTCAGAATCATTTTATAGAATTGGAAGCCAGGAAAGACCAGAGGAGCCCTTCTGGAAGTCTGTGCTGGCACAAGCCTGAGAGCACAGATCTGTCCGTTACTGTGCAGCCACCAAGCCTGGCCCCGAGGGCTCTCAACAAATCAGCATGAACTGGAACAGTGATTGTGCTCTGCCCCTCAGCTGCCAATCATGCAGCACCCTCCCGTTAGGGCCCTCCTCCTTTCCAAAGGAAACCCTGGGGCTCAGCTTCCCACCCTGACACTGAGCAAAACCCAGGCACCCTTCCCTCCAGACACCTTGCCGCTCTCACCTGAGTCCGCAACTGCACCAAACCACAGCAGAGATGCAGAAAAGCTGGTCCCTCTCAGCAAGGCCTGCTCATAGGCCACGCCCACAAAAGGCGCCCTGGGCAGCCTCACCCTGGTGACCTCCCTGGCTCTGTGGGAACAGTGGCAGGCAGAAGGAAGCCCGCCCTCCGTGGGCCGGGCGGCAGGTTCACACACTTCAGACATGTGTGTGAGCACCCTCCACAATGGGGCTTTGTCCTGGCCCCAGTGAGCCAGCGTCTGCAGAGCCCTGGGAGGGCATGGGCAGCGGCCCAAGGACATGCCACTACCTTCCAGCTGGGAGGGTCCAGGGAGGAGACAGGCAGGTCCTGGGAGGCCACCAGCAATGCCTCTCCTGGGGGTGGAGGAGCACCCAGAATCTCACACGCACTCTACTCCCTGGACATGTGCAAAGAGGAGCGTAAGGAAGAGGGAGCAGATCTGTCCACGGAGCTCTCACTGTAGACCAGGCGCCAGGCCATACACTTTGCACAGCCTACCTCATCCCACCCCTGTGAGGTACATTCTCACACCCGCTATACAGATGAGTAAACTGAGGCTCTGAGCAGCAAGTGATTTGCCCACAATCAACAGCACCCCAGGTGTCACTGCCTTGAAGGCCTCTGCTCTGCCCCCTCCTGCAGTTTGGCTCCCCTCCCCCTTAAGCATCTGCCCACCTCAAACATCCTCCAGGACCCCACTGCCTTTGAACCCCAGGAGCACCCCCACTCAATCCCTGGCTGCCCCGACCTCCTTCAGCCTCTGGCCCCACTCGGGTCACTCAGAGCCTGGGAACTTGCTACAAAACCTGCTTTCACTGGCCACCTGCCCGTGGCCAGTAACACTTCCTCCACTCCTGGCCCAGGCGGGACAGGCTCAGGACCGCCTCCTCCAAGGCCCTGCCCCTCCCCCTCCACGTGCAGCAATGGCTCCCAGGGACAGATACCTGGTACTCCCCCAGACCAGCCGAGGACCAGGAGGGCTGGAGCTCACAGCCACGCCTGTCCCACGGACCAAGCCTCAGTGTCCACAGACAGAAGAGTGGAGGCTGGGAAGACTGGCCCAAGTTCATCGAGGCCGCCATCGGGACAGGACCCTGAACCCCGGGACACCGGTCCAATGTTCAAGTTCAGGCATCCTCCATGTCCAGCAGGGCCAGTTGTTACATGCTAATAGCACACAGCTGACTGAGCCATCGCTTCCCTTTCTCCCAAAACCACCCGAGGTGATGGAACTACCAGGAGGGCACAGGCACCACCTCAGGATGCACAGGATGCCGAGATGGCAGCTGGAGCCGGACTCGCTCTCGGCTCTCCTCCTGCAGAGGGACCCAGGCAGCTGGCCACAGGCCCCGGAGCCGCCACGCCAGTGTGCACAGACTGCCACGGCTCCTGAGTGTCAGAGCAGAGCCTGCCGGCACCCAGAGGACACGGTGTCCCAGGGAGTGACCAGCACCCGCCCATCCACCCAGTGCAGCCACGGGGACCATCGGTCTCCCAGCCACAGTCCACCTGGAGGAGCCACTGCGTGCACACACAGAAGTGCAGACCACGAGCCCAGAAGCAGTGGCCACAGCGGGGGAGGCCTGCTAGAGAGAGGTGCATGCACTGAAGGTGTCACTCAGCCATGCGGGGCCCCAGCGCCTTCTGGGCTCAGCGGGCCCTGGCCACTCTTCCCCGGTGCGGTCGCCTCCCCTGCCCAGCTCCCTGCCTCTCTCCAGCCTCACTCGATGCAGGGACAGGCTGTCACCCCTGGGATGGGTGCTCTGCGCTCGGGGACCTCAATCATCCTTACCTGTCCTTCCCTCCTCTTCCCACCTCTCCTCCTCCCTTCTCCTCCCTTCTCCTCCATTACAGTAGCTACTACCTGTGACATTTGACCAGATGACAGGCCCCAGAGTGTGGGTCCATTCCAGCATCTCCCCGGACCCTCCAGTGGAGGCGCTGCTGAGTCCTCATCCTCAGCTGGGACACCAGCCTCGGAGAGTGAACTGACTGGGCCGAGGCCACTCAGCCTTGTGACCCTGACAGTGTCCACGCAAGAGGGACTCCAGAGGCCAAGGGAAGAACCGATCAATAAACATTTGTCAAGGAGTGATGGACTGACTACGTGTGTGTGGATTTTTTAAAGCCCGAATTTGACCTTGTTCCTGCCCTGAGGGCAGCCCTTCCAGGCAGCTGTGGCCTTCACTCGGACCCCGAGCTCCTCCCCCCTCTGGCAGGCGTGCTCTGTGAGCTCAGTGCGGCCTCCACAGCACGGCCCTGGGATCCAGCAAATTCTAATATTGGGGTCCCAACCCTCAGCACCTCGGACTGTGCTCACAGTTGTAGACGGGCATCAAGTTAAAATGAGGTCATCAGGCTGAGCCCTAAGCAGGTGACTGGGGACCCTGTCTCACCTCACAGACCCTCCACAGCAACTCTCCAGAGACATTGTTCTCCCCATTTCACAGATGAGGAAACTGAGGCTCAGATTGTTGAAATCGCTCGAACAAGGTCACAACCGCGGATGCTCCAAGATTCAAACCCAGCGCAGCAGCAGCCACATAACCTGTCACGCCTCGCGGTGCACAGGCCACGCCGGCGCTGGAAACGGGAAGCGCGCTTGGCTGGGAACAGGCTGGAGCCCCGAGCTCTGCCAATCATCCCGGGGAACATATGCATCCCGGGGACGGAACAGTTGTGCACTCTCTTGCCCACACCGAGTATTTTGCATGTTCCTCTCTCCAACACCGAAGCGCTCCCCTCGCCATGTTGCGGACACCCCAGAGATATTTTCTCTCTTGTGTTTTACCCCACACAACGGCTGTCTTCTAAGAACTCGACCAAGGGACAAAATCTTGTAAATATTCCAGCCATTCGCTTATCCGGCGTAATTACCCAGCAAAGAGCAACATTCGGGGCTCCCTTCGCCAGCAGATAACTGCGTTGTGCTATTAGCCAACACACAGCTAGAGGGGTTTGCAACCCACGTGACCCCTGGGGGCACCGCAGGCCTCCAGGAGGCCCTGGGTGCGGGGACGGGCCCAGCAAAGTGGCACCTGCTCCCGGGAAGGCGGCTGGAGGCGGGTTCTTTAGAGAAGTGGAGGTGAGCTCCGTCCGACCTGCCTTAGCATGGGCCCCAGGACTTAGCTCCAGCTGCGCTAACAAAGCACAGACCCGGTGGTCTGCGGGCTGTGGGAGCTCAGAGTCGAGGCCTAAGGAAGGCTTCTTGGAGGAGATGACCTCGGAGTGTGATCTGAAGGACTGGATTATCGGGGCTGCTGATGGAGCAGGCACGTGCCAAACTAGAGCCCCATCTCCTGAAGTTCCAGTATTCCCAACTGGTCCTCCACTTGGGGGTGGAGTCAACTTCTTGCAACCCCTCAACACTGAACTGAAGCAGCTTTATAGGCATGACCCATACACCCTCCAACAGCCCTCCTAGGTGGGCATTCTTAGGCTTTTTACAGCGGGGGGCTGGGGGGGGGCGTGCGGGGCAGGGGCGGGGAGGAGTGCAAAGAAGTTAGATCTCTCGTGTTGGGCCAAGCCTGTTTCAAACCTGCAACTGAAAAGCGCCAGAGCCATGCTCACAGCCCCGTGCCCACACAGAGCCGCTGGGAGTGGCTGCTAAAGGGAAAAAGTCCAGGACTCGCCTCACGAGGACGGAATCGGAATCTCTGGGGCTGTGGCCAGGGGATATGAACTTTGTTAAACACCTCCCCAAGGTGAGGTCTTCGTCATGCTGTTCCCTCTGCCTGATGCTCTTCCCACAAAGAGCCACCTGCTTCCTCTGTACAAGTCGCCAGCAGCCTGCCACACAGCCGGGGGGTCAGAGAGAGAAACACCTGGAGTAGGTGGGAAGGGTCCCCCACTTTCACCACCACACGCTCACCAATCAGGCCCTGGCGGATGGAACCCACCAGAAAGTGGTCGGCCTGTCCAAGGCTGAGGAGTGATAGAATCAGAGTCAGAATCCCAGTCACCCCGACTGAAGCGCGGATGCCCCCCTGTCCCCGCTGCCCCGTGTGGTTTCATTCATGCCCACGGGGACCCCACACCAGTCCTTACAGTATTTTCCCAAAAGGACCACAGCGTTTCTTAACTCAGAGCCTGGCCACGTCCCCGGCCACAGCCATGGTCCGCCTGCTCCCTGTGCCCCGGGACCCTGGCGCATGGCTGACCATGAGGGGCAGCAGATGTGTAGCTGTGTGACTTCTGAGTGTCGGTCACAGACGCAGAGCATCTGACTCACAGGACACTCACTCTTGGAATCTCGCCGCCATGCTGTGAGGGAGACCAAGGTACGTGCGGAGGCCACATGAAACGTCCCTGCCACTGGCCCCTCCTGCGATGCCAGCCAACAGCACCCAGCAGACATGTGTGCGAGGGAGCCATTGATAACTCCAGTCCAGCCTCTCTCTGAGCACAACCCCCTGAGAGATCCTGGTGAGAACTGATCAGGAGAAATAATTACCACAAGTGAGTGGTGGTTGGCGCTCCACGCATGGGGGTTTGCTGCACAGCGCGAGACAACCAGACACTGGCCTGATACAGGGGAGCAGGCTCAGATGTGATATGACACGTCCTGACCCCCAGGCCCTGGGTTATGTCCTGGGAGTGGTGGGAGCAGTGGAGGCCGCCCCTGGCCCCTCTTCATCCCACTGCCATGTTCCTTTCCCTTCTTAAGCCACCTGGGCTTCTTTCTCGGAAATAAAGGACGTTCACCAGCAGCGCTTCTGTGCAGTTGGATGAACACAATGGGATATGTTCTGTGATGACTACGCACATAAAAATGATGTTTTCTTCACAAAGAATCTCTCTCTCTCTTTCTGCTCTCTCCCAAATCAGCCCAGCCCACAAGAACTATGAAAAGTACAGCCTCCAAGATGTTACTCAATCTGTTAGCTCAGCACACGCCACGAAATAAGATAAGGCTGCGTAGAGCGAAGGCCACCGTAGAGAGGGGCTGGCCAGCCCTCTGCCCCGAGAACCGCCGCACCTCGTGGGGGAGGCGGGGAGAAGACCCGGAGGAGATGGTGAAATGTCCCCTGAGCGGGGTCGGGGTGGGGGACGCCGGGGTCCAGAGCCCCCCAGAACCGTGCAGGGGCCCAGGCGGGGGCAGAGCAATTCCTTCCCACACACTTTCTGGTTTCTTCTCTGACTTTTCCAAGGCAACGAACTTCCACTTCCTTTCAAGATTTGCTTTTGCTCAGAGAAAGAAAGCAGTGAGCCTGCACGATGGGTACATGCCGGGCGCCGGGCGGGGCCCTGCACCGGGCTCCCCAAGCTCCTGGTGGCAGGAGCCTGGCTGCGAAATGAGCCGGAATGAGCCAGAAGCGGGTTGGAATCCCCTCTTTGACTCTAGGGAGCCAGGCAAACTGGGGGGCTCAATGAATGAATACCTGTGGGATGGGAAAATAAAGGTCCTCATTCCCTCCCCATCCTGGTCCCTCCGGCCAGCACACGTGCCGTGTAGAGATGCACAGGCGAGGCCGAGTCCTGCTCAGAGACTGTCCGCACACTTCCCACGGCAGAACCAGGCCAGGTGCTCGCTCCTAAGCCAGACACCCTCACTCCAAAATGCAGGCTCACCTTCACCCATCAGCAGAACAGAACCCGGTCTGTGCCCGTCTTCCCTGGGCCTGAGGGAGCTGAGTAAGAGGCACACGGTGGGACCCAGGACGGTGGGGCGGCTGGGGGTGGTGTCACAGGGGCCTGGAGGTCCCTGGAGACGCTGGAGGTGGTGAGAAGCTTCCAGTAGGTGACCAGCAGCGGCCCGAATGCAGCGCCCTTCCTGTCGCCCCAGGCAGCCCTGGGGGAAACCAGAGGGCCCGGTGGCCGGAGCCCTGCGTCCCCGAGAGCACCTGATGTTTCCGAGGTGAGCTGCCGAATCCCTGGCACCCCCATTCCCTCCTAAGGACAAGGACGTTGCTAATTAAACCCCAAGGGCACATGGAACTCTAACATCACATCGCATCTGCACCTTAACTCACACGGCAGCCCTGAAACGGCTGCAGCATGGGCCCCGGCTCCCCTGGTTGACAGGAGAGTGGTTATCCCGAGGGGCCACTGGCTGGCAGGGCCCAACCACCCCTCAGAGGAGGTTTCACTCAGGACCCTCCTAATGCCACACCTGCTCCATGTCACCACAGGGCCCGGCACACAGGTGAAGGATTAGATGACTTAGGTGCGATCATATATTTTATAAAATTTCATTAAGGACGCTGCGTATTATATTCTCCGAGCCTCGTTTCCTAGTCTATAAAATAAGAGTAATATCACCTGCCTAACGGAGTTACAAGATGAAGCGAGGTAATGTATGTGCAGGGTCCACGCAGCTACAACAATCAATTTACGTTCAATTAGGTTCAGCAAATATTTAATCACCATCATCATTATTATTAGCTATCATTTATTTAGCATCTGCTAAGTGCTAGAGGCTTTCTAGGCTTCCTCATAATAATCCTTCAAGGAAGATAGTCTGATTGCATTTATTGTGCAATAGTGATGAGATCTGTAGAAGGAAGAAGGTAGGAATAGAATGATACCGTGGCTTCCACGCTGGGAGTGTGGCCGACCGCTCACCCTGCCGCGTCCATACCAGACTACCCTAGATAGCATGTACTTTTTAAAAAGTACATATTTTTATTGATTTCAGAGGGGAAGAGAGAGGGAGAGAGAGAGATTGAAACATCAATGATGAGAATCATTGATCAGCTGCCTCCTGCACGCCCCACACTGGGGATCGAGCCCACAACCTGAGCATGTGTCCTTGACTGGAATCGAAACAGGGACCCTTCATTCTGAAGGCCAACACTCTATCCACTGAGCCAAACTGGCCAGGGCTAGCAGGTACTTTTAACACATTGTTGAGCTTGCAAGGCTCGTGGAAGTCTCCAGATGCCTCCCCTGTTTCTCCCCAAAATGCGAGTGAGGCCTGAAGGTGGGATGAGCTGGCGGTGCCATGATCTTCCGGCAGTTAGGGTGCTGGACCCGCAGCCCAGAGCAGACAGAGGAGCCGAGTCTGGTCACCTGGGGCAGATCCGGGAGCTCACAGGTGGCAGAAGTGTCCCCGGGTCTTTCGGTCCTGACTCCGGCAGAACCAGATAGAAATCTCGGGAGGAAAGCAGCCCCAATTGCGAGCCACAAACTTCCTCAATTTAGGGCCACAAGAGTCCCACCGATTAGAGATAAGCAATGACCTCACAGTGAAGAGTCGCAGGAAGGGGAGGAAGTGCGTGTCCGTGAGTGGCAGCGACAAGGGGCAGTAGCTTTAAACACCCAGGGAGCGCAGACAATGAATGGTCTGACACATAACGGATGACATCGGCGTATGGAATGCATAAAGAGAGAGAGGGTGGGGACTCGGGGATGAACGATCAACAACAGGCTCTCAGGAATGGCCCAGCAGGTTTAAAAAGTAAGCCACTGGGACTTCTAAACGTGAAAGTGTCTATTGATTTTTTAAACCCATGGATTATCCTTAACTAACAATAAAAGTTGTGAACCCCAGAGTAAAAGTCGAACTAAACAGCCAAAATGCAGTGCCAAGAGACAAGGACATGGAAAATACAGAGGGGAATGGAAGCCACGAGGAGGACGGGGCGAGGAGCTCCCAAATCTGTCTGGCCTGAGCTGCAGGAGGGAGTGCAAAAGCCATAGGTGAAGAGATAACAGCGGAGAACTTTCCGGAACAGGTGGGAGATATAAATCCAAGATTCAGGAATCACAACGCGGGAGGGGCAAAGGCGGTTTACAGTTGTGAGTACGTGGGACACGGAGTTTATTCTTGTACTGTCATGCACATCTGTTACTGTATTACTTATTTGTATTATGTAAGCCCCCTTTTGCCCACCCCTGTTTATTCCAAGTAAGACTACATGTTTTAAATCCACTCAGACATCTATCCTGAGTCTTTCAAATACCAAAGACAGAAACAATGCTTTAACGCAGCCAGACAGGCGGAGGGGGACATGCTCCCAGGAGCGATGGTCAGACAGAGCAAACTGCTCAGCTCCCACAGGAGCTGCCAGAAGGCGCGTAACTGAGCTTTCAACACGTGGAGGGGCGCTGGTTGTCCATCCAGGAAGGTGCACTTCACAGAGCTGGGTGCCCGGCAAGAGCCAAAGGAAACAAAGGCAGAGCAGATTCGTGTAGTGGGTGCTAAGCCAGCAGGTCTCCCCAGGGAAGGACAATGTGGGTGCAAGAAGGGCTGGTGAGCAGAGAAGCTGATGATGTGCGTATAAAACTAACAAAAGCCCTAGCTGTTTTAGCTCAGTGGATAGAGCATCGGACTGTGGACTGAAGGGTCCCAGGTTCGATTCTGGTCAAGGGCATGTGCCCAGGCTTCGGGCTCGATCCCCAGTGAGGGGCGTGCAAGAAGCAGCCAATCAATAATTCTCTCTCATCATTGATGTTTCTGTCTCTCTCTCCTTCTCCCTTCCCCTCTGAAATCAATAAAAATATATTTTTAAAAAAACTAAATAAAACTAACAAAATAACGTGTGTATAAGATAACAATAGTCTAATGCATGAAGTTACAGAAGAACAAAATTAAAATGCTAGATAATGCATGTAAGTCAAGAGGGCGATGACTTGATTTAGGATATTCTAAGACCCCCTTTGGGGGTCAAATGACCCTTTCACAGGGGTCACCTAAGACCATCGGAAAACACATATATAATTACATATTGTTTTTGTGATTAATCACTATGCTTTAATTATGTTCAATTTGTAACAATGAAAATACATCCTGCATATCAGATATTTACATTATGATTCATAACAGTAGCAAAATTACAGTTATGAAGTAGCAACAAAAATAATTTGATGGTTGGGGGTCACCACAACATGAGGAACTGTATTAAAGGGTCGCGGCATTAGGAAGGTTGAGAACCACTGTTCTAAGGTCTTTTTATAATGCAAAGGAGGTAAAGATGTTGTTTAATTTAGTATGTTGTTAAGTTAAATGTGGGTAGTAAAGTGTCTAGGACATTCAGAAAAACCATGGAGAAAAAATAAATGTCAACGTAATAGAGGAAGAGTTAATATGGAATGAGGAAAAGAAGCAAATGAAAAAAAATTTGTTTTAACTTCAATCAAAAGGCAAGAAAGAAGAAGAGACCATTGTACAGTGGGGAAAAAAGAAATCACAAACTGAGATAACAGAGAAATGAATTAATGCCCTAAATAAACATAAACAGACTAAACCAAGCCATTCAAGACAAAACTGTTCAAAAGATGTTTGAAAAACACAAGAAACAATGAGCGATGCCACCACCTGGTTTAAGAAGTAAAACATAATCAGCAAAATGTACCTTCGTTATCATAAGCCCTCCCTCACCACCAGAAAAAAAAGGCCATTTAGTTCAATGTCTATTATAACCTCCCAATCCCATATCTTTTACTCCAAGTGTAAGTATCACCACACACACACACACACACACACACACACACACAATTTTGCACATCACATTTTTTCTCAATCTGCTGTTCGTGAGGTTGGCCCATTTTGACATGTGGCGCTAGTTCCCGGATTTTCACGGCCGCATCATCTTTTGTTAAGACTGAGCCCCGATTGATTTACCCATTCTCTTACCGGTTGGCATTGCCAGCCTGAAACCTGTAACATTTGCTAACATTTCTCTCGAAGGTAAATACTCTCAGGTGGGGAATGTCTGGGTCATGGGATGCCAAGGTCTTTGACTTCCCTAGATGTTGATGAAGCAGGGAGGTTCACCAGATTGCCACGTGCCGGGCAATGACAGACGAGGGGGCCGGGACCAGCGTCCCCACCGTAGTAACACCTGGAAAATCTCGATCCCCTTTTAAATTAAGAGCTAAATGCCTGGAGGCGTTGGCGGGTTATCAGACAGAGAAAATTACGGGGCGAAGATCCAGGAGAGGAAATCGCTCGGAGGCAAGTCCCCGCATTTGGACAGGTTTCCCCCTAAAGGGGCTGCTGCTTCTGGACGAGGAGGCTGAGAGGCTAAATAAAACCTCTGACAAACGCCTAGACCTAGAGGAGCAGAAAGGAAAGCTCAGGACTGTTACTAAGGGGCCTCAGGAAGCCGCCAACACCGAGTGGGACGAGTCCATTTTTTCATGGTTCTCTGCTTCTTTTCTTCTTTCTTGCCTTTTGTGGAGAAAGTGATTTGGTTTTGGTTTTGAACTGACTCTGGAAAGAAGGTGCATCTTTTTAGAGTCGGTTAAAAACCCGGCCAGACGTGCCCCGGGAGTGAGGGCAAACCAGCGACATGCTGTCCTTTGCGGGGATCAGAGCCCCGTTTAAAACGTCTCCGCCCCCGACTGGCCTCAGGAGGGCTGGCGCTCCCGGCAGCCTGTGCCCGAACCAGACACCGAGCCTGGTGCTCTGTGTGTGCACTGCTGCCAGCACCCACTTAGGGAGCCGGCACACCGCAGGAGCGAGTGACGTTAAAGCCGACCCTGCGTTTCCGGAAGCAGGAAGGCACTGTTGTATAGTAGATGTAAACTCAAAGACGCGTGTTGCAACCTCTGGTGCAAAAGCTGCAGGTCATATCACTGCTGGGGCCCGGGTGGCAGCGGCAAGAAACCACGCCATGAGCCGGTGCAGTCTTCACGGCCATGAACTTGCAGGAAGGAGCAGAAGGGAGGTTGGAAGCCAGGCCTGGGGCTGGTCTCTCTTGCTCTCTCGGCACAGCTATGCAGAGTGAAGAAGAAAACGCCACGGGGCCTGGGCAGCAGCTGCAGGCAGCCCCCCCACCCCTCTGCCTGACCCCATCCCCAGCCCGGGGCCCTGCAGCTGGGAGCCTCCAGGGTCCGTGGTGCCTGCAGCCATGGAGGGCTCTCGTGTTTCCCAGCCATGCCCGGCCTTGCCAGCTGCAGCCAGGTGTGTCCAGCTACCCACCCCCGACCATGCATGTACACACACTCACACACTCATACACACACACACACTCACACATACACTCCACACACACACATGCACACACACACTCTCACACGTGCGCGTGCGCACACACACATGCACGCACTCACACACATGCACGCACGCACATGCACTCACACTCACATGCACACATGCACAAACACATGTGTGTGTGCACATACACACGCGCACACGCACACATACTCACACATGCACACACACTACCCTGGCACCTTGAGCTGGAGCCGCGCCCCAGCAGAACCTCAGCTCCAGGGCCCTGCAGAGCGAGCTCAGGTTCTGCATCCTCACCCCGTAGCTCCCCCTCCTATCCAGCTGGCCAGGCTGCTCTGTGGCCAGTGCTGGGTCACCCCAGGGGCAGAGCAGGCAGGTGCCTAGGGCTCCGATTTTGCCATCAGAAAATCTAACCAGAAGGTAGTTTAAAATCTCACTGTACGAGCAAGGCCTGTGTCGATATGAAAAAATACATGCATGCATTTGAATCTCACAGGGCTGTAAGATCATTATCACGTCTCAGCTTAGGGCTTCCCAAGGGCTGGATTTTGCCCGGACAGTGGCTCAGCCCACAAGAACGATTTCCCAACTTGATTCTGAGCTGCTCTCTCTTTGTCTCTCACCTTTTCTGTATCTTCTCTCCCCTCCTCTCTCCTTCCTCTCCCCCCTCCCCCTCATCCTTTCCACTCTGAACTACACAGAACCATTTCCAACCCTAACACACTTCACATTTGGTGAAAAGCACTTCAGTTTCAAAGTGATTAGAGGTTGAAGATCCGTCGTTTACAATTTAAATGAAACTGATTAAAATGACAGGCGTACTTCACAGGTTTTAAGCAAATAATTATTTTTTACAAATAGATCTGAGAGGTTGGGCCGAGCCAGGTACTACATGGGTGTGAGAATGTGGCAGGACCCGACCTGCCCCGACCTGCTCCGGTGGCCCTTGGCAGCCTCCCCAAACTCAGGGGGACAGCAGGCCCAGTGACAGCAGGTCCCTCTGCTCCCAGAAACCAGCCAAGACCCTGGGCCTTCCCTCCAATGTCCCCCAAAGAGGGGGACTCTGAGGGCCTCTATGGGGCGTCCAGCGCGCGGAGGTGGGTCTGACTCACGGAGGCGGGTGAGGTTCTCTCTGGTCCCTGCCCAGTGACACACCTACTGCACGCTCCCAGGGTCCTCCCCGGTGCCACCGCAGAGGGGATGCAGACTCTGGGGTCACCAGACAGCAAAGAGGACCTCACATTTAAGAAGCACAGTTTGTGTCCAGGACACAAGAATGAGTCAGCAAAGTCCCCGCCCTGGTGGAGTTCAGCCGATCAGAGGAGCGAAAATACAAGTTACAGAAGAGGTTGTAACACAGAAAGCAGCATGAGACATCGAAATAGAATGAAGATGAGAGTGATTAACTTCTGGGGTCCTGAGGCAGCCTCACAGAGCAGGGGTGATGTGAGCTGGGATTTGCAGGATGAATAGGAGTTTTCCGATGGACAAAGAGCACAAGACATGCACAAGGCCAGGGCACCATGCTCCTGGTACAAAATGGAGACGCGTAGAATGAGGTACTCAAGTTTTCTTCTCCTACCAAGTTGGAAATTGAGTCTCAATGGCTTGTAGCTCCTGTGTGAGGTGACAGGGCTAGGAAATTGGAAGCTTAAATACAGATTTGACGCCAACATCCCAAGCATCTTTTATGCCCCCTTCGTTGATACTTCAGTCCGGAGATCTGGTGTTTTTCAGTTTGTTTCTCTCCTTTATTTTTGGCCAAACTGCAACCTGGGATCCAAAACAACACACCCACCTACCCCACAGTGCTGCCTCCCGCCACACCAGCCTCCGGAGGGAGGTGGTGGCTGGGCCTAGGAGGCCGCTGGATCGGCGAGCCAGCGAAAGAAAACAGCTGCAGGTCTGGGTGGGGGAGGCAGGGAGACAGGCAGCCCAGCCTCGTCCAGGAGAGCAGGAGGCCAAGCCCAGCCAGACGTTTCAAAAACAAACCTGCGTCCAGGTTTCCAGCACCTGGGGCGGGCCCCACCCCGGGGAGGAAGGTAACCGCCATCCAACCAGGTCCCTTCCTTTCAGAATCCCTGCTCGGTCGCTTTCCCTTTTCCCTAATTAGGTTCCAGAGACCAGAATCCGTCTGATTGGATGTGTGTTTATTTAAAAATTCTCCCAGAGGCGGAGGAAAACATTTTCTAAAGAAGAATGAGACCTGGGGTTGGGGGAGGGGGAGTTACTGGTCATGGGGACCGAGTTTCCCTTGCGGACGGCGAAGTCTGGGTACAGGTAGCGGCGACAGTTACACAGCGTTGTATTCCTAGGAAAGGCCCAGAAGGATCGGGACTATGTTACAGATACTTTGCCATTAGGATGATTAGCCCCTGTGACGTCATGAGAAGGGTAGGAAACAGAGAAGTGAGAACTATTTCACCAGCGCTGATTGGGGGAATCAGGCCAGGCTTTTGGGCGTTATGGGTCTCTTTGCCAAAGAGAATGGAAAATTTGGGGACGTCTGGGCGTGGCTGAGGCACGGCAACCTCGGGAACACCATCCGGCTCCGGGGACCTGCATCCAAACTAGATGTCCCTGGAGCCATCGATTTCCTTTCAAGGAACAAACTGAGACCTGTGTCCCCTGGGAAGGACCTCCGGCTCCTGGGCCCTTCCCTCAGCTGTGGCCCCGCCTGTGGGAGACATGGGGGGTGGAAGGTACCTGCCTCATCATGGCGGGGCAGGGTGGGGAAAGAACACAGTCTGGCAGATGGAGAGCCTCGTTCCAACTCCAGTGCTCTCCTCTTTTGAATGTGACTAAAATCCTTGACACTCGTGTATGTGCCTGGCACACAGTAGGTGTTCACATGGCTGCTTCTCTCTCACTGTCGCTCCTGAGAGGAGCCTAGTGCCCGGCTAAGCCACAGTTTATTCTTGAGGACCAAGAGTGAGCCTCGTGGAGGCCATGGCTGGGCGGGGTCACAGGAGGGTGGGGGTTTGCTCTGTCTGCTCAATGATCAGTGTGATTCTGCCTCCGGAATGGGGTGCAGATGGGAGGAAAGGGGGGCATAGCCAGGGGCTGTCGGGCCCCAGGCCCGCTCAGCAGCAAAGGGTTGCCAGGGCTGCTTGGAGTGAGTGAGGCCATGATGAGGCTTCGGGTATGTGGAGGCCCCTGAAGGCTTAGCTCTGAAATCAGAGTAAGGGAAGGTCGACCAGCAGGCTGCTGGATCCTCTCCCATTGTTCTTCCTTCCCTGTGGATGGAGACTATCTGTCCTCCACAAGTGGACGGCTGTCTGTCCTGCCTAGTTCAGGGTGTGCTAGAGTAGGAGGTCACCTTGTCAGAAAGACCTACTTCCTATCCTCACGCCCAAAAAGCCTGCTCCTTCTCGGCCAAGGCCACTTCCCTTGCTTACGGGGGAGAGGACAGGGACGTGTTGGAGATCCACCCAGGCTTCTCAGACATCGTCACGCTGCCAGCAGTGCCCATGGGAGCCTGCGAGTCCCGAGAGAAGCCTCCCTGCAAAGCGTTTCTCAGTCTCATTTGGCCCGGGGTCTTTTTACCCATGGTGCCTTGAGACGCAAGTTTTAGGGACATCATTTGGGAAATGTGGCCTTGCTATCTCTAACCATGGCTACTCCTGGCATTAATTTTTCTCAATTCTTTCTGTAGATGTGTGCAGTCTTGGCCACTGAAATTCTTGGAGCCTCAGTTTTGACATCAGTAAAATGGGTACCATGTACAGTACCCACACAGACAGCTGCTGAAAGCAGTCATTTCCGGGGAATCACCGAACACCACTCTTTGTCACCCATTGCAGTTGCACTGACATATTTATCCCCACAGTTGACAACCATTTACTACCTGAGACCGAGAAAGGTATAATCCCCCCCTTTTTTGGTCACTGCTGTTTGGTTGGGATGCAGACGCAGAGGTGGAGGATGGAGCTGAACTTTCCTGGGACCCACAGCTAGGAATTCCAGTACCAGGACCGGAACCTGGGCTGTGTGAGCCCACATGCAGGCATGGCCCACCACACCAGCTGGCACGGCTCCTGCAGCGAGGGAGAAGTCCAAGGTCCCTCCCCAAGGGGGTCACAGCCCGACGGAGACCTGGAGACCCCCTCGGAGCCTGGGGAGGACTATGCCAGGCGGACAGGCAGGTTTAGGAAGCCCAGAGTGGAGAAGAGGGCTCCCACAGAAAGAAAAATGTGCGTGAGGAAGCTGAGCAGAATGAAGGACCATGCGCGGAGGAGGAGTGGGGGTGGGGGCTCCAGTGAGGCCCACACGATGGACCAGCAAGGGATGAACCTCAATGCTGTGGGCTTTGGGGAGCTTCTGGGATTCCTGGTTGGGATTGTCAGATGTGGGGTGCAGGAGGACTTATCTGAAATCTACAGGGGGAACTGTCATACACTCTGGAAGACTTTCTGGCAGTTTCTCAAATGATTAAACAAGGACTTACCATAGGACTCAGCAGTTCACTCCTGGGTATCCAAGAGAAGGGAAAACATGTATCTACGGCTCTGGCTGGTGTGGCTCAGTTGGTTGGGCATCACCCTGAGCACCAAAAGGTTGCTGGTTTGATTCCCGGTCAGGGCACATGTGGGCTTGATCCCCGGTGGGAGGTGTGCAGGAGGCAGCAAACTCCACTCTCACATCAAAGTTTCTCTTTCTCTCTCCCTCTCCCTCTCTGTCTCTCTAAAAACCAATAACAATCTTTTTTTAAAAACATATGTCCATGAAAACATATACACAAATATTCATAGCAGCTTTATCCATGTAGACCAAAAAAATAGAAACAACCCAAATATCCACTAACTGATGAATGGATAAAATATGCTAATCCATGCATTGGAATATTATTCATCATAAAAAAGAATGCATTTCCGACACAGCAACAACACAAATGGACTTTGAAAACATGCTCAGTGAACGAAGCCAGACACAATAGACCACGTATACGATTCTGTTTATATGAAAAAGTCCAGAGTCAGGAAATCTATATAGGTAGAAACCCGAGTGGGGTTGCCAGGTCTGGGAGAATCGCAGGATGGAAGCGGGCAGTAGCAAAGGGGCTTCTTTGAGAGGTGGTGAAAGTGTTCTAAAATGGACCGTGCCGATGGTTGTACAAAGCTGTGAGTATACCAAACGCCATTCAGCTGTAAACTTTAAATAGATGAATTGCATGGCCTGTGAACTACAGCTCACTAAAGCTGTTTTAAAAAGTTATGGAGTTCAGTAGACAAGTGTGTAAAGCGCTGTAGGGCATAAACACAATGGAATATTACTCAGCCTTAAAAAAGAATGAAACCTTCCCATTGTGACAGTGAGGATGGGCCTGGAGGGTATTATGCTCAGTGAAATGAGTCAGCGCCTTATGCTTTCATTCATATCTAGGATCTAAAGGACAAAATAAACGAACAAACAAAATAGAAACAGACTCATCGATATAGAGCCTAGCCTGTGGTTGTCAGAGGGTGGGGGTGGGGGGCTGGGTGAAAAAGGTGAAGGAATTTAGAGTACAAGTCGGCAG
>NW_005871276.1:193387-206977 GCF_000147115.1 Myotis lucifugus | reverse complement strand
ATATATATATATATATATATTATTTTTTTAAATAAATTTTTAAAAAACTGACGAGGATATCCCAATACTTCACGTGTTAGCTTCCTTAACCCGACCTCCTGGCGGGAAGACGGACATTGTCCCCACGTTACAGATGAGAGGAGGAGGCTCAGAGAAGCGGAGTGACTTGTCTGAGCACACTCCAGGGGTCCAGCCCCCCCCCAAGCCCACACTTCCAGGGGACAGTCACTTCCATGGGGGGTTGGGGGATGGGGGTGCCAGGTCCTCCTGTCTCTCCACTCGCTGAAGGCCAAGGCTTCCCCACATCCCCCCAAATCCTTTCAGTGCCACCCCATCCCCCGCCCCCTATTCTTTCCCGGGCGACATGGGCACTGCGGGCTTTGCTTCTAGTCCAGCTCTTCATCTTCAAAGGCGATTTCCGCTCCAAATATTTATGGCAAAACACAGGGAGAGCCTCCTTTCACTGGGGCCGCGTTTGAAGGGCTTTCCCAGCGCGCGCGCATTTGACAGTCAAATCTGTCTGGGGCGCACGAGACCTCTGGGCTGCTGGCACTGGGCGCCGGCACCCACCCACCCACACCCACACCCACACCCACTGCAAACCAAGGGTGCAGGGAGGCGCTTCACAGGAGCTTCCAAGACGCCAGGCCCAGTGCGTTTGGGCTCTGACGCCACCCACTGCGGCCAGTGCATGAGCTGTGGGGCCAGGCAAGTGTCCCCGCGTGGGGGGTACATCACGCCCTGGGGAGACAGACTCGGGGGAGCCTCTGGAAACCGGCACCACCATTCACCAGCTGTGTGACCTCCAGCAAATGGACCCCAATAAGCCTGCTTCTTTAGCTGGCAAGTGGGGACAATAGTCGGAAAGTCAGGATTTTATGGATTGTTCCAGAGTTTTACAACAGTTTTTAAAAGGCAAGCTAGCACACAGTAAGAACGCAAAAAATGGTAACTGTTATCATTTCCTTCTCTTCCTCCTCCTCCTCCTGCTCCCCTCCTCCTCTTCCTTTCTTCTTTCTTATTATTAAACACGGAATTCTGAAATTAATAATGGCCACAGGAGGGGGCGGGGCTGGAGGAAAAGAGTGGTAAGTACCAGTTATAGGATAGTCACAGGGACGGAAAGTCCAGCCCAGGGGATGTGGTCAGTAACATCGTAGTAACTACACATGGTGCCAGGTGGGGACCTGAAATATCGGGGAAGGGGGCGGGGGGGAGAGATCGCTTTGCAAAGCACACGATAGTCTAACAACGACGCCGTATACCTGAAACTAATACAGAATAGTGACTGTCAACTGTCATTGAAAAACAAATACATAAATAATAACTAGTAGCCACACATGTTTATTACACCCCAGCCATTCGCATGAGGGTCGCTGCTCCCCAGAGGACCCTGCGGCATCGGCCTTCTCGGTGCCCTCATTAGAGGTGGAAACTGAGGCTCAGAGAGGGACACTCCATGGCCCAAGGTCACACAGCCCAGCGCGGTGGGCTGATTGGGAAGCCCAAGCTCATTCCCTGTGGGCCCCGCTGTCCTCTTCTTCCCCGAGGGCCATCAGAGGGCGTGGGCACAGCGTAGCCATGGGGCCCAGAGGCTCATTCATCCTTCGCTCTGAGTCTTGGAACACGGGAGCCGTGAACTGCCCGGGAAGGTTGCGGGGATGCGAACCTCAGAACCGTCAGCACATTCCTGGGGCGGGAGAAGCCAGCTCCCGCCAATGACAGCCAAGCACAGCCCCACCCTGCACCCCACCCACCACCTCTCCCAGGCCCAGGCCAGTGTCTCCAGGCCCCTGGCCCCGGCGGGAGCGTGCAAACAGGAAAAACTCTTCGGGCGAGTGGCCCGGGCCCAAGGCGCTGACCCAGTGCCCCGCCCCAGCCTCGGCGTGTCCAAGATTGCACTTCTGAGGACTGATCGGGACAGGGGTGGGGAAGGGTGCCAGTTCCCCTGGGGCTTTCCAGGGAATGGAAAGAAAGCTCCCCGGCCCTGGAGGGCAGGGGTGGGGCCTCTCATTTATCTAGAAGATTCCCAGCACCAAGCCCAGCCGTGAGCCCGGTGAGCTGGACAGGTGTGCTCTTCGGGCAGGAAGCCAGCCCGCCTAACACCAGGGCCAAGCCCTGAGGACAGGGCCTCCGAGGGGGGCAGCGGGACACCTGGGAACACGGGAACACTCACGAGGTATGGGGTCAGGCAGACCTGATGGGCCTGGCCCACCACACGGGACCTCTGTAGCCACTGGACTCCGAGGCTCTGACCCTCCCCATGAGAAGGCTTGTTCTGGGGAAGGGACATGTCCATACATTCAACCTTCTGTCCCCCAGGCCCCCCGAGGCCCAGGGACACGGGTCCGACACTCCCGAATCGCTTAAAACCTGCCCGGCCACCTTCCCTCCGTCCAAAATCCAGCCACCCTCCCATTCACTCATTCAGGAAGCTACCCATCTTCCATGTTTTACCTTTTTTGTGACACCCACACCCTGGACTTTTATTCCCCCTGGACTCCTCTCAGTTCTTCGCCCGGGGACCCACGCAGGCCACAGACACAATCAATGCCCGAGTATTTCGGGCCAAAGCAGCTCTCAGACGGAGTTTCCCTGTGAGTGAACGGAGGCGGAGCCGGAAGGTCAGAGCTATAGGCTTCCCTGCGCACATCCCAGCTGAGGCCGCGGTGGGCGCCACGGGGAGCGGATCCTGACATCAGTCAGACCTTCTGGCTGGAAGGGGCTCGGTGCATCCAGCCTTCTGCGAGGACTATGCCTCTTTGCAGACAGGGGACTGGAAACCGACTCAAGAGCCCCTCTTCCGAGCTTCATGGAGACACAGAAAGGGCCGAGGCCCCGGAAGAGAACTGTTCCCCCAAAGAAACCCCATGTTTGCACGAGTGGGAGCAAACGAGATCCCCGACGCTTAAAAAACAATTTTAATCATCGTCGTAACCCCATTCGCCACCTGTATCTGAGTCAACACGCCCCATCTGAAAGTCAGAACGCTGTGGCCCGGAGGCCCAAGCGTCCAATTCTATAAATACAGACAGAAGCTGCGGAGTCAAAAGGCCAGACCATCCCAATCTGTCACCCTTGGCGCGCTGATAAATTATGTACACCCTTAGATGGATGCGCCCGAGGCCTGCGTCCTGTCTGGGAGGCTCACCAGTCAGCCCGGGGGCCCCCGCTCCCTGCCATCCGGGCCCCCCTCCACCAGGGCAGCCAGCCCCTCCCTACCCGCTGTCTCCTTTGGGCAGACCAGGTGTGCTGGGTGATGGATTGCCCGTGGGGCCCCTGAATCCTGGAGGCGGCGGGCCGGGGTGTCGGGAGGCATCCATCGCGTCTTTGACAGACGGCAGGCACGTCAAAACTGGAAGCGAAACTATCTCGGGGGGACGTGCGTTTTATTTGTGTTGCAGGGGCTCCTGCCCAGCTTCTTCCCTGACCACACCCGGCGCCCCTCCTCCCCCCATTTCTCCTCACCTCTCTTCATACTCAAGGCCCTGAATGCACAGGCACCTGGAGGAGGAGACGCACACCTTAGCCCGAGAGCAACGGGAGAAGCAAGCTCCTCCCACTTCGGAAGACTCGCCCTGTGATCCTAGCAGGAAAGCAGAAGGTGCCATGCCTCCAGCGGCTCCTGCTAATTCAGGGAGAGAGTTGCAGTCATTTGAAAGGAGACACAGGATCTAATACATTTAATCCACATCTGATTACCAAGGAAGAAAGTGCGCTCTCTCTCTCGCTCTCTCTCTCTCTCTCTCTCTCTCTCTCATCTTACAGGGCTGGAATACTGCAGTAACTGTTCCGTCTGATTTTTTTTTAAGATAAGATTTGCTAAAGGTCATTGCATCTCCTGACCACATATGCAGCAACATTCAAATTTCCCTGGTCCAAGAATAAAAAGATTCTATCGTTAAAAATAAAGGCATAAGGACATCTCTGAGCCCCAGGGGGATTGAGACAGAGGAGACATTTCATTATCAGGGGCAATCACGAGATTTTTCAGCAGTATCTCTCATCTCCTCCCCCCTCCCGCCCCCCGCAACTCACCCACCCCCCCTCTTTCCACATCAAGGTCTTTTTATCTTCCAATTTTGCATCTAAAGATGAGGTGAATACCATTAGCTCCATTCAACCTCAAGTGTAGTCAGATGGGCCTGTGATTTCTGAAAAGCGCTGGCTAAGGTCACATTAAAATGTATAAGAGCATTTCGATTCCTGAGAAGGGGGCTTATTATCCACCCGCGGAGTAAAAGAGGGATGTCAGTGGCCGCAGACTCGGGTGAAAACAAAAGAGATACCAGGATTTCAGCCTTTTGTCAGCAAGCTTTTCTGGTTTCTTTTCACGGCTTCCTCAGCCCGGCAGATAGCTCCGCAGACTGCAAACTTAGGCCTCCTACAAAAAAACATTTCAGCTGGCTTCTCCTGCCAGTTCTTGTTTAACCCTTTCGGTCGAGTCAGCCCTGCCCCTGGCCTTTAGATTATTGATGCGTGTTTCCTTGGGGGACAGAATTTGGTCAGGGGTGTTCTTGTGGCTTGCCTTTCTTTGTCCCTTCAGTAGACAGGAGGCGGTTGGAAAGGTGTGGCTGTGGGAGTCACACCTACGTGGGTAAGAAGCCCGGTTGGGCCACTCAGCAGCGACGAGACCGGGTGTTCACCGTTCACCTACTGGACAGAGATGCACAGAGCACTGGCCCTATACAGCCAGGGTTCTGGGTTCAGGGCACATAGAGGAACCAGACAGGCGGCGTTCACCAGGGTTTGCATGATCGAGGGGTGGGCTGCCCTGCAAAACCCTAAACAACAAGGCAGATGAGAAGATCATTCTACCTGAGGAAACAGACAGGGTGCTGTAAAGTGAGGATCGGGCTGAAATTGGCAGTCAGTCCAACATCCCATGAGGGATGAAGAAGTGCACGAAGCGGCAGGCTGCCCGGGAGGAGCCCAAGCCCAGCCCCACTGTGCCTGCCACGGCTCAGTAGTGCTGCCACGGAGGCAGGAGAGGCTCATGCCACTGCAGCTGCGCTTGCCAATTGTGAGCCCAGCATCTGGAGCCCGTTGGTCAGCTGAGCGGCACTCCCGCTGTGGGAACACACTGACCACCAGAAGGCAGCTCCTGTGTTGAGTGTCTGCCCCCAGTGGTCAGTGAGCATCATAGCAACCAGTCGACCGGTCATTGGGTCGTTTGGTCGCTTAGGCTTTTATATATCTTTTGGATTACCAAAGAGATCAAAGAAGAAATAAAGACATCCTAGAAACAAATGACAATGAAAAAACAACAATCCAAAATATATGGGACACAGTGAAAGCAGTCCTGAGAGGAAAGTTCATAGCATTACAGTCCTACATCAAAAAACAGTAAAAAATGGTAATAAATTACCTAACACTACAACTTAAAGAATTAGAGAGAAAGCAACAAGAAAAGCCTAGAGTGAGCAGAAGGAAGGAAATAATGAAGATCAGAGTGGAAATAAAGGGGATAGAGACAAAAAAAAAAAAACAATATAAAAGAGCAATGAAACCAAGAGCTGGTTCTTTGAAAGGATAAACAAGATTGGTGAACCTCTAGCCAGGCTCACCAAGAAGCACAGAGAGAACCCAAATAAACACAATCAGAAATAAAAGAGGTGAAATAACAACAGACCTCATAGAAATACAAAGGTTTGTAAAAAAAAAAAAAAATACTATGAGCAACTCTATTCCAACAAACTGGTCAACCTAGAAAAAATGGAAATATTCCTAGAAAAACACGACCTTCCAAAACTCAATCAGGAAGAATAAAAAAAAATCTGAATAGGTGAATAACTATGGAGGAAATTGAAGCAGTCATCAAAAAACTTCCAGCAAACAAAAGCCTGGGGCCAGACGGCTTCACAGGGGAGTTTTAACAAACATTCTAAAAAAAACTAAACCCTATTCTCCTGAGACTATTCTAAAAATTTCAAGAGAAAGGAATACTTCCAAGCTCTTTCTATGAAGCCAGCATTACCCTAATCCAAAAACCAGATAAAGACACTACAAAAAAAGAGAATTACAGGCAAATATCCCTGATGAACATAGATGCTAAAATCCTCAACAAAATCCTAGCAAATTGAATCCAGCATTACATTAGAAAGATCATACACCATGACCAAGTGGGTTTTATTCTAGGGATGCAAGGATGGTACAATATCTGCAAATCAATAAACGTGATACATCACATAAACAAATTGAGAGATAAAAATCATGTAATCATATCAATTGATGCAGAAAAAGCATTTGACAAAATCCAACACCTTTTCTTGATAAAAAAAAAAATACTCAGCAAAGTGGAAACAGAGGGATCATACGGCAACATAATAAAAGCCTTATATTTCAAACCTACAGCCAACATCATACTCAATGGGCAAAAACTAAAACCATTTCCCCTAATAACAGGAACAAGACAGAGATGCCCACTCTCACCACTCCTGTTCAACATAGTACCGGAAGTGCTAGCCATAGCAATCAGACAAGAAGAAATAAAAGGCATCCAAATTGGAAAAGAAGAAGCAAAACTGTCATTATTCGAAGATGACATGATATTGTACATAGAAAACCCTGAAGACTCCATCAAAAAACTGCTAGATTTAATAAATGAATTCGGCAATGTAGCTAAGGATACAAAATTAATACCCTGAAATCTATGGCTTTTTTATTCACAAAAAGAGAAACAAACAAAACAAAAAACCTATCCCATTTACCATCACACCAAAAAAATTAAGATACCTAGGAATAAACTTAACCAAGGAGGTACAAGACCTATACTTTGAAAACTACAGGGCATTGAAAAAAGAGATAGAGGAAGACATAAACAAATGGAAGAATATACCTTGTTCATGGATCGGTAGAATCAACATCATTAAAATGTCCATACTACCCAAAACAATCTATAGATTTAATGCAGTCCCCATTAAAATACCAATGGCATATTTCACAGACCTAGAACAAACTCTCCAAAAACTCATATGGAATAAAAAAAAGATCTCAAATAGCTACAGCAATCTTGAGAAAGAAGAACAAAGTTGGAGGGATCACAATACCAGATATCAAGCTATATTACAAAGCCACTGTTCTCAAAACTGCCTGGTACTGGTACAAGAACAGACATATAGACTAATGGAATAGAACAGAGAACCCAGAAATCAACCCAAGCCATTATGCTCAATTAATATTTGACAAAGGAGGCAAGAGCATGCAATGGAGTCAAGACAGTCTCTTCAATAAGTGGAGTTGGGAAAATTGGACAGATACATGCAAAAAAATTAAACTAAACCACCAACTTACACCAAACACAAAATAAACTCAAAATGAATTAAGGACTTAAATGTAAGACGGGAAACCATAAAAATCTTAGAAGAATCCATAGGCAGCAAAATATCAGACATATGCCATAGCAATATCTTTACCAATATACCATAACTCCTAGGGCAATGGAAACTAAGGAGAAAATAAACAAATGGAACTACATCAAAATAAAAAACTTTCCTTTTCTGCACAGCAAAGGAAACCATCAACAAAACAACAAGAAAGCCCATTGCATGGAAGAACATATTTGCCAATGTTATATCTGATAAGGGCCTAATCTCCAAAATTTTTAGGACTCATACAACTTAACAAAAATAAGATAAACAATCCAATCAATAAATGGGCAAAGGACTTGAATAGACAAATTTCGAAAGTGGACATACAGAAGGCCAAGAGACATATGAAAACATGCTCAAAGTCACTAATCATCTGAGAGATGCAAATCAAAATGACAATGAGATACCATCTCACACCTGTCAGAATGGCTATCATCAACAAAACAAGAAACAACAAGTGCTCGCAAGGATGTGGAGAAAAAGGAACCCTCCTGCACTGCTGGTGGGAATGCAGACTGGTGCAGCCATTGTGGAAGACAGTATGGAGTTTCCTCAAAAAATTAAAAATGGCCCTGACCGGTTTGGCTCGGTGGATAGAGCATCGGCCTGCGTACTGGAGGGTCCCGGGTTCGATTCTGGTCAAGGGCATGTACCTTGGTTGCAGGCACATCGCCAGTGGGGGGTGTGCAGGAGGTGGCTGGTCGATGCTTCTCTCTCATCAATGTTTCTGGCTCTCTGTCTCTCTCCCTTCCTCTCTGTCAAAAATCAATAAAATATATTTTTTTTAAATTAAAAATGGATCTCCCATTTGTCCCAGTAATCCCACTTCTAGGAATATATCCCAAGAAATCAGAAACACCAATCAGAAAGAACATATGCACCCCTACGTTCATAGCAGTACAATTTACAATAGCTAAGATTTGGAAACAGCCTAAGTGCCCATCAGCAGATGAGTGGATTAAAAAACAGTGGTACATCTACACAATGGAATACTACGCTGCTATATAAAAGAAAAAAACTCTTACCTTTCGCAACAGCATGGATGGACACGGACAACATTATGCTAAGCGAAATAAGCCAATCAGAGAAAGGTAAATATCACATGATCTCACTAATCTGTGAAATATAATGAACAACATAAACTGATGAACAAAAATAGATACAGAGACAGAGAAGCATCATCAGACCATCAAACCTCAGAGGGAAGGCAGGGGAGGAACTGGGGGGATGGGGGGGGCGGGTGAGAGATCAACTGAAGGACTTGTATGTATGCATATGAGCCTAACCAATGAACACAGACACTAGGGAGGTGAGGCAATATACTGGGGGGTGGCCAGAGAGAGGTCAATGGAGGTAAAAGGAGACATATGTAATTCTATATAATAAAAGCCTAATGTGCAAATTGTTCCCTCGGGCCGTTGTTCGACTGGAAGACCAGGAGTTCAACCGCTCACTATGACGTGCACTGACCACCAGGGGGCGGCGTGGAACATGGTGGGTGTTGGTGACATGGCACTGGTAACAGGCAGCAATGGAAATGCTGCTGGCCTGATGGGCCCATCGAGAGCAGGACCACGGCGGCATGGTGGAGCCTGTGAGTGGGCGGCACCAGGCCAAGGCGGGGTGCCATGTGGGGCTGCGGGGCTGTGAGGCTGGGGGCACGAGCTGGGGCCCGATCCCTGCAGGCCACCCCAAGGGACCCCACCCGTGCACGAATTTGTGCACCGGGCCTCTAGTACAATATATAATGCTTTAAACAATAAAGAACATTTTTTAAAAAAAGAAACATTACCTTTTCTTCTACTTTATGAAATAGTTAACATAATATTTATATTAGTATTTTTTCATTAGATGTTTGCTAGCATTCACCAGTTGAACTATCTGGGCATGAAGCTCTTTAATTAAATTTAATAAAATTTAATTAACAATTATTAAATGATTAATTGTTAATTTAATTTTAATAGATATAGGATTATTGATATTATCTATTTTTCTTGTGTCTATTTTGATAAGTTGTGCCTTTCAAGGAATTTGTCCATTCTAAGTTGTTGCAATTAGTGGCATAAAGATTTCATGATTAGTCCTTAGCATCCTTATAATGTCTGCAGAATCTATCATAATATCCTCTATCTTATTGCTAATATTAATAAAATTTCAGAGATGCCCTTTATGATCAGTCAATCCAGAGATTTACCAAACTACAAAACATTTTGAGGAATAATCTCTGGGTTTCATTAATTTCTCTATTGTTTTTCTATTTGCAATTTTATTAATTGCTGCTTTTACCTTTTTACTTCCCTATTTCTACTTATTTTGGATTTTACTTGCTATTCGTTTTCTAATTATTTTTAACGTGGATCCTTAGATCATTTATTTTAAACATTTCCTCTTTCCTAAAACAAGCATTTAAAGTTCAATATTTCCCTCTAAAAACATGAACATCACAAATGTTGACTTTTTTTTGTTTCCATGCAAAATATTTTCTAATTGCCTTTATGATTCTTCTTTGACTTATGGTTTATTTAAAAGTGTCTTGTTGAATTTCCAAACATTTTTAGATTTTCCCGATTTATTTTTATAATCTTATTCTCATTTAGTTTCATTGTGGTTGGAGAATGTACTCTGTTGATTGCAATCTTTTAGACTTATTGAGAGTTATTTTATGTCCCAGCATATGGGTTATCATAATGAATGATTCACTTAAAAAGAATGTACTTTCTTTTCTCCAGATGTGTGGAGTAGTCGATAGATGTCAATTAGGTCAAATAGGTTGGTGGTGTTATTCAAGTTTTATTTAGCTCACTCGAAGCGTGTTGACACTCTTCAACTAACGTTATAGATTTGTCTACTTCTCATTTCAATCCACTCCATTTTTTCTTCATGTATTTGGGGGTCCTGCTGTTAGGTCCATTCACATTTAGAACTGCTGTGTCTTTTTGATGAATTGGACATTCGTAATTTGCAAATATCACTCCTTCTCTTTGATAATAACCCTTTTCTGATAATGACATAGCCCCTTCAGCTTTCTTGGTGTTGAGCTTTTATTGTAACGCCTCTTACATCCTTTGACTTTTGCCTATATAGTATTTCTTTCTACTTAAAGTGTACTTCTTGTATACAGCATATGGTTGGATGTGCTTTGTTAATCCACTGTAAGATATCTGTCTATTAATTGGAGTATTAAACCATTTACAATGAACATGATTAGTGATGTGGTTGTATTTGAATCACTATTCTGCTAGTTCTTTCTTATTTGTCCCATCTGTTCTTGTTCCTTTTCCTCTATTTTCATGCCTTTTGGGGGTTTATTGAGTGCTTTTAGTGTTCACTTTTATCAACTCAATAGGCTTATTTGCTATATGTCTTTGATGTATCTTTATTGTTTTTTCTAGAGCATACAACATGTATATTTAACCTATCACTGTCTACCTTCAGGTAGTATCCTATAACTTTACAGTGATGTGAAAACCCATAGCACTATACTTCCACTTCCTCCCCATTCCTTTGGACTATCATTGTCATACATTTCACTTCTATATGTTTTATAAATCCTACAGTGTATTCTTGTTGTTTTTATTTAAACAATCAATTTTCTTTTCTTTAAAATATAAACAAGAACAAATGTCTTTCTATATCTCTATATATTAGACATTTCTGGCACTCTTCATTCTTTCCCGTAAATTTGGGTTTTGACATAGAGTCATGTTCTTTCAATCTGATAAACTTGGTTTAACATTTATGTAATTATTGAAAGTGTCTTGATTGCATCATTTCTTTTGAAGGATATTTACTAGATGTAAAAGTCTAGGTGGCCAGGGTGTTGTGGGATTTTTCCCTTTCAATACTTTACAGATGTCATTATAGTATTGCTTGGACTGTATTGTTTCTGAGAGAAGCCAGAGGCTGTTGGGGGGTGGAGGGGGAGGGGAGGACCATGCTTTTTTGTTTGATTGATTGTTATCTCTGTTGTCCTTTCTGTAATACTAGAGGCCTGGTGCACAAATTCATGCATGGGTGGGGTCCCTCAGCCTGGCTGGCGATGATCGGGACTGATCGGGGCTGTGGGAGGTTCTGATGGGGCCCATCAGGGCCAGCCGGCCAGGAGGAGGGACCGCGGGAGGTTGGCCAGACAGCCCGATTGGGGCCATGGGGCCGGCTGACCAGGGGAAGGGACTGGGGAGGTTGGCCGACTGGGGGGAGGGACCACGGGAGATTGACCGGCCGCAGGAGGTTGGCTTTGGGAGCGCACTGACCACCAGGAGGCAGCTCCTGCGTTGAGTGTCTCATAGCAACCAGTCTACTGGTCATTCAGTCATTCATTTGTTTGGTCACTTAGGCTTTTATATATATACTAGAGGCCTAGTGCACAAAAATTTGTGCAGTCCAGGGGGGGAGGGTTCCCTCATCCTGGCCTTTGCCCTCTCAAAGTCTGGGACCCCTTGGGGGATGTCTACCTGCTAGCTTAGGCCTGCTCCCCGGGGTACTGTGCCTAAGCTGGCAGTCAGACATCCCTCTGGCAGCCCGGGAGCCCTCAGGGGATGTCCACTTGCCAGCGGGGAGCAGGCCTAAGCTGCAGTCGGACATCCTTAGTGCTGCTGAGGAGGCGGGAGAGGTTCCCACCACCACCGCTGTGCTGGCAGCCGTCAGCCTGGCTTGTGGCTGAGCAGAGCTCCCCCTGTGGGAGCACACTGACCACCAGGGGGCAGCTCCTGCATTGAGCGTCTGCCCCCATGGTGGTCAGTGTGTGTCATAGTGACCAGTCATTCCCAGTCATTCTGCTGTTAGGGTCAATTTGCATATTACCCTTTTTATTATATAGGATAGAGGCCTGGTGCACGAGTGGGGGCCGGCTGGTTTGCCCTGAAAGGGTGTCCCGGATCAGGGTGGGGGTCCCGCTGGGGTGCCTGGCCAGCCTGGGTGAGGGGCTGAGGGCTGTTTTCAGGCTGACCACACCCCCTTCAGGGTGGGGGTCCCCACTGGGGTGCCTGGACAGCCTGGGTGAGAGGCTGAGGGCCGTTTTCATGCTGCCCACAGCCCCTTCAGGGTGGGGGAGTCCTGCTGGGGTGCCTGGCCAGCCTGGGTGAGGGGCTGATGGCCGTTTTCAGGCTGGCCACGCCCCCCGGTGACCCAAGCTCTCAGCCTCTCCTTTTTTTTTTTATTTATTTTCTATAATTGAAACTTTGTAGCCTTGAGCTTCCTGCCAGAGCAGGTGGGAAGCTTGGCTTCCTCCATCACCAGGGGCAAACCAAGCCTCCTGCTCACTCCAGCTCCGTGTCTGCTGCCATCTTAGTTGGGTTAATTTTCATACTCGCTCCTGATTGGCTTGGGGGCGTGGTTTGTGGGCGTGGTTTGAGCATAGCTGAGGGATGGCTAATTTGCATTTTATCTTTTATTATATAGGATGTCTTTTTTCTTCTGGAGGCTTTTAGGATTTTTCTCTTTGTCATTGGTTTTGAGAAATTTAATTATAAAGTGCTTTGATGAACTTATTTATCTTGCTTGGGGTTCATTGAGATTGATGGATATGTGGTTTCATGTTTTTCACAAAATTTGGAGAAAGTTTGACTTTTATTTTATAAATATATTTTTTACCCCATTGTCTCCTCTCTCTCTCTCTCTCTTGGATTCCAATTACATACATATTAGGCTGCGTGCTATTGTGCCTAGGCCACTGTCATTTTTCAGCCTTTTACTTTCTGGTCTTCATTTTGAATGGTTTATATGACTACATCTTCAATCTTTTCTTCTGCAGTTTCCAATATGCTTTTAAGCTGATCCAATGATTGTTTAAATTCATAGGTTGCACTTCTCAGCTCTAAAAGATGCATTTGCTTCTTCTTCACAGTTTCTACTTATTCTCATTACATACATGTTTCCTTTAAATTCTTTTTTTTATTCTTTTTTTAAAAAAATATTATAATAAGTATTACAAAGGGTATTACATATGTGTCCTTCCCCACCCCCCGCCCCTTGACAATCCCTGCCCTCCCTTACCCCCCAGTGTCTTATGTCCATTAGTTATGCTTATATGTAAGCATACAAGTCCTTCGGTTGATCTCTTACTCCCCTCCCTTCTGCCCCCCAACCCTCTCTTGCCTTCCCACTGCAGTTTGACAATCAGTTTGAGGCAGCTCTGCCTCTGTATCTAGTATTGTTCAAAAGTTTGTAATGGTCTTTATTATCCATGAATGAGTGAGATCATGTGGTATTTTTCCTTCAT
>NW_005871276.1:170295-192378 GCF_000147115.1 Myotis lucifugus | reverse complement strand
TCAATAAAACAAAAATAAGTTGGTTGTCCCCATTACATATCAGTTCATTGTTCCCCTTGAACTCCCCTTCTTGATTAGGGTCATACCATTCTCCCAGGAGAAAGCAGGGGTAATAATAGGGCTCGTATGTCTGCTTCAGTCTTCCAATGACACAGTCCTGGTCAGCCTGTTGTCAAGTATCTGGAAGTGCTGTTTTATATGCTTTCTCTAGTGTTATGGTTGTTTGTGGTGGAAAAACGTGTCCAGCACCAATTATTCCCTCATGGAAAGACAAAATAAGGGACAATTGGAGAACCCAATACAAATAATAATACTAACAGATTATATCCATTGAATGAAATAGGATCCATGTGTCTACTCGTCTGTGAATAAAAAATAAATAAATGGGGAGAAAAGAAAGCTTTTTCCTCAGAGTAGCATGCCAACTAATAAATGTACAAGGAATGATAGAATTAGAAAATCACCATTTGGCAGTCATCATAGTAATAATTAATTCCGCCAAGAGACATCAGTCGATGATAAAACTTGTAATAAATATTTGATGAGGAGTGGGCTACTTACATAGTTCCCAAGTACTTCCCTCCCCCCCCAAAAAAATCCTTATTAATTACAAAAGAAGAAAGAGGAACTTTGCAATAAACTTGATAGATACCACCCGTGATAAAAGTTTACGAAGCCGGTAATGGGACTTATCAAAATCATGCCAGCTGATGGGATGTGCTATGGACTGCTGGGTGGAGGATGCCAGGATAATAGGTCAGGGGAGAAATGTTGAAGCCAGCTGCTACAGATTGAATGTCAGTGTCCCCCAAAATTCGCATGTTAAGCCCTAAATCTTGTATTCTGAGATAGAGCCCAGAAGGAAGTGATAAGTGTCAAATGAGGCCTTAATTTTATCAGGCTGATGTCTTTAAAACAGCATTTCTCAACCTGTGGGTCGTGACCCCTTTAGGGGTAGAACGACCCTTTCACAGGGGTCGCCTAAGACCATCGGAAAACACATATATAATTACATATGGTTTTTGTGATTAATCACTATGCTTTAATTATGTTCAATTTGTAACGATGAAAATACATCCTGCATATCAGATATTTACATAACAATTCATAACAGTAGCAAAATTACAGTTATGAAATAGCAACGAAAATAATTTTATGGTTGGGGGTCACCACAACATGAGGAACTGTATTAAAGGGTCGCAGCATTAGGAAGGTTGAGAACCACTGCTTTAAAAGAAGAGGGATAGAGACCAGAGCTCTCTCTTGTGAGCACACAGCGAGGAGGCAGCTGTCTGCAAGCCAAGGAACCAAACTGACCAGAACCTTGATCTTGGACTTTCAGACTCCAAACTATAAGAACTAGATGGCTTTTGTTTAAAGCACCCAGCCTATGGTTTTTTGTAATGACAGCCCAAATCGATTAATACGTAAGAAAACAGATGAACAGGGCCTCCCTCTGTGACATTCCTGACAAAGATGCACATCCTGAGTCTAATCATTAGGAAACATCTGACAGATCCAAAATGGTAGACATTCTACAAAATAATTGGTCTGTGACCTTCTACAATGTCAAGGCCATAAAAGTTAAGAAAACACTGAGAAACTGTTCCAGTCTTAATGAAATTAAAGACACATGACAATTAACTACCACTCGTGATCTTAGATTCTTTTGCTAATAGGACATTATTGGGACAATTGGAAAAATTGAATGAGGTCTATGGATGAATGGTAGTCATGTATCAAAAATTACTTTCTGATTCTATAGTTGTATTTGGGTTATGTATAAGCATATCCTTTTTTTTTCTTTAGGAAATACACACGAAAATACTAGTATTCAGTGGTGGGACATAATGTTAGCCACCTTTTCTCAAATAGTTCAGGGGTAGTTCTTCATACTATCTTGCAACTTTTCTATAAGTTTAAATTATTTCAAAATTTAAAAAATCAATACCACATCCCCGGGAGAATTGCAATCATCAAATATTCTATGGTAATCCTCATCACACCCATATTCAATTCTACGGTTTCAACCAATGCAAAACTGAAGAATTCAGAGAGCACATTGGGTTTAGGTAAAAGTAATCAGGTGTTGACTGTTGTTGGTTTCCTAACAGGAGATTCGGGGGCAGGAGGGGGGGGATTCTTTTTGTAGCTGTTTAAACTTCACACTTAACTCATTTATTTTCAGACTCTTTGATTTCCTAATAAATGCACATGAGAGTCTATTCATTTTCCTCTAAAGACAAATTGATCTGCATCTCCCAAGCTATGATACATGATTTTATTATAAATTCATTTCTACATGTTTTATAATTTTCCTTATGATTTCTCTTTAATTCGTGGATTGATTGGGAGTTAGATTTTATAGTCAATGTTTTCAAATGCATGGGAAATAATTTTCTTTTTATTGTTCATATTTTATTTTACCTCATTTTGGTCAGAAGATGTGGTTTGTTTAATGGCTATTATTGAAATGTGTGGTGACTTCCTTAATGTCTAATACATTATCCTTTTTGGTAATTATTTAATACTAGAGGCCCAGTGCACGAAAATTCGTGCACTCAGGGGGGAATCCCTCAGCCCAGCCTATGCCCTCTGCAGTCCAGGAGCCCTCAGAGGATGTCCAACTGCCAGCTTAGGCCCGCTCCCCGGCGGAAGCGGGCCTAAGCCACAGTCTGGCCTCCCTCTGCGGGTAGCCGGTCCCACCCTGAATCGCCCCGCCACTGGTCACCACTGCCCCCCCAAACCCCATCGCTGTCCCCTCCCTCTGCCCACTGGTACGGGCCTTGGCTGGCCTGGCACCACCTGCTCACCGGGCCTGCCCCTGCCGAACGGTTGTTCTGCTGTTCAGTCAATTTGCATATTACGCTTTTATTATATAGGATATGCTTGAAAATAATGTATGTTCTCTGAAGAGCAACTTTCTATATATTTCCTGCCAGATACTGCTTGTTTTTCTACATATTTATTTATTCTTCATTTGCCTAATGAATCCTTTTCTGGAAGATGGATATTAAACCTTCTATCATGATCACAAGTCCTAACAATTACTCCCTATTGTCTTGACAATTGTTGCTCTTTATAGTTTCAGGCTGTGTAAGTTAGGTATATACAAATCAATGATTATAGAAAAAAAAGAGAAAGAAAAATCAATGATTGTGTCATCTTGGTGGATTATTCTTTTTATCAATATGAAATAGCCCTCTTAATTAAAATACTACTTATAATACTATTCATATTAAATTCTATTTTGTGTGTTATTAAGAACACTATACTGGCTTCCTTTGGGTTAGTAAGTGTCTAGCACAGTGATGGCGAACCTATGACATGCGTGTCAGAGGTGACATGTGAAGTCATTTCTTTGGTTGACTTTTCTTTGTTAAATGGCATTTAAATATATAAAATAAATATCAAAAATATAAGTCTTTGTTTTACTATGGTTGCAAATATCAAAAAATTTCTATATGTGGCACGGCACCAGAGTTAAGTTAGGGTTTTTCAAAATGCTGACATGCCGAGCTCAAAAGGTTCACCATCACTGGTCTAGCATATCTTCTCTATATTCCTTAATTTTTTAAAAAATATGTCTATTATCATTATCATATACTTTTATTTTTTAAATCTAACCTGGAGTCTCTGTGTTTTAATTGTGAGTTTAACCTATTTACATTTATTGTGGTTAGTAATATATGTGGACTTTTTTCTACTTTCTTGCTTTCTTTCTACCTCTTTTGTCTTTCTCCTTTTGTTTCTTTTGTTGGATTGATTGAGCTTTTTATATTTCTTTTCTTTTCCACTACTGGTTCAGAAGTCTTGTATTCTATCATTCTAGTGTTTATCCTTAAATTTTAATATTGTTTATTTTGCATCCCCCTCCTTTCTTCTGGAATGTTTTTTTCTTGTTTAAGTAATATGTTTGATAATTATATTAGGGAGCATCTGTATGTAGAGTCCACTCTATGTTCTGATTTATCTAAAAATATCTTGTCATCCTCACCCTTAGATTATAGTTTGGTTGGGTATAGAATTATAGATACACAATTACTTTCTCTCAATTTCAAAGATATCATTCTGTTTCTTTCTGGCATATGTTGTTGTTCGTGAGCATTGGTGTTCTGTTGAAGGCAATCCATATTTTATTTTCTGGTGGCCTTTAGGGTATTCTCTCTCCCTGATGTTCCACAGATTCACTGTAAAGTCTCTAAATGTGGAACTTAATGGAGCTTTCTGTACATCTGAATATTTCCCAACTATTGTTGTTTTAAGTACCACCTTGCTGCCTTTATCTAGTCTCTCTCTCTCTCTCTCTCTCTCTCTCTCTCTCTCTCCCCCTTTTATTTCAATAATTTATATCCTATCAGATTTATATTGAAGTTTTTCATTCTACATTCCATGTCTCTTTATTTCCCTCATGATTGCCATTTCTCTCATACTTGCCATCTCTTCCATATTTTCCATTCTGTTAGTCATATGCTGAAATGCTTCATTCTGTCTTCAATTTTTTTTAAGTTTTCTTTTATATTTTCAATGCCAAGGGTGGGTGTTTACAGACTCGGTGTAATCCCTTGCCCCATATCTGGTGCCCCCTCCCAACCCCACCACCAGCAAGTGCGTATCAAACTTCTTTGGGGAAACTAGCCCTCCTTCCAGGATCTGAATCTTCAAGCATCACATCGGAGCGCGGGGAGGAGAGAAGGGGCTCCCTGCAGCAGCAGCAGTAGCTGTGGAGGGGGGTCCCGGCCAGCTGCTTCATGGTGAGACTGTATTCCCTCCTCCCACTTCCTCTATGCTGTCTCCTTGAGTTCTCTTGGCTTTTGCCCACTCCCTGTCTGGTCCCTAATGGAAGTCACTAATACAGAGTGAAGGAGGAATTCAAGTCAAGGGTGCAGAGGGGCCACTCTGCAGGCTGCCTGCGGGCCCGAAGGTGCAAAAGCAGGGACTTCTTCCTTTAGGTGGGAGATGGGCGCCCCTGCCTCTCCCCGCAACCCCCTTGTGCTGTCTTTGAGGTGGGTGCTCCGTGGATTCCTCCGAGAAGGCACAGTTTCCTGGGAGGAGACAAGCATGACTCAGTTGGTTGGGTGTTGTCCTGTGCACCGAAGGGTCACCGGTTTGATTCTCAGTCAGGGCACATGCCCGGGTTGCGTGTGGCAGGAGGTAGCCGATCAATGTTACACTCTCACATCAATGTTTCTCTCTCATCTCTCTCTCCCTCTCCCTTCTCTTTCTCTAAAAATCAATTTAAAAAATAAAATAATTTGGGGAAAAAAAGAATAGACCTGCGGAAGAACTGGGTTCGAGTCCCAGTCTCACCATGACGTCATGGGTCGGTTTCCCACAGGTGCCCTTGGGTGCACCCCTTCTTCCAGGGTACACCATGAGCCCCCCAGTGGGAGAGTGCATTGTCCGTGGTGGCCCCGCCAGAGTCCGAGGGTCCCCCGAGGCTCACCCGGGTGCCAGCACCCGCTTCCCGCGTCTTGAGGATTCTGATGCCTGCCATCTGGAGGGAGGAAGCGGCCGCGGGGCGCCAGGCCAGGAAAAGCGCGGAGCAGGAGCGGGAGCCAGCGCGCCATGTGTGCGAGCATTCTCATTTACACTGAGGAGCCGGGTATTTAGAAAACAGGGCTGGTCCCGAGCCGCCATCTGTGGCCACGCTTCCCGGCCCACAGCACCATATTGCGGAGGCACCGGCTGAAGGAAACAGCGTGCGTGTCGCGCCGTGTTTGTTTGGTTTGGGGCTTTTGTTGTTTTTTGTTTTGGGGGGGACTTTTTTTTATTTTTTTACAAATTCAAATGCGGCTTCCTCACTTCGCAAAGCAGGCTGAATGGCCCCAGAAGCCAGAGTCGCTGGAGGGAGAGGGGTTGGTGCAACCCGGGGTTTGCACGGCGGCTCTGGGAGGGGTGAAAACGGATCGCACCCAACCGGAACCGGCACGCGCCGAGGGTGGGACGTGCGTATGGATAGCAGGTTTTGCGAGCACATGTAATTCCTTTCATCTGCACAACAGCCTTGAGTGCTACATACTATTACTATTCCATTGCGTAGACGTGGAAACAGAAGCCCAGAGAGGTGGAGTAACTCGCCCCTGGCCACACAGCGGGCAGAACGCGGATCCCAAGCAGAGAGCGGGGTTTAGTCCACATCCCCTCTGGCTGTTTCTAACCCTGAGATACACAGAGCTCTTTCCAGGCCTTTCTGGGAACTTCCACGCCTCCCTGGGTCCCTCTTCCATGTGGTCCTGCTGCATTTTCCTCTGCGCATGGATCGAATCTGAAATCACCTTCCTAGGGATTGTTTGTGGGCTCCGCCCCCCACACCAGACCATGGGTTCCCTGTGGGACAGGCTCCTGGTGCATTCCCAGCGATGGGGGTGCAGGCACAGGCCACCCCCACCCCAGGCATCAGCTTTCTCCTCCATAAACTGAGCACAACTCCTGCTTCCCTGGCTGTAAGATGATGAGCGAATACTTGCTGTGTGAGGGCGCATGGTACATGGGGAGCAGTGCCAGGTGGGGCCTCGCCTCTGGCCTCACATCACACCCGCATGTCTACGCTCCTGGCACCTGACCCTCTACATTCAAGTATTCTGTGTACCCGCTGGCTCCTGCCCCAGGAGGAGGGCACAGCCGCATCGGCCTTCTCCTCTGCTACTTGCCACATAATAGATGCTCAAGAAAATATCACTGAATAATAAATAAAGAGCCCTCAGTCCCTCTTTCTGCTCTCAGCTTCAGTTTCCCCATCTGTCACGTGATCCACAGGTCTCTAAAGTCCGACACCCTTTGGACCAACTCCTCCAGCCCCTGAGAGTCCTGGGCCAGCCTTGGAGCCGGGCCCCATGCAGAGGCGGCCAGAAAGCACATTCTGCTGGTCAATAATGCAGGCCCCGCAGAGCTGCCTCCCCGACTCGCCAGGAAGGTCCGGGCCTCAGGCCTCCACGGCGGGCAGCCACCCTCCGGAGGGCCCGGCCCACTGAGGCGCAATTCCCTCTGCACCGTTGAGGCTGCAGGAGAAGCTGGGTGGAGAGTGGCAGGCAGGCGCTGCGCCGGAGCACATGGCAAAATTTGGTGCAATTAGCAGTGAGGGAACACACATTACTACGTGTTATTGTGTTCTCTTGCCACCCTGGCCCTGTCGCGGGCTGCTTTCTCGCTCTAATTTTGTTTTTTAAAGAAGAAGAAAAAAAAAGTGCTCTTTGGGAACTGAAGCAAAATAAAAATGCCAAGAATTAAAAATGCAAATTCATCCAAGATGTTTTCTGCCCAAGACGGCAATGGCCACATGGCTCGATAACATTTTAAATGTTAAGAAATGGGTGATTTTCAGTAAAAATCAGATTTGCCAGCGCCTGTGTTTGAACGAATCTCATCGAGCGCTCGGGCACCCAGCCAACACGTGAGCAGAGAGCCCCTCCCGAAGGCTGTGTGCCACTAACACGAGGAGAAAACGCACGCTCCACGGCTGGGCTCGGACCCGGGAATATGGGGGCGGCAGGCTGTGGGTCCCGCTCAGCATCCCTCTCCCTGCACTTGGCGGTCCCATCTGTAAAATGGCCATAATCAAATCCTCCTCTGGGCTTTGATGAGTAGTAATCCTGTTATAAAACCCCAAGAAGTGTTTTCTTTTTCTTTTCTTTTTTTTTTAAATATATTTTTATTGATTTCAGAGAGAAAAGGAGAGGGAGAGAGAGATAGAAACATCAATGATGAGAGAGAGTCACCGATCGGCTGCCTTCTGCACGTTCCACACTGGGGATCTAGCCTGCAACTCGGGCAAGTGCCCTGACTGGGAATCAAACCGTGACCTCCTGGCTCATAGGTCAATGTTCAACCACTGAGCCACGCTGACTGAGCCCAGTAAGTGTTTTCTTGATAAACATTGAACAAACAGCTTGCTCATCAGTAAATGCCTTCCTGAATGGAAGCTTTAAGGATGGGGTGAGTCTGAAACACACTTCACCACCCGCCCCGTTCCCACCGCGCCCAGCGAAGGGTCTGGCTCCTGGCAGATGCTCAGCAAGTCCTTTGGCCATGACCAGCCTGGAGAGAGCTGGGTACCCACCTGTGCCCAGCACCCAGCCTCATGGTTCCAAGACCAACAGAGGCCCCAGCTCCCTAGCCGGGTCAGGGCTCAGGGACAAACACAAAGCCCTCCCCTCCTTCCCTGCCATGGCTCAGTTTGCACCCTGGGCAGGAGTGGTTGGGAGCGCAGGTGTTACCACCAGCCACGGCTGGGCTCAAATCCCCCTCGGCCTCCCACTGGCCCTGGGACTTGGGTAAGGCAGGCCTCAGTTTCCCCATCTGTACAGTGGAGACAGAATGGAACCCACGTGCTGGAACCCACATGATGGCTCCAATAAAGCTTTAAGCGCGGCCTGGCCCGCAGTTAGTAAGTGCTGAGGAAGCGGAGGCGGTTTCAGCCTTGGTGGCAACGCCTTCCTCAGAGTGGCCGCTGGTCTAAGAGCAGTCCTGCATCGGGCCAGGGGCTCCCCCTTAGACGACAAGGTGGGGCACCAGCCGGGGATCAGCCCGTTTGCTCGGTCCCAGTCAGGACCCCACATAACACACAGCCGGTGCCTTCCCCCACTCTCCTCTCCCCGACTCCTCTGCCTGGAACCCACCCCCCATCACCGCGCCTCGCCCTGACCTCATGTGCTGTGCCACCAGCACCCTCCCCCTCCTGCTACATCCTCACCTCAACTCCCAGCAGCCTCCACACCAGCCCCTGCTCCTCTTCCAGCAGCCAGTCACCCACCCACCTGCGGGCCTAGCCTCACACCCTTTGCGGGACCCTCTCCCGGGGATAGTCACAGGGTCCCACAGCTCTGCTCACAGGACTGGGCGATGGTGACCTCTTCCCGAGGACACTGTCTGGGCCCAGTTCCCCCCCTCCCCCCTCTGCACTGTGACCTCCAGGAGGGCGAGGTCTCGATGACCCATGTGGCTCTGAAGATTGAGGGTCTTGGAGGGAAGGAAAGAGTGGGCACTGCCCCCAACACCTGCACCCAGGTGGGCACCAGAGGCCTCCAGACCAGGGCGCCGCGCCTCATCTCACAGGCCAGGAACGCAGGGTCGAGGCCATACAGGGAGTGGGTGGCAGAGCCTGCCCTGGCCTCGGTGGGTTCATGAGCCGGTGTGCCCGGCGAGCAGGCTCCACGGGGTGACCACAGGCAGCTTTGTCTTGCCTGTTCTGTCCCTCACAACGCTCTCGGCGGGAAAGCACTTTCCCAGCCCTCGGATGACCCGCAGGAGGCTCGGACTTTGCTTGTCACCAGGCAATCAAAGTGCTATTGTTGCCGAACGTCACCAACATACTGTGTCACTTTGGCAGTTACACGCGTCTGTGCCGCGTGGTCATTGAAACGTCAAAGGAGATTTAAAGTTCAGTCCTGGGTCCTCCCCGCTGGCTCCCAAGGCCCATGTCCCAGTCACTGGTCACAGAGGCTGCTAGATGCTGCCTCTCTCCCCCCTGTCTCCTCCTACTGACTCCCCACGTGCCAGTCCCTACCTCTGACCCCTCCTCCTGGGCCTGGACCCTGGCACGGGAGAGGGTCGCAGGAGGTAAAGAAGTGGTGGCCCAGCTGGTGTGGCTCAGTGGTCCGGCATCAACCTATCAGCCAGGAAGTCACAGTTCAATACCCAGTCAGGGCACAGGCCCTGGCTGCCGGCTCAATCCCCAGTGTGGGGAGTGCAGGAGGCAGCCGATCGATGATTCTCTCTCATCAATGAAATCAATTAAATTATATTTTTAAAGAAATGGATGGAAAAGCTCTCACCAGCCTGGCGCCGTCGGAAGCAGGCTTCTCGCTCTCCTGGCCGGAGTAAACTCTTGCCACTTCTTCCGTAGAAGTCACTGCCCTGTGGTCCCCTTGACTGGGTCACTGTATCCCTCTGTCTGCCAGTCCATCCCTTTCCAGGGCCCCAGGAATCCCGGCCCACCAGCTTCTCCCCGCTGAGCTGTGCTAGCTGCCCAGGCCGCCCAAGGCTGGCCCCTCGCTGTGCGTGGCCTCCACTGGGTCTGAGGGACCGCATGTGCGTGCCCGGCTCTGGTCTGTGGGCGTGCAGGCAACAGCACTGCAGCCAGCTCGGCCTCGGCTCCTCTGAGAGCCACCACACAACTTTCACACCTTGGACGGGACTGGACAGCAGGTCCCACGTGTCCACTCTGCAGGTGACGGACATGAAGTGCCTCTCACTACACTCCAAGAGGGGTGTCCTCTTACTGAACAATCTCTCCCTGTTCCCAGATCTCTTCCTTCTCGCCCCCAGACCCGTCTTATTCTCCCCATAGAAACAGAGACTTTAAATCCCAGGCCAGTTTGCCTTGCAAAGCTGCCTGTCGCTCCGGACGTCACTTGGGAAGGTGACACCCATCAGACCTTGCCGCTTCTTGAAACGTCCCACTAACAATTTGCCACAACTCTCTGCTGGTCGGTGTGTTTCTTTTCGGGGGGAGGAGGGGCGGGAAGCAGCTGATGAGAATGTTTATGACACTGACGGCACAGATGATTTCTGCAAATCCTCTGAAGTTAAATAAAATACGATGCTTTAGACAGGCGGCCTGAGCGGGAACATCCACAAAGCCCCTCTTGTCGCTTAGAAACACATCATTCCCTGAGAGGAGCCCGGAGCCCCAGCAAGGCCGCCTCCCGTGCCCTCGGCCTCCCCCCTCCGCTGGGGAGCCCCTGGGACCCCAGTGGCCACCACCTGGGCACCGCAGGGTGCTGAGGGATCACTTCCTGAACGGCTGTAATTATTCCCACTTTTCAGACAGGGAAACTAGACTAGGAAGAGCTTCCTCAAAGAGGATTTGAACCCAAAGCTGGGGGTGGGGGAGGGGGGGTCCCTGTTGGTAGGTTGGTTGCTAAGTTGGTTGGCAGGATGGCTGGTAGGTTGGGTGTGTGATTGGTTAGTTGTTGGTTGGTAGGTTGGTACATTTATTGGTAAAATGGTTGGTATGTGAGTTGGTTGGTTGGTTGGTTGGTTGGCTTGGTTGCTGGTTGATAGGTTGGTAAATTTATTGGTAAGTGGGTTGGTATGTTGGTTAGTTGGTTGGCTGGCTGTTGGTTGGTGGGTTGGTAAATTTATTGGTAAGTGGGTTGGTATGTTGGTTAGTTGGTTGGCTGGTTGTTGGTTGGTAAATTTATTGGTAAGTGGGGTGGTTTGTTAGTTATTTGGTTGGTTGGCTGGTTTTCTTTGAGTCACCGTCACTGAGCACAGTGCCATATGCATAGTAAGCCTACAAGAAACATCTGTTGAGTCCTGTCACACACGTATGTCTCGTTCGATTCGTACAATACCTCCTGCTCTCGGCAGGGGAGGAAGTATAACTTCCCAGTCATGATGCACAGCGTGGGCTGTGAATTCAGCCAGACCAGCCTGGGTTCAAAACCATCAAGGGAGGCCGCGCCAGGCCCCGGGAGGCCTGCCTGTCACGGAGCTCTTACCTCTGACGAATGAGAGGAAACCCTTCGTGGCCAAGTCAAGAAAAAGATGAGAGAAAATAGCATGTTTGTTTCCTTTTCCTAATGGTGCGGCCTTTGGGTTTTCGTAGTCTGTATTTTTGGTCCATTGGCTTTGCATAAGCACATTACTCCCAGACCACTCTGCAGTCCAGTCAGCGGGCCCTCTCTCCTGCCCGCCCACACGGCGCTGCCCTGCACCACACGGGGGTGGCACTGGAGGGCCATTCATTTCAAGTGAGTGTGAACCTCCTCATTGATCACCTCCTGCCACAAGGAACTTCCTACCACCACCAGCAGCTGGGAGGGGCTCCCCAGAGCCCGCCTCCCATGCAAAAGTTGAGGGAGCCTCGAGCCCACAGACGCTGTCCTCCATGGGGCCTGCTTGTGGCAGCGAGCGTTCCCAGCAGGGACCCGCAGGAGGGCCGGCTGCCCCAGGCTCCTATGTGGTTGCGTGGTCCTCGAAGCCTTCCTTGGGAGTGGCTCTCCTGACATCAGCCCTGCTCTTTAGATGAGGAACCTGAGACAGAGAGAGTTCAGTCCCTGGCCCAGGACTTCACAGCTAGTGAGTGACAGACCAGGCTCATGGCCCCTGGGCTGCAGGCCCAGCAGAGAGAGACCCGGTCCACGGCCACTGTCATGACTAACCAGGAAGTCGGTACATATTGGCACGGCAGCTGTCAGTCACGCTGTGACAGCCAAGTCTGACAGCCCCCCTCCCCCCCAACCCCCCCTGGTCCCGGCCCCTCTCCCAGCAGAGGAGGAGCCTGGCACCCCGCCTTGGAAGCAGGATCAGCAAGTAGAAGGAAGAGAAACCTGAGCTTACACAATCCACCTTAAGAACGCTGCTTCCCAAAGTGGAAACAAAGACCTCCAGGGATGCGCTGCCCCACGCTGGTCCCTGCCAAGCAGCCACCCAGGGAGCGAGGATGGCACAGGCTCGCACACACGGCGCTGTTGCAACTTGCCCTCCGGCTTCCCCCTCCACCCTCCACCCTCCACCCATCACAGGACAGGAAACGAGTCTTTCACCCCTTTCTTCCCAGCACGCGGGCGAGGACACCAGGGCTGCTCAGGGAGGGGAGAGCCCCATCCCTCCAGCCGGTCCAAGGTCAACAGAAGAGTCCCGCCCGCCCATCTCCCAGGGCCTGTGAACCCCAGACCTGCTTTCTCTTTCATGGAGAGAGAGAGAGAGAGAGAGAAAGAGAGAGAGAGAGAGAGAGAGAATGAGAGAGGGGGAGGGGGTTGTACCAGGAGCCACCACCTGGAACCTCACTGCTGAGGACCAGGAGTGTGTCTAACCTGAAGAAATGCATTTCGGAGAGACTCCCCAGGAACGTCCCTCTCCTCCCCTCACTTCTCACATCGCTCCCACACCCCTCGGGCTGGGACATCCAGGGCCCCTCCCAGCTGTTTGGCGCTGAAGGCGAGGACGTTTGATGGGCAGAGACGCAGGAGAGCTCGCTTTCTGCATGAGGGTGAAGATGGTGCCCAGGTCCCCGGCTGGACTGGTCCAGCAGACCCTTTGGGGTCAATCAAATCACCGGAGCCGAAAGGAGAGGACAGACCCATTGCACAGATGAGAACGCTGAGGGGAACAGGGAAAGGAGCGCCCAGGCCAGGCTGGGACCTACGGCGTGCCGAGCCGGGATACCGGCCGTCCCCCTGAGTCCTGGGGCAGTCCTGTGAGACAGGTGGGTGCGCTGGGCAGACGAGGGAACCTGGACATTGAGGCTCACGTGACTTGCCTATTACGTTACAGACAGAGCCGAGAGGTGGCAGAATGGAAGCCAGATCTTTCCGATTCCAGGTCTGTCTGTCTATCACTCCTCCTGGCCCCGGAGGCCCGGCAGGTGAGGGGAGGCCAGGAACCCAGGCCTGCTGACTCCTGGCCCAGCGCTCTTCTAAGCTCAGCACCTGGCTTCCTTCCACCCGTGACTCAGTGGGCCGCCTGGTTTGGGGCTGGGTGGAGGAGGCGTTGGTTTTGTGGCCTTTATTGTTAGTTGGTTGTAGGGGTTCGAGGTGGGTCTGAAACCTGCCTGAAAAGTGTGATCATTGGCCTGTCTCCTTCTGGATGGCGCTGTGGCTGATCTCCTGCTCAGTGTAAGCTGAGTGGCTTCGGTCGAGGCCGTGAAGCCTGGGGGCAGGCAGGTCCCACACGCATCACTGAGCTCAGCTTCCTGGGACGCCCTCCTCCCTCCAGGCTCCCCCAAGCTCCATTCCTGAGGAAATCGTCTCCAGGAGGCCACCGGGCGGGAGCTTGCTGTCCTTCCAGGAGAAGACCAGGGACCAGGGGGGAGGCGTGGACCAGGCTGAAATGAGACGCACAGGCTCCTCTGGGGGGTGCCTGGTGTGCACCCTCCCTTCCCGGGCCTGCACTGGGCTGGCCTCCTGTCCTCTCTCCCCTCCCTCTCTTTCCTACCCTGTCTTAGCGCAGCTTTCTCTCTGTGTCCCCCTCTCTCTGTCTCTCTACGAGTCTGATCTTCTCGCTCCGTCTTCCCCGTCCCTCCCCTTTGGGTTTCTCTCTGCCTCCGTCTCCCTCCCTGCCTGTCTCTTCGTTGTAGCCGGGGCTCTGTAAACGCGAGGCTGTCTTCCCTTTGCTTGTCCCTGGCCCCAAAACGGAGCAAGGCCCGGAGCTAAGCCAATAGAGAGTTCTAGAAAACTCCTCTGCCACAGGGGAGGGGAGGCACCTTTTTGCCTAAAGAGCTGGCATCATTGAGGACATCGTTGGCATCCAGCCTGGTGGGGAGCAGGGGCGTGCAGGCTCCCGTGCGCTGGGACAGGAGAGAAGGTCCCGCCTGTGCCGAGTGCGGGAACGTGTCACCCAGCGAATGGGATGATAAGAACAATGGGTAGTATAAGAGTATTTTAGCCCTGACCGGTTTGGCTCAGTGGATAGAGCGTCGGCCTGCGGACTGAAGGGTCCCAGGTTCGATTCCGGTCAAGGGCATGTACCTTGGTTGCAGGCACATCCCCAGTAGGGGGTGTGCAGGAGGCAGCTGATCGATGTTTCTCTCTCATCGATGTTTCTACTTCTCTATCCCTCTACCTTCCTCTCTGTAAAAAAAATCAATAAAATTTTTTTTAAAAAAGAGTATTTTAATAAGTATCACAATAAGATTTTTCCATTGTTGTTAAAATGAACATATTTTTTTCAGTTGTCATTTTGAGAAAAAGCCTATGTTATGCTTTCTGTGCCCTGAGCCAAAAAAGGTTAAGTCATTTGCCCAGAAACACACAGCCAGTGAGAAGCAGCGCTGATCTTCAAGCACTTAAAACTATAAAATAATAGCAAATATATAAAGCATGTATCTAAGTCTATATAATGTTAATATAGTGTAGGTTATAGAACCTGTGTAAGAACATAGATAGCATATATGTGTCATGTAATATCTACTAATCGATATTTCTATATGATGCATGATTTGCATATCATTTCTGTATAGCATATAAGTTTATGTGTGAGCATATACAATTTCATGTGTATAGTTTATGAATATTCACGTATAGAGTAATTAAAGCATAAAAGTTTACAAACGAAAACTCTACAGCAATGAGCAGAGCTGCCATGGGGAAGTGAGCAGAGGCTAATGGCCGCCCATTGGATGACGCTGCCGGACAGCGAAGCCTTGTCCGGGAGAGGGAGGAGCAGAGGACTGAGAGTCAGTGACCCCTCATTCTCAGCCTGGGGGGCCTAGGGAAGGGAGCCCCGCTGGAATGCCCCTTGAACGACGGGTGGGTCTGAGCCCAAGGCTGATGGAGAAGACAGAGGAGAGGAATTGTCCAGGAGGCCAGCCCTGCCTCCTAGTTCAAGGTCTGGGGTCTCAGGGTGTCAGCCGGGACAGTGCCCTGCTGCATGGTCAGCCTTGAGGCAGCACCCACCCTACAGGGAGGAAACGGCTGACAGTGACATCAGACACCTTCCTGGTATCCCCACAGCCAGCCGCAGGGAGCGAGCGCATCCCCACAGGGTGGGCAGAATGTCGGAGGGAACGGGCCCACGGCAGCTCTGGCCAGCACAGGCTCAGGGGAAAAGCCGCCAGAACTGCCCGTTCCTCATTCTCTCTGGCCCGATGCACAGGGAGCCAGAGTCAGAAAGACCTGCTCCGGAAGCCCTGCCCGCCCTCACTGGCCCCCATCGGCCACTTACTCTGTTGGAGCCACACTTTCCTCCGCTCTAAACCCTGGTCAGACTACACCAGTGGTCGGCAAACTGCAGCTCAGCAAACCGCGGCTTGCAAGCCACATGCGGCTCTTTGGCCCCTTCAGTGTGGCTCTTCCACAAAATACTGGCTCTTCCACAAAATACCGACTTCTGCGCATGGGCCACGAAGTTTCAATCGCACTGTACGTGCATGCCCACATGTGGTATTTTGTGGAAGAGCCACACTGAAGGGGCCAAAGAGCCGCATGTGGCTCGAGAGCCGCGGTTTGCCAACCATGGGACTAGACCTATCTCCTCGGGCTGCTGAGAATATTCAATAAAATGCTGTTTTAAAAGTGGCCGGCGTGGCTCAGTGGTTGAGCGTCGACCTCTGAACCAGGAGGTCACGGTTCAATTCCTGGTCAAGGCACATGCTCGGGTTGCCGGCTGGATCCCCAGTGTGGGGTGTGCAGGAGGCAGCCGATCCATGATTCTCTCTCATCATTGATGATTCTCTCTCTCTCCCTCTCTCTCTTCCTCTCTGAAATCAATAAAAATATATTTAAAAAATAAAGTGGCCAGCTCAGAGCTAACACTGCAGTGCCCGACAGTGTGGGGTCCTTTCCCTCCTCTTGAAGATGTGAGATGCGTGAGTGTGGTGGCCTCAAAGTGAACCAGAACCGGAAGAGGTGCCTCTAGTCCTAGGCCCGCCTCTGTCAGCTCCTGTCTCTTTCATCCAGTTCTGTCACCTCTCTGGGCCTCGCATCCCCCCAGAAACGAAGGGCTTAGACCTCAGAGCTTCCCACCGGCCACCTGTCAGAATGAGTCTATGACAGTGGTTCTCAACCTTCCTAATGCTGCGACCCTTTAATACAGCTCCTCATGTTGTGGTGACCCCCAACCATAAAATTATTTTCGTGGCTACTTCATAACTGTAATTTTGCTACTGTTATGAATCGTCATGTAAATATCTGATGTGCAGGATGTATTTTCATTGTTACAAATTGAACATAATTAAAGCATAGTGATTAATCACAAAAACAGTATGTAATTATATATGTGCTTTCCGATGGTCTTAGGCAACCCCTGTGAAAGGGTCATTCGACCCCCAAAGAGGTCGTGACCCACAGGTTGAGAACCGCTGGTCTATGACCACAGAAGGCTCTCTGGGCTTTGCGATCCGACTCACACCAACACTTCAGCTCCACACAAGGTGATGCTTGTGTAGTTACGTTTCTCTTTTATCCTAGTAGCAATGCTGAGAGGCAAGGGGGCACGGGCGCATTCCCATTAAAGAAGGGACTCAGAGGTCCAGGGAGCTGGCGTCACAGCAGGTGGTAGGGAACCCTCATCCAATGGGCTCCCAGCATGGTGCATTCCCACCCCTTTCTCCTTTTCCCCAGAAAAATAAAATAAAACCATAATAGTAAGGCCGGGACTCAGCCACAGAGCAGGGTCCTGGCTGGTCTCGGGTCCATAACCCCATCCAGAAGTCCTGTCACAGCCCTCACTCCCTCTGGCTGTCCTGAGATTGACAGAAAGACCGAGCTCTCGCCGCCTTGGGGCCCTCCCTCCCTTGCCCGCAGCCAGAAATAAAAGTCCTTACTCATTTCTGTCAGGCGGAGCCAAGGCACGGAGGCACCCTGGGTGGGGGTGGGGAGCAGCATGTTTTTCGGGGGGTGAGGGAGGATCAAAGATGTGAAACCACCCTCTGTATTTTGCTTGCTCCCTTGGTCCCCTCCCAAAGCAGTTCCTTATTTGGGGAAAATTTGACTATGATCAGGGCTCCATTTGCATGAGAAGTTCTTGGGAGGGAAGAAGAACTTGTCACATTTCTCCCACAAGAGCGTGTTCACACCAAGAACAAGGGAGACGCCAACAGTGGCCTGCGCCGTCACCAGGAGTGGCAGCTGCATTGAAGACGCTCTTCCTCTGGGCACACTTCCCCCGTCTCCCAGGCACTGGTTGCTCTCTGGGGAGAGCGGGTCTCGCTGTCACCAGCGCAGCCTCCCGCAGCCCTCCGCACTCAGCGCTCCCGTGAAAACCGTGTCCTGTCTCCGCTGCAGGTCTGCGAGGCCCTGTTTCCAGGATGACAGCCTCCTCTCCGCTCGCTCCGGGTGAGAACAGGGGAGCCAGGGCCAACTGTTACAAAACACGCTTCTTGGAAGGGAGCCGGCGGCGCTGGGGAGGGAGCCCCGCAGTCAGACTAGGACAGCATTTCCCAAGAGGAGCTGAGCAAGACTCCACATGATTTCAATCACGAAGGACACCGGCTGTGAGCCACTCCACCGCCCCGCCCGGGCCAGGCGCATCCAGATGTCTGCGGGGCATCCTGTCCCCCAGGTGCCCGCTGCTCCCCGCTGGCCTCTCCCTGGCCTGCGGGGCACACCTGAACCGCCCTCCAGCCCTCGGGCTCGAAGGCCAGGCCGGTCACCATTGCTCCAGCACTCACACACGGGTGTAGTTTGCAGAGCATTTTACAGCTCTCTCGGCCTCAGACATGGAAACAGCACAGGCCCCGAGCTACTCCGGGCCACGGCTCCCGGGAGGATGTTTCACCGTGTGACACAGGAAGTGGCAGGGAGGCCCTGTTTGGACTCCGTGGGGATGTGTTCCCAGACGGAACTGCCAGCAGGAAATGAGATAAATGCCTCTTCCGGTCAAGGGCAGGGATTCGATGCTGCCACCAGCAGGACAGGGAGGAAGTCCTGGGGGCCAGCACCCTCGGGTGCAAGAGGGGGTCGCCGCAGGGCGCTGACATGCTGCTGGGTGCAGGGCAGCCAGGTGCACAGCAGAGCAGACCATCAGCTCAAGGCCAAGGCCACGGAGCTGAGCCTGATGGGCCGGCGCGGTGTCCCCAGCCCCTCGGAGACGCAGGCCTCACTGCTCCCCAGTGAGGACAGAAGGAGCCCCTGACCCAGTCCCCCGGCCCCTTTAGAGCCGTCGCAGCTGCAAGGAGTTCTCGCCCCAGAGTGTGGGTTTGGTCATGCTCCACCCACCCTTGGGCCATTAATTTTTTTTAAATATATTTTTATTGATTTCAGAGAGGAAGAGAGACAGAGAGAGAAAAACATCAATGATGAGAGAGAATCATGAGAATCATTGATCAATTGATCAGCTGCCTCCTACACGCCTCACACTGGACATGGAGCCTGCAACCCGGGCATGTGCCCCGACCAAGAATCGAGCCGTGACCTCCTAGTTCAGAGGTCGATGCTCAACCACTGAGGCACGCCGGCTGTGCCAATCGTGGGCCATTTTGCTAAACCCCAGGTTGAGAGACCATCGGTATCATTGTCCATGTGCATCTGTGTGGGAAGCCACCCATTGTCTTCACTATCAGAGAAGTGTAAACAAGGAGCCGGAACACTGGTGAACCTTGAGCCCTGGCAAGGGCCAGAGCTATGCACCGATTGTTTAGTCCAGACAATAGGGGCTCAAGCAATTTCCTAACCAAATAGTCTCAGAGTAAATCTTTCTAATATTTACTGACCTTTAAGATAGTCTGTCTGTTACCACAATTACCTGCCTGCCTAAGGGCTAGATGTGCATCCAAAATTGAATAAAAGGTTGGCAAGGCCTGGGCACCAATGGAAGTCCTTTCCCTTGCATTGGGCTTCCCACCTGGCCCCCAGTATTTCCAAATTATTATTTCTTGTCTCATCTCTGTCATTTGCATGAGGCCCTTCTCCAGATCCTGAACCGTGAACCACGCAGGACATGGGTCACACACATCTGGACTCAGTGGGTCCCCGACACTAGCAGTGATTGACACCCCACAGGCCAGCTGTGTGGCCTCCGTGGCACACCTTGGCCTCTGCCATCCCCCCTGAACCCTGCTGCTCACAGAAGGTCCTCCCACCATCTGCCCCTGCGGCCCCGTCCCACTTGTGACCACACTGTTCACACCTAGTCCAGAGCAGCTCGGCCAAGTGCTGCCTGGGGCCCCTTTCTATTGAAGAACTCCAAGACTCTGTCCTCCGAATTCCGCTCCCCGACGGGACAGTGAAGCCCAGGGGTGACGTTCAGGGAAAGAAAGACTCAGTCCCATATCTCTGAGAAGAGGCTCAGCTGAACCTCCCACGAAGCCTCGGCGTCCTCCACCGCCAGCCCCAGTGCGGCGCTTTCTCGTGATTTCTCTCCCCTCCCCGTCGGCTCCTCACGCCACCGGCCATTCCTCCATCAGAGGCCATTGTGCCGGCTGCCGTAGTGGCCACTGCCACTCCGAAATGGGCAGGAAAATAAAACAAAAAATATGTAAATGAAATAAAAAGAATAAAAACAAAATGAGCCAGACCTCAGAGGTCCAGCAGGATGCCAACAGCACTTGCCTGGACACCAGGGGCAGCTTCCGAAGGGACGGGCATCCCTGGGGCTGAGCCCAGGTGCATTCCCTGGGGGGCTGCAGTCAAGTCCTCAAAGTGTCTGTGGCCCAGAGGAGGCTCAAAGCCAACGCAGAGAGGAGGAGGAAGAGAGAGCTGGCAGTGTTTGTTCAGCCGTTAGTCAGCCCACCGCTCAGCACAGCACTACTTACCCAGGGTCTGCTGGGCGCCGGGCCCCGCGCTGGACACTGGGCACCCAGCGGTGACTAAACACTGCCCGGTGGCACTTAGTCTCCAGTGGGAACAGGTATCAACCAGAAGCACACAAATAATGTAAAACGCCATCTCTGCCGGGAGTGGCAAGCAGCCTGCTCTGACAGAGACCGAGGCTATGACTGGCTGCCCCCAGATGTGCCAGAGCCTGGAGCTGGCCGGCCAGCTCGGAGCCTGGCCTTCCGGGGGCCTGGTGTAAGGCGAGTGTGGCTGGGCGCCAGCCGGGAGGCCACGGCCAGTGAGCCGGCAGCCAAAGCCCCACAGCTGCTCCCACGCACAGAGCCTGGATGTGCCACTCTGTCCGTTCAGAAAACATGGCCCCCTCAGTTGCTGGAGGGGAATTGCCCATCAGAGCCACACGATGCCAGTGCCAGTGCCAGTGCGTGGCCCTGCCCACGTGCGACGAGCGACGTTTATGATTTGGAGGGAAGAGGAAAGTGCTCTGATGTGCACCAAGAGCTGCCAGGGTGCCCTGGAGAACCCGCTTAAATAAGCACCTATGTGGCATTGGAACAGGCTCATAGGCAAGACCCCTCCCCTCGAGGGTTTAAAACCCAGTGGCTTGTGCCCTGGAAGGCTTCTGCTCCACCCTGACCCCCATGCCCCCCCCAGGTCCCCTGGTCTGTTGCAGTGGGTTCCTCACGGGCCTCCTCGCCTCTAGGACTCTAGGATCTCCCATCCACTCAGCCTCCTCCTGGCGACCACAAGGAAGTCTGCAACACAAAATCCAACCTCCGTGCTCCAGCCCTACGCCCACCGATGCCTCCTGAAAGCCGTCAGGATCTAGCACACGGCATGTCGCCCACGGCTCACTGTCAACGCAGCCTCCCCGCTGCTCTCCGTCTTCGGCCCCAACCCAGCTCCTCCGGCCTCTCCTCTGAGCCGCAGATGGTTGGCTGCTGCTTGGACCGTCTCTGCTGGGGACGGTCCCCAGGCACCTCAAGCTCTGTGTGGCTGGGACCACACTTGTCACCTCGGCCCCACCCACCCCAGCCAACCAGGTCCAGGTGCAGTGGTCCCACCTGCGGGTCCCACACCCTGAACTTCTCCTCCACCACACTCCCCCCCTCTCCCCATCAGCCTGCAGCCCGGCTCTCACCCTCAGCCTCTCCAATGGTCCTCCTGCTCTTACCCATCTCTCCCCCAAGGCAAGGCCAGCTGCTGATGGAAATACAAGCCACAGTTTCAGAGGCTTCACATACTAGAACTTTATTATGTAGAAACTTTATTTCTACTTCATTTCTCACTGGGTACGCGCCCGATGCCAGTGCTCCTGGTTGCGGCGGGGATTGCCCTGCAAGTGGGTTCAAAGACCCGTGCCCCTTCCTTTCGATGCCTCGCCAGCCCCCCAGGCCTCAGACGTCCTCCTTGCAGACAGAGGAAGAGCTCCCTGTGGAAGAGGCATGAAGCCTCTGTTCTTCTGAGGCCCAGCTTTGTCTGCAGCACCCCACTGATTGACTGAGAGCTAGTCACCTGGCTATACCTGGATGCAGGGTGTTCTGGGAAATGTAGTTCTTCCAAGAACAACCTCACCTGAGTCCTAACAGCACACAATGGGAGGAGGAGCGTGAGTTTCTTGATGGACCTCAGCCACCTCGCCGCACTCTCCCCTCCCAAGCAGAGGCCAGGCAGTGTCCCTGGAGCGTGCACACGGTGTCCTCTGGAACAATCCCAAATCAATCATTCGTCTTAACCAAATAGTAGCAAACCTCTCACTGAAACCAGTCACGGGATTGCAGGGCCGTGTTGTCGATTAGACAGACAGAAGGCGGCATTGGTGCCCCCTGGGGACTTGGCACTGCCTTTGGCCCTCCTGTGCCCATAAGCCCAGTGGAGAGGGCCTGGGTTCCTGGAGAGGCTGCCTGTGTGGGGGTTCCCCGTGCAG
>NW_005871276.1:163712-169428 GCF_000147115.1 Myotis lucifugus | reverse complement strand
TGAGCATCCCACACGCCGGGCACACTCCTCAGACCTCTCTCCACGAGATAGGAGTAGACCTCCATCACCTACTCTTTTACCCAGACCGTGTAGCCAAGCAGGCTTTGTCCCTACCCTCGAGGCCCAGCCCCTACAGCCCTGAGCCCGTGCCCTGCCCAGCCCAGCCTCACTCCTGTGCTCACAGTCTCACATCCATGGCACCTCCTGGGGCCAGGCACGTGTGTGACCACATGGGGCCACACTGTGGACACAGGACTCCATGGGCCAGGAGGTTACTGGCCCCTCAGGACCTCGGAACCTCGCCTCTGACAGGAGGGTCCTGCCTCACCCGGGGGATAAACGACGTTAGCTGTCGCCGCGTCCACAGAGCGCCTTTGCCACCTGCCCTGACGTTCCCTGGGAGGCTCCCCAATTCCATAGGTACCGGTCGGACGATGGGGACGGGGTCCTGTTCTCCCACCCATCACAGGTCCAGGCGGCCAGAGGGCCCGCCCCTGGCCACGGTGTTTGTCCAGGGATGGACAGATGAGCCGGGGGAAGCCGACCACAGGCTCCTGCCAGGGTCGCTATGCTAGAGGGCGTCGCTGAGGGATGCAGCACCACCTTACCTGCCTGATGAAGCCAGGAAGTGGCCAGCAGACCACCAGGTGCCTGAGGCGTGGGAAGCTCGGTGGCATCGCTCGCGGCCCTGGGTCCGGCTGCACCTGAAGGTTTGAGGGGACATCTTGGTTCCGTGGGACTAGAAGTCCCCTTTTCGTTCATACCCATTCGATTGGGCTTGTCACTGTCACCAAAGGACTTCACCCAACGTACCCTGATCTTGATGAGAAACGTCACAGAAACGTGTGAGCTCCACGGAGCGAGGGCTGGCCCAGGAAGGCCCCGCCTCCCTGCGCAGGGAGCCTATCGACCCAAAGCCCCCAGAATACCCCTGCTCCTCGGGCGTGCCTCGTGTGGCTGAGGAAACACACAGAGGATTCAGGGAACCCTTTAAACGAATCTGTGTGTTTTCTCTACCAGCAGTGTCTGCACCCATCAGAGACAAGCAACCACACACACACACACACACACACACACACACACACACACACACGGGAATGGCAATCAGCAGTCCCGGGAAATGCTCCGGGATTCCCAGCGAGCCAGAGCCCAACTTCCCCCTCCCCCCTCCACCCCGGGGGGAAGGGTCCCTGCTCCAGGAGCTACAGATCACCCCACCCTCAAGCCTCTTCCAGGAGGCCTGTGCCGCCTCCAACTTTCAGGGACCTGACGTCTGACTCAGGGCACCAGCACCCACGCTCATTCCAGGCGTCTTAGGCTCCCTGCCTGCAGCTGGCCCAAGGGTAGTTCATTTCGCCCAGATGGTCTTCACCGGCGCTTCCGGTGAGAACGCGCCAGGTCACCTGGGGGATGGCCAAGTGCAGATCCCGGGCTCCGCCCCACACCCGATGCTGGGGCCCAAGAATTCGCTTTTCTAACCAGCTTCTGGCTGAGCCCTTGGCCACCTGACCTCCCAGTGCAGCCTGACTCACTGGAATGTTCCTAACCCCAAATCCCCGCTTCCTCGGTGCCCCGCCCACTGTTAGGACGGACACAGTCAGGCACTTCGAGAAAATCGCTACCTGGCTGGAGTCCAAGCAGGACATGGATCCTCCGCAGCAGCTTCCTGTGACCTTGCCCAGGGCACGGCTTGGCCTTTCCCACCCACTATGGCAGCGGTTCTCAACCTTCTGGCCCTTTAAATACAGTTCCTCGTGTTGTGACCCAACCATAAAATTATTTTCGTTGCTACTTCATAACTGTCATGTTGCCACTGTTCTGAATCGTCATGTAAATATCTGATAGGCAGGATGGTCTTAGGCGACCCCTGTGAAAGGGTCGTTCGACCGCCAAAGGGGTCGAGACCCACAGGTTGAGAACTGCCTGGTGAAGGAGGCTGCCGGGCTCACCAGGCCTCCCTCCCCACCCCGGGCCTCCCTCCGCGCCCTCTCTCCTCCCAGCGTAACCAGGCCCAAACACCCTCCATTCCTCCGAAACTTCTCTCACCTGACCCTTTCTTTCTACCAGCAAATGTCACCTCCTCCGAGAAGCTTCTTGGTTCGCACACCCTCAGCATCCATCATCCCGCTCCCGGCGCTCACGCTCAGGCTGCTGGGAACTCACGCGAGAGCACGAGGCCCAGGGGTAGTTCATTTCCCCCTGGAAGGCAGGATGGCTCCTCTCCACCTCCACTGCCATGCAGTGCCCGGCCTGTGCAGGGACTCCGTAACCGTAGATTTGGAGAGAAAGGAGTGGACAAAGGGGTAAGACGGGGGTTGTAGCTTTTACAGCAAGAAAAGCAAAATCCAGTACCTTCATCATGGCGATGAGGGCCTACGACTCAGAGACGTGAGGGGACTGGTATTGGCAAACATGGCATTTAACACGGGGCCTCCGAGCAGCTTTCCTTGCTTTTGATTTTAAGCTTAATGACACTGTAAGCTGGGGATGACTGTGTTTCCCTTTTCGCCTTGGCAGCTAGGAAGCTCAGAGGCAAATTTCTAGCAAGTGTAAGGGACACGGGGCAGCATCTCATGGAATAAGCTCACCCCTGCTTTTATTTCCTTTCTCTTTTTCCTTCTCTTTCGATTCCAATCGCCTCCCTTACCAATTCTTTGCTCTTGTACTATCTTTTGTGTCCCTCTGGGTGCAACATACAGTCTAAATAACTGAGCGGTGATGTAGGGAATGTGATGGGACTGGGATCAGAGCCACCTCTCCTGACCCCCACTCCAGTGCTCCTCAGCAGCTAGAACATTCCCTGTGCCCTCGAGGAGCTCACGACCAAAGGGGTCTTCTGGGCCAGACCCTGAGGATCTGTCAAAGGCTGTCTCACCTTCCTCATTTTATTTTTCCCAAACTCTGGACATTTCTCTGAAAACCTGGTTGAACATGCTCCCAGCACAGCCGATAAGCAGCCAAAGCCCAGCCGCCATTGGCCGGTTTTCCCCGGAGAACAGGAGGTGTTCCACGAAAAGAACGCAGTGAGTGTCGCCGCCATTAGAAGACAGCAGGGCTGGAGGAGGGTGCGCGAGGCCTCTGGCGTCCGACAGGCACATTTTGCTGAGCAATGACCTGTTCTGTGCATCGTCATAAACCACGGCATCTTCCATAAAATGTCCGGGTGTTACGGAGGGTGGAATGGGACCCCGGGGCCCCCTTTCCTGCCACATTACAGGGCGGCAATGAGCTCAGATCGAGGTGCGGTGCTTCCCCGGGACCTCCGCCTTTCCCAGCGCTCCGTGAAGCACGCTCCGGCCCAGCCAGTGCGGCTCAGCGCCTGAGTGTCGACCCATGAACTAAGAGGTCACCGGTTCAATTCCTAGTTGGGCCACATGCCCAGGTTGGGGGCCCGATCCCTGGTGGGGGGAATGGGGGTGTAGGAGGTAGCTCACCAATGTTTCTATCTCTCTATCCCTCTCCCTTCCTCCTAAAAAAATATCAATGTATTTTTTAAAAAGAATAGCTCCGCAGGTTACTGCTCAGAACCTCCGGGCCCTGTCTAGGAGATGCTCCCGCCTTCCGGAGCCTCACCACCAGGCAGCTTACCCCCTCAATTAACCTCCACCCGCTGGGCCACCCCCTGGGCCACCCCCTGGCAGGAATGTTCTCCAAGGTGCCACCGAAGGACTCACACTGAGATTCCTGGGAAATCCTGTTCCCAGGGCAATGCCAGGCCACCAGAGCCTGGTTCCGTGTGTCCCTGAGAGCCAGTTGATGGCATGAACCCCGTCCCCTAGGAGAAATACATGTGGTAAATGTAGATATCATGGCCTCGTTGCCGATCTAAGGGGAAAGCTTTCAGTTGTTCACCATTAAGTATGATGTTAGCTGTAAGCTTTTGTGAATTTAGGAATTCCTTTCTATAACCAGTTTGCTGAGAGTTTTAATCATCACTAGGTATTGAATTTTGTTAAATATATTTTCTGCATCTGCATTGCATCGAGACGATCATATGATTTTTCATTGAAGTCTGCTAACGTGATAAATTACATTAATTGATTTTTTTTAATTTCTGGAGCAAAACTCACTTTGTCATGATGTATTATCATTTTATATACGACTGAATTAATTGGCTAACATTTTGTTAAGGACTTATGTCCAAGAAGTCTGACAGGAATATTAATCTTTAGTCTTCTTTTCTTGTAATAACAATTGGATATCCAAATGCAAAAAAAAGAAAATGAACCTCAACCCTACCACAGAAAAGAGACTCTATTTTGTGTGGTTCAGATGTCAGGATCATGCTGGCCTCATAAACCAAGTTCAGTTATGCCTTCCTCCTATTTGGAGAAAGAGTTGGTGCACGAATAGTATATTCCTTTCTTAAATGGTTGATAGAATTCCCCAGTGAAGCCTGGGAAGTTTTTCATTTGTTTGATTTTTGTGGGAAAGTTTTTAACTGTAAAATTTAATTTCTTTAGTAGACACAGAGCTATTTGGGCTGTCTTTTTTTTCTTGAGTGAGCTTTGGCAGTTTATTTCAAGGAACGTGTCCATTTTATATAAGCTATGGAATTTACTGGCATAAAGGTGTGAATTGTCTTGTCTTACTATTATTTGAATATTGGTCGGCCGAGTAGTGATGTCCTCTCTTTCATTCTTGACACCAGTAATTTGAGTTTCTGCTCTGTTTTTCCTCATCAGTCCAGCCAGAGACTTACCAATCTTATTAATCTTTCAAAACACTGGGTTTTGGTTTTATTAATTTTCTCTATTTTTTTCTATTTTAATGCTTCCTGCTCCATCTTTGTTAATCCTTTTGTTATTATTTTGGGTTTAATTTGCTCTATTTTTTCTAATTTTTTTTTAAGTGGAAGATTTTATATCACGGATTTGAGGGCTTCTTCCCTATGTAAGCATTTAGGGCTAGGGATTTCTCTTTAAGTACTGTTTAGTTGTGTCCCGCAGATTTTTGAGATTTTGTTTACATTTTCATTCACTTCAAAATATTTTTTAAATGTCCTTGTGGTTTCATCCTTGATGCATGAATCATTGAAAAGTGTGATGTTTACTTTGGGATTGTTTTGGGAAGTCCCCGGATCTTCTTGTTATTGACTTCCAGCTTAGTTCCACTGTGGTCAGAGAACATATTTTTATAATTTCTAACCACTGACATTTATTAAGACTTGTTTTTATGGCCCAGAATGTGGTCTGTGTTGGTGACTGTCCCTTTTGCTCTTGAAAACAATGTGCATTTTGCTGTGGTTGTTGGAACGTTCCCTCAATGTCAATGAGGTCATGTGATTTGATAGTGTTGGTGGATGGCGCTGTCTTTTTTCACTTTCTGTCTATTCGCTCTAGCAGGTGTCAAGAGAGGAATACTGTAAACTCCAACTGTAATTGTGAATTTATCTGTTTCTCTTTTTAGTTTTATCAGTTTTGCCACATACAGTTTAGTTCGTTATTAGGTACCTAGGCATTTAGGATCATCACATTGCTTCATGAACTGCATTGCTGTGGGTATGCTGTTTAAGCTTATCTCAGTCCCTCTTATGAATGACTAGTGAGTGGCCCAGTGCATGAAATTCGTGCACAGGGGGAGGGGGCTGTCCCTCAGCCCGGCCTGCACCCTCTCCATTCTGGGACCCCTAACGGTGGGATCGGGCCTAAACTGGCAGTTGAACATCCCTCTATGGAATCCGGGATCACTGGCTCATAACTGCTCACCTGCCTGC
>NW_005871276.1:151026-162991 GCF_000147115.1 Myotis lucifugus | reverse complement strand
AGACTCTCAGAGCCTGTGACCGGGAACGTATTTAAGAAGCTGACGAGCCGTCCTCTATGGAAGTGTGGGAGCTGCCAGACTGAAAGGTCGTCGGGAGCCTGTGGGCCTTTCTCCCCAGGCAGCAGGCATCTGGACGGGGTCACCGCTCCCCTGAGTCCTCAGAATGGCCCAGGGTGGGTGCTGGGCAGGAAGAAGCAGTATCATCGCCCAGAGAGGTGCTCACAGCAGCTCGGGGTGTACAGCACAGGTGGAGGGGGGCCAAGGAGGGGGAGGCACAGAGGCAGGAAGAGAGAGACAGAGAAAGTGACTGGAGAGAGAGAGGCCAGGGAGACTCGGACAGACAGACAGACAGCGAAAGTGGAGGGAGAGACAGGAGGGAGCAGGAGAGGGAGGTTAGAAAACAGAGAAAGACCATGCGACATGAGTCACTCCCATCTGCCAAGCCTTCCAACTCCTCCCTCGAGTGAGGGGCAGACCAGGCCGGATCAGCACCCCACCTCCGGCGCTGGCCCCCTCCCCACATGTCAGCCACCCCCTGCCCAGCTGCCAGGCGCTCAGGGCTGTGCCAAGTGGGTGTCTCTGTGACTGTGCCAGGCGAGACTCCCCCAGGCGCACACATGGTGGGGGGGCGGGATGGAGGGAGCCTTGGCTGAGTCCAACCCCAGCGTGGCAAGGCAAGTGACAGGCTGCTGAGTCCTCTGTGTAGTGTAGGGCGTGGGGTGTGGGGTGGGAGGCAGGGAGCAAAGAGGCTTGTGGGAGTCGGGGGAGGAGGGACTAGCTAGGAACCTGGGAGCTCAGTGGAAAGGGAGAGAAAAGCAATGCAGTTTTGTTGGGCCACCTCCATGTTCCAGGTGCCGGGTCCACATCTCCCTGTCTGATCCTCGAAACAGCTCTGCGATGTACAGAGAGTCTCCGGAATTGCAGATGAGGAGACTGAGGCTGAGAAAGTACAGAAGTCAGGCACTTAGCTGCTAAGAGGCAGAGCTGAGACCCTGCTCAGTCTCAAGTGTGTCCAATTCTAAATTTCCACAGTCTTTTCACTGCACTAAAGTTCCCAAGTCCATAAGAAGACAGAGAACAATACACAGCCTTTTTAAACAGTGCAATGTAGCGACATCAGCATCATTTCACACACCTGAGGCATCACAAGGCCATGGCTGACCATAGACAGGTGCAGACACAGTGGGAGTCTGGAGGGGAGCAGAGTAACCTGGGCAGAGTCCTGGGATGACTTCATGGGATGGAGGGAGGCATCTCTTTATTTAATTCTCAACCCTACCATCTTCTAAAAAGTATTGTGGGGGGCTTTCAGTAAGATCATATATACTTACCGACTGTCCAAATAGAAAAACAAAAATGGTACAGAAGGAGAAATGCTTTTATAAAATCTCAAACTAATAGGGATGCTGTGATGGAACATTAAATTTAACACTGAGCTTCCTGGCAGTTGCGGCAAAAAGGGAAATGCAACAAGTTGCATGATTGCATGGTTCAAATACAAGATGAAACTTTCCAACTTATCGGAGAGACATTTCTTTCCCAATGCTAAGTCCTAGAAGTCATGGATAAGACTGCCAGATGAAAAATACCAAACACTTGTTATCTTATCTTGCTACACACACACATATATAACTATATATATAAAACATATGTGTGTACATAACAATATAGTTTAGTTGTGTAGTATATAGAGAGCTATATAACTATGCAACTATAGTTATATGTGTAACTAGTTGATATAGTTATATGGTTATATAGTATATAGTTATATAGTATATACTTATATGGTATATAGTTATATATGTTATGCATGTATGAGTGTGTCTAAACTCAAAAGAAAGGGAATCCCTGAAAGAAGGAGAAATGGAAGCCAGAGAGGTGAGAGCTGACTCCACAGCTCATGGGTTTCAGACCCACAAATGAAACTAGGAACCAGAGTTCTGGCATTAGTCCATGTGAGGCTGGGCAGCTGGAATGGACCCCTTGCATAAAACTGGGATTTTCAAGAGCTGCAACCATCAACAAAAACAGGACAAGGAACACTATACCTGCTGGGCAGCAATGAAGAAGCATGGCCTGCCTGGGACCACACATGTGTGGGATCCAGGTCTACACGCCCTTTCTAGGACAACTGAAGGCCCTAGGCTCCCACAGAAGTAGCCAAAAAATTCTCTGAAGGACATTTTTATCACCATCACTAATCAGACTCATCCAGATGGGGAAACCCACAAGGATGAGCTCACAATCTGAAATCACAAACCACCAAGGAGCCAGATCCATGAGAGTCCTTGAAACAGGAGAGAACTTGGAATGATGGAATGAGCTGAGCAAGACTATAGATCTGCTGGGCTCAGAGGACACACACAACACCATGTGTGTCAGACAACACAGGGAAAACGTCTTTAACAAGTTTTCTGTTTGATTCATCAGCCATGGTTGAGAGAATGACCAGGTTGACAAAGATTCTTTTGGTAGCCAGCCCTTTGTTTGGCTGCCATAACAAAATACTATAGATTGCGGGCCTTGAACAACAGAAATTTATTTTCCCACAATTATAGAGCCTGAAATCCAAGGTCAAGGTGCTGGTACGGTAGGTTTTATTCTAAGTTCTCTTCACTTGGCTTGTAGGCGGCCACCACCTCACTGTGCACTCATATGACCTTGTCTTTGTGCACTCAAGGGCGTGGGTGGGAGAGAGCAAGCTCTCTGGAGTCTCTTCTTACAAAGACACTAACCTCATCATGAGAGCTCCACCCTCATGACCTCATGTAACCCTAATTACTGCTAACAGCCTCAACTCCAAATCCCATCACACTGGGTGGGTACGGGGTGAGAGGGGAGCTTCAACATATAAATTTGGGGAGACACAAACATTCAATATACATCAGGCAGTCACTATTATTGTCGCCATTTTTACAGATGAGGAAACTGAGGCACAACCAGGTTAAGTGGTTGGGCTGAGATCCCATAGCTCATAAGCAGCAGAGCTAAGCTGTAAACTCAGGCAGCTGGCACCCAGGGTGCAGGCTGTTAGTAGCTACTCTGTGCCGTTGCATGGCAGGGATTTATCCCTGAATTCTCTTGACAACCTGGAGAGAAAGGTATTATCAGCATTTAACTAGTAGGCATCTCTAGCTTCCCATGCCAGAGAGAACCCTGACTCCCTTCCTACCTACCCCACCACCCTCATTCATTCTGCAGCCAGAGAGAACCCCGACTCCCTTCCTACCTACCCCACCACCCTCATTCATTCTGCAGTGTTCCCCTAGGAAGATACATGGATGGATGGATGGATGGATGGATGGATGGATGGATGAATGGATGGATGGATGGATGGATGGATGGATGGATAAATGATGGATGGATGGGTGGATGGATGGATGGATGGATGGATAAATGGATGGATAAATGATGGATGGATGGATGGATGGATGGATGGATAATGGATGGATGGATAAATGAATGGATGGATAAATGGATGGATGAATGGATGGATGGATGGATGGATGGATGGATATGCTATGTTAGGATTTTGGAGAGGATCCTATTTTAGGTGGGGGTGGTACTAGAGTCCCAGCCAACTCTAGGCTTCTGCTTCTCCACTGTGTTTCTCCAACATCCATGCATTTTCTCATATCAGATCTTCTGCAAGACATGCCATTGCTTCCTCGCCTGCCTCATCTTCCCAGTGAATCTTTGCTCATCTGCCAAGGAGCAGCAAAATTTCCCTAACCAACCCTCCGCCCAGCTGATGAGCTGCTCCATCTCCCAGGATCCTCTCACTGCCCACATTAGCCCATCCCGCCGCCTTTTTCCCATCACGCATTTCTCTGATTGAGCGAGGCCCTGCTTGGAGCAAAGCCCAGGCCCAAGGCTTCCCTGTGTGCCCGGCCCTGGCAGCCGGCTCAGCCTTCACTCTGGGAATGCCATAGACTCTGAGCTCCACCTGTTTTGACAGCGTTAGAGCACCCTGAATGGTCTGTAGCTAGAATCCTATAAAATTGTTTTTGAAGGTTGTACAGTGCAGGCAATTAACGAAGGCTTCGCCTGCACACCAGGAAGGCAGACTTTCCATCCTCCCTGGTTTGAAAGTTACATGAGTTTCATTATACATTTCATCACATTAACATTTTAAAAAAAGTTCTGTTCGTCTCGTTTCCTCTCCTGGGCAGAAGGGGGAATGTTTTCCAGCTCTAATTGCTGAACTTAGCACTCGGGAGTGAGCGGCTCAGCCGCCTGCTCTGATGGCCCAGCCCAGGCTGGGACTGTTGGGAGAAGGTGGACACCCCGTGACTTGCAAGGTGGCTGAAGACTTCTACGTGACAACCAGCAAGAACAGGGGGTTTTCTGTTGGAGAACCCATGCTCACCCCCATTTTTTGTAATCCGAAGAGGGAACATTTCTGACACCAACATCCCTATCAAATTCTGTTACTGTTTTCTCGCGGGGCCCTCTCCCCAGGGTCCAACTATGTGAAGGCAGATTGAGTCCTTTCCGATCCCCTTCAGTCTCCATCATACAGATGGGGAAACTGAGGCCCCGACACGGGAAAGGACTGACCTGAGGTCACAGAGTCACTGATGGGATCCTGGTGAGAACTGAATCGAGCCCCTCCGTTGCCCCACTGGTAATCTCCGACCTTGGCCTTCTTAGAAGGGCAGCGGGAAGGGGCGGGCTGTAAGGGTGAATGACGGGCATTCACTAGTGTTAGCACACTCATACCCAAGCAATTTTGGGTACTCCATCTAGGTGTTTGCTCCCCAACCCCAAGATGGAGAGTCTTCCCAAAATGAGCACATCCCCGTGTTTTCCAATCAGAAAGCAACAGGGCATTTCAATTCTGCTATTTGCACGATTTTCTGGGCGAGAAAAAGCCCAAAGGCTCAGAGACCTGCATGTGACAGCCAGCTAGGCAAAGACTTGGAGCCCAGGACCCATGGAAAAGAAGAGAACTCCTCTCTGCCCCCCGGAAGCAGGGCAGGCCTTCCCCTGAAAGGCACCAAGTCCATTTCTGGCGCTGGAGTTCAAATCCCACTTCTGTTCCTCCAGTGGCTGGACACGGCCTTGGACAAACGGGGCCTTGTTTGGGGTGAAGACAGGACACAGAGGGACACGCTGCCCTGGTGTCTCAAAATGTCTTAGCAAGCATGGCTTGGTATTTGCATGTTTCTTGCAAAGTCTCCTTGCCAAGCTTCTTGGGCTGCCTAGCTTGATACGTGGCCCACGGTTGGTGCCTGTGAATTTGCAGAAAGTGACTTGCGTGGAATGTTTTCTGTGCCTTTAAGAGCAGGAAACACAAGAAGAGTGGCCAAGAACCCAGTGGATCTTTGATCCCTTTGCACTCGGGGGTAGGGGGGTGGGAGGGAGTGTTCTCTCATGCACAGGAGGCCCAAGCGGCCGAAACCCAGCAGAACAGTGCCTTCTCCCATCTCCACCCTGTCAGCTCCCAGGACCGGACCGGGGAGAACCAAGCTAAAGGCTATTTCCTTCTGAAAGACCCTCTGGATCAGTGAGATTAGCCCGAAGGAGAGTGTCCTCAAATCTGTCAACACCTAGAACCCGGGAGGGCAGGCAGTCCTCCTGTGTGACTTGTTAAAACTCACGATGATAGGGATGCGAGCCCAGCGTCCTTATTTCACCGACGGGAAACCCAAGTGGACCTGAGTGAGGGCACAGGACCCTTCAGGGCCTCTGTGTCCTTCATGCCTGACCCCTCTTGCCTTGCCCGATGGCGCTCACTGGGTGTCCCGGCAATGCTGGCTGAATTAAACTGGACCGGAGACTTGTCTTTCTCAGTGGTTTCTTTTAAACCCCCTCTTTGCAAGCCTGGCTGTGTATGAGAATCACCTGGGTCACTTCCAAAAATACTGATGCCCTAACCCTAAGCCCAACTAGGATCCCACCTCCAGAGGTTCCTGTGGGGCGCGGCTACAGTGTTTGGGCAGGTTCAAGCCTGGACTGAGGAGAGGGCACAGTCCTCTTATTGCCACGTGCAAGTCCCAGCTGGAGGGCAGAGCCTTCCCAGCACAATTATAGCCAACAGCTATGGCTGTGAGCTTGAACCTATGGTCCGAACACATGGCCCCACGTGCCTGAGTGATAGAGTTCAGGCACATGTAGTTGAGTAGGATTGAAACCCACGAGAATGCTGTAAACATCTTAATCACGCCCTTACTTTGCCTCGTGGCCTCTGCTGTAAAATAAAGACACGGCTTGTGGGTGTGGCGCTGTCCATCAGAGGGGCAGCGTCCCACCGAGACCCAGCTTTCATTCTCTTGTCCATCTTTTCTAAGCCTTTCATCGCCCCCACTCAGGGTCACCCTTGGCGGTGCCGGCGTGGCACAGGTTCCAGTGGAAATCGGGCTGGGCTGAGGCCTGGCGCTAGGATGTCTAAAAGTTCCCAGAAGGTCCCAGCGAGCAGCCGGGACCCAGGACCACTGTCCACCCAGCGGTTCCCGGGAAAAGGAAGAGGACCATCATCTCTGGAGCCGTCATTCCCTGTCTTCCCGGATAGAGGGTTCGGGGCTTGGGTTGGGAGGAAAGTGGAGAAAGACCTTCCGTTCGCCCTTGGGAATCAGCTGTCCATCCCCCACCTTTAAAAGACACAGCAAAGGACAAGGTTTGGAGATCAAGTTAAATGTCCAATTTATTTTTATAACTTGAAACCAGAACAAACTTGGTTTTTGAACAAGCGTACAAATGAAATGGCAGACACATGCTGAACTCAACATCGTGACATTGAGGGGGGAAAAGAGGCCCAAAATCTTGTACAGAGAATAAAAGGAACAATAAATAGTTTACTAAGCCATATTGAAATGACCTCCTGTCATCTCAACATTTTCTCCATAATTAAAAAAAAAAAGTGCCCGTTTCTTAAACAGGGCACCAATACCAAGCAATAAATAGTTCAAACTTGTAGCAAAAGACAGAACCTCCAAGTAAACAACAAAAGCTCATACAATAGGTGATAGAAAAGGTAATAAAAATTGTATAGTTCGCCTCTCCAATACAAATGCAAACTGAAATCAATGGAACTTGGCTTTGCAGGGGAGGGGGAAGGGGGTACAAAGAGCACCAAAATCACGAGGTCGCCTGGGCCCCACACAACGTCGCCTGGCCGCCCTGAGCTGGGAAGAAAGGCCGACTTCCTTTCCTCCTCGCACTCTCCTCCGGTTCAGCCTCCCCCTCTCCCACGACAGACCCTCTAATGGCAAGTGGCGGGTTCCTATTTGGGGCAACTTGGAACCAAGTCCTGGCAGTGTGGAAACCAGCCTGCGGCTGGTCGGCTGGGTCGCCCAGGCCGGGCCTCTCCCACCTGGTCATCTGCTGCAGTGTTGGCTTTCGAAACGTGAAAGAAGCAAAATGCTCTTTTTTTCTGCCGTCGGTGGACAGAGACACAATCTTTGTGCTTTAGGATGGCTTAGTCCTGGCTTCTGGTGACTGGGTGTGAGCTGGGAAGAGCTGGCTACGTTTCTCACTACAGGAGGGTCACCTGGGAGGCTCCCAGGGCAGCCCAAGGGGCTCAGGGTCAAGCAGGTAGGAAACTGACACCTCAGCTTTCCCCCCCACTCCCTTCCCCTCTCCTCCCCGTTGCAAAGGTAAGTAGCAAGGAGGAGAGAGAATTTCAGCAGAGAAGCTCCCATCTCTGCATTTGGTAAAGAGTTGCCCCAAAGGATGCTTGGTTATACTTTCATAACCTGAAATAATGGTTTCTTACAGTTCCTGAAATAAAAAAATGGCTTCCTGATATAGGTATTTTTTAATGTATTATTCCCTCATCCAAAAAACTACCACTTTATCATCTTAAAGCTACTTGGCTTTACAGAGAGAGACAAGAGAAGAGAAGAGAAGAGAAGAGAAGAGAAGAGAAGAGAAGAGAAGAGAAGAGAAGAGAAGAGAAGAGAAGAGAAGAGAGGGAGAAAGAAAATAAATTAAACGGAAATGAAAACAAATAAAGGACCAACAGTGGAGGATGGAGAAGACACATGGGGAGGGAGAGATGGAAAGGCACCGAGCCCATCCCAGACCCTAGGCATTCGGACACGGACGGGATGCAGCTTTCGGACAGAAAAGCAGCAGAGCAGGAAAGGGCGACAGGCCAAGCCCCTCCGTGGAGTGAAAGGCCCTGGCTGCCAGGGGGCTCCCTCCTGAAAGCCCGCTGGGCTCGCTGGTCTCAACAGCAGGTCGGTCACCTGTGCGCCGCTGCTGGGCCAGCTCCTTTGCAGACGCTTCCTGTTTAAGGTTTGGTCAAGGACTAAGGAAAGGACAGTTCGCATTTCTTTCTGCTCTGCCGGGCGGGCGGGCGGGAGAAGTGGTGGTGGTGACTGCCAGGGCAGGGACCATGGGGATGGAAGATGCTCACTCGCTCTCTCTACACTGACCCCTTACAGATGGCCTCTTAGAGAAAGGGAGGACGCTGGGAAATGTTTACAGAAGCTGACTTCTCCACGCAACAGGAATAATGGATTTCCCATCGGGTCTGCTGGGGCCGCGCCAGGGGGCCTGGGTGCAAGGGAAGCCTGGCTCCAACACTTCTCTGTACGGGCCGATTGCGTCAAAAACACACACAACTCAAATGATTGTGAACCAAAGCATTTCGCGACTTCCTTTTGCTTCTTTCCCTCCAAGGTTGTCAGACAACCCTTTTTCTCCTGTACAATAGGACTGAACATACAAATTTTTTTTTGCAATATTTTATCCTGCCAAATTAAAAAAATATATTATGGCAGCCTGTTTTTGTTTTTTTTCTTTTTATTTCCAAATTCACTAACAAAAAGGTACATTAAATCCCTTTAAAAGGACAAGCTTACAGTTAAAAAATTACAAGCTCCAGTAAAAATACAGCAAGTGCCTACATCATATGAACCGACCAATATATCCATTCCAGAGGGAGGTGGGAAGAGAAAAATAAGTACAGGTCAGGAATGATTTTTTTTTTCTGCAAAGCAATAACAATATTAAGCACTTTTTTTCTACATACTTTTTCTACATGGTGTAGCAATCCCCTTTTAATCCCCAAATACAAGTTTCTATACATTTTTTTGAAATAAAAATTCAACACCCAAGGCAGAAAAAAATTTACTAAAACTCCGACTTTACAGTTACTGTGACAAGAACAAATTTTATAGACCCACCATTTAAATTTTACTGCAACATTTTCAAGGAAAAGAAAAAAAGGTGTGTTTTTTTTTCTCGTTTTGTAAAATGCCCAGGCATTCTCGATTATTACAAATACTGGTCCACTTTTACAGTAATCAAGAAATTTTAATATATATAATATATACTAAAACCCCATCACCAAAAGAAACAATATACACACGGCCACTGTGGCATCTTTTATAACCTATTAAGCAAAACTTTTTTTTGGGGGGGGGGGAATGATCTCTCCAACACACATACACACAATTTTTGTTACCCTTGTATGTATCCAATACTGTAAACGTATTTTTAAGACAGAGTGCACTAAATTTACCTTTAGGAAAAAAATTAGCCATTGTTCCTGAATTGTTTTTTTTGTTTTGTTTTTCATTCAACGATATCAACTTGTCACTTGTGTCACTTGAGTTTTAATTCAGCAGTAAATCACTTTCCACATCTAAGCAGCGTTGTCCCACAAACAAAAGGGGGCTGAGGACCTTCAGCTAACAATTGTATGTCCAAGGTTGTGCTGGGTTTATTTCTTCACTCGATCGGGTCTGATGGCATTTTCATGTCCTCTATCTTCCACCGGGATTTTTTAAAAATCGTATTGAAAGTTAAGTGTGGCTTTGTTTGTGTCTAAAGAACGTACTTTTCTCGTTTTACGTTTTTTTTAAAAAGTCTTTTCGTTTCCAAAAAAAAAAAAAAAAGTTTTGCATTTGTCTCAAGAGACTGAAATAGGAAGATCAGTTTTCAAGGCACTCACATCAGATCGAATGGCAGTAGAGAAACTGTCCAATAAGTTATTATTTTATGTCATTCTTTATAGTGCCAGTATTGTGAATGCCACGCTTAGCAACACCGACACTCAATCTCAGTCGTCCCTTATTTAACCCACCTCTGGGCCAAAGAGAAGAATATGCTGCAATTTCTTGTTTAGAAGCCATTTAATTTAAATGCAAACAAAAAGCTTTAAAGTGCGGGTCAACAGAACTCAAACATCTAATCTCGTGGGTTTAGTACCTTCCAACCGCATGGGAATGATAAAAAGGGAAGCAGCGCTGGGCACCTTGGGATGGAACTGCCCCTGCTTTCCCAGGAAAGGGAACAGAAATTCGCACAGTCCCACCCTCCCCCACCCCGGGCCTTAGAATGTCACGTGTGCATGAAATGAGAATGCTAACTTCCCTCCAGTCACCATCAGGGCACTTGTCTGCTTGAGAAATGACCGATCATCACTATCATGGGCAGCAACTCGTAGAACTTGGGATTTTCGTGGTGGGGGTGATAACAAGAGAGAGAGAGAAGCTGGCAAGCCAGAAGAAGCCCGGAAGAACCTGGCTGATTTCTTCCTTGCTGTGTCACTGCAGGCCACCACCATCAACCCCCAAAATGGTACCCTCAGCCCACGTTAGCCTGTTCTATGGCAAATGGCTAAGACGGCATCCCAGGGTACACCTCCATTTCAAGGAGGAGGTAGTGTCTGCTGGTAATGCACAATTTTAGAATCCTCTGGGGCCATTCCCTGGGCAGCCCTCAAAAACTCCTGTGTCTCTGGCAGTGTGCAGAGTTTTGGGGGCCTCTCCCCCACCACTCCAAGTTCACCCCTGTTATTCATGGAAAGGCTGAAATCAACGCAGAAAAGGCCCCTGTTTTCTCAGGACATCATCAGTGCTACAGCTCCACTCCAACTCTGAAACAAAGTGCTACAACTTTAAGATTGTTATCCGCTGTACATCCACCCCACCCCACCCCCACCCCCCCCAAAAAAAATGCATGCCACTTTTTATTTCAGGACCAAAAAAAAAAAGGAGTAAAAAAAGTAAACAACTTTAAAAGTCATTTAAGTGTTGGCTTCTTCACAAGAAATTACACATGCTTAGCTTAAATTTCAAAAAAGCAGCGCCCTCCCTCCCAAATTATAATTTAAAAGCTATGCTTCCCCTCTACATTGCTTGCGAGTCATTGCTCAGGCTTCTACTGGGTTTTTCAAAAAAAAAAAAGAAGAAGAAGAAGAAGGGATGGATACCCAACAAACTCTTTCAAAGGAATTTAAACAGAAAGAATAATAATAAAAAGTACCTGCACATGCCAAAAAAAAAAATTACAAAACCCAATAAATACAGAAATTATTGCACAGTTAAAAGGCTCCACAATTTTGACTCGGGTTTCCATAGGACTTCGCAGACACAGGTTAGGTTGGAGAGCCGCCTCCCCCTCGGGCCCCAGGGACACGCGGGGGTGCTCGGTGGCGGTGACACGGAGGCAAGTGTCAGGTCAGCATTCTGTCGCTTGGCAACGGTTCCACTGTACAGGTGCGGGGGGCCCGGCCCGCGCACGCGCTTAGCTCCTCTCGGCCTGCTCGATTTTGACGTCGTTAGTCAGCAAGTGCTCGCCGTGCCACTTTTTCATGTGTTTCTCCAGGGTGCTGTAGACGCTGAAGGGCATCTGGCAGATGTCGCAGCGGTACACCTCCTTGCCGATCTGCCCGTGCGTCTTCATGTGGCGCGTGAGCTTGCTGCTCTGCGCGCACGCGTAGTTGCACAGCTCGCACTTGTAAGGCCGCTCGCCGGTGTGGCTCCGCCGGTGCACCGTCAGGTTGCTGCAGTTCTTGAACACCTTGCCGCAGTACTCGCACGTGTCGCTTGCGCCGGCCCTCCTTGGAGCTCGGCCGCCCGGGCCCGGGGCCGGCCCAGGTGCGGCGTGCTGTCGTCCACTTGACGGTGCTGTTCCCCCCCGACAGGTCCGCGTCCAGTAGGTCCCCGGTCGGGTGAAGAAGCTTAAGCTGTCGGTTCTCGAACGAGTGCTCGAAGGAAGTTGGGGAAGG
>NW_005871276.1:138684-150247 GCF_000147115.1 Myotis lucifugus | reverse complement strand
AGTGGATGCACTCCCGCCCTGCGCCCTATACTCTTTCCAGCTCGTTAAACCGACTCGGGTAAACAAGCGACGAGAGACTGTTTTCGGAGCTGGCCGTCGAGAAGCTGAACTTAGGCAGGGCGTGTTCATGTGGCGCTGGAGCTTGCTCGCCTGCGAGCACGCGTGTCGCACAGATGGGCACTTGTAGGGCTTCTCGCCCGTGGGGCTGCGCCGGTGCACGATGAGATTGCTCTGGACCTCGAAGGTCTTGCCGCAGAACTCGCACGACTTGCTCTTGGCGAGCGGCTGCGGCGGCGGCGTGCCGCCGGGGGGCATGGGCGGCAGCGGCGGCGTGCTCAGGAACGGGGACTTGGGGCTGGGCTGGAAGGGGTTCAGGAGCCGGTGCATAGGGTTGCCGCGGCCCGGCGACACGGGCGGCGGCGTGGAGCTGTTGCCCGCCAACTCGCGGAGCCGCCGCGAGAAGTCCATGGCGGGCGAGTCGATGGCCATGGGGTTCAGGCGCATGACTCGGTCAAAGGCACTGGGGTGCTGGGCGACGAGCCCCATCTCCTCGGCACTGAGGCGGTGCGGGTCCAGGTGGTGGCGCGGCGGCGGACTGAAGAGCGGCGGCGTGCCGGGCAGGCGGCCCTCGCCGAAGCCCGGGTGGTCCCGCAGGATGGGGCCCGTCATGCGCAGCAGGTTGAAGGGGTTGCTGTCGCCCAGGAAATTCATGAGCGGCGACTGGGCCACGGCCTCGGGCCCCAGCGGCGGCGGGATGGTGAGCCGCGGCGTGAGGGAGCTGCTGGCGGGCCCGGGCTCCAGGTAGATGCGGAAGCCGTGCGTGTTCTGCGCGTGCTGCAGCAGGAACCACGCGCTGGTGAAGGGCTGCTTGCATGTTGTGCAAATGTAGCTGGAAGGCTCATCTTTACCTGGGGAGACACACGGACAGAAAGGCAGAGAAGAGAGCGTGAGAAGCGGCGCGGGGCGAGCCTGCCGCGGGGCCAGGACCTGGAGGTGCTTTCTGCAAAGCCCAGGCCCGCAGTGGGGCGACCCTTGGGCCAGGCCCTAGGTGTCCGTCCCCAGCTGGCTGGGGGCTGAAGAAGCCCGTTGTGTGTGTGGGCAGGCGGCCTCGCAAAGCCAGACCGGCCACAGGACCTCAGCTAATCCATTCCATTGGCCTCCGTTTGCACCCCTAAAGAAAAGGTATCCTTGTTCTTGTCTGCTCAGAAGCCAGATGAGATTTTGTGAGAATGAATGCCTGACTCCAACAATGGGGATGATATCAAGGTTGGCCTGCATAAGGGTCCCCTGCCCACACCGGCAACTCTGGCGCGGGGGGGGGGGGGGTTGTCAACCAAGGCATGACTGACATTGAGACCCCGATAATTCTTTGTCCTGGGGGCTGCCCTATGCACTGTAGGATGTTCAGCAGCATCCCTGGCCTCTACATCCCCCTGCCCACCCCACCCCCCAGTCACTAAGATAAAACATTTCTCCAGGCATTACCAACTGTCCCCTGGGGGGCAAAACTGAACCCCCAACCCCTTTGAGAACCACTGATGAGGCAATATTTGCTCCAAGGAAGTTCTAAGAACACAAGTCAGACGGAATCACCTTGCAAAGGCTTTTTTAAAAGAAATGGCTGCCTCGTTTGGGATTTTAACTCCAGGAAATTCTAGGGTTTCATATATCAGCATCCGCACAGAAAGCGCTATCAAACTTCAACGTGGACATGCAGGCGCAGAAGGAATTAGCATGCTATGAAGATTACTACATTGTGACAGCTGCCACTCCGTGGCCTCACACACACTATAACCATAACCACTGCGTGGGGTCGGCCTCCACAGACCCCCCAGAGGGGGCGGGGGCCATTGGCCTACATGAAGTCCTTTGCCAGAAAGTTAACCGAATGGAAGAATGCCAGGCCCACCACAGCAGTCGGGATCAATGGCGGCACGCATGGGTTTGCTACAAGCTGGCTCTGGGGGGGAGAAGGGGAGCACTGGGTACAAACTGTCACAGACCCTGATGGCACTGAGCCAGGGTGGAGTCTTGTCCGTCACTGGGGCAGTCATGGAGCTGAACTTTCCGTCCAGAGCCCGTCCTGTGGCTGCCCCCCACAACCTGCAGGTGAGGCTGCCGCCTGTCCTACCGCTTCTCACACACAGGACGGCGTGGGCAGGCCCTGCCTTCCACCACCAGATCTGCTCGCTGGCCGGAAGGAACAGGGAACAGGACATCACAGCCACGATCTGGAAGAACCCCTTCTGCTTTCTCCACCTCCCCTGTACCTGGGAGATCCTCACGCTGAGAAAACCCGGGAACCATGCTGGTGACCATAACCAACGTTAGTAAGTTGATGGGAGGTACAGTGGGGTGCAGAGGGAAGAAGCCAGTCCCCGCCTTGCCCTGGTCCATTGAAGGACTTCTGAAATCCTGTACAGAGATTCCGTTTTTGTTTTCCACCCATGAGTTATATTTCTGGGGGGCTGCACCCTCAGCAGGAAAAACCAAGGGACTCGAACCCAATGCCACGCTGGTAGGTTAGTCTTGACAACTCCCGAGGGGGCAGGGCCTCCCGAGCTCACAGGGTGTGCGATGTCACAGAAAAGCAGGCCGACCAGGGCGCAGGGGGTCGACTCTGCCGGGCCACAGAGCTGACGGGGCCAGGCACAGAGCCGACGGGGCCAGAGCCCCACCTCCGGTAAGCGAGGCCAGCTTTGCGGGTTTGCTGTGCTACGGGATCATTTCACTCTCTTCTCCTCTGTCGTGTCTGCGCCTGTAATGGCGAGGAGACCGCTGGGGAGAAAGAAAAGGGAAACTGACGTTCAGCTTCACCTCGCTTCTAAACAGCTCAAGGAGAACCTCTGAGCGAGACGCTTCTCTTTCTCCAGGGCGTCTGGGGACTTCATTCCTCACGCTGGGGCCCCAGGAGAATCGTGCCCACCTGGAAAGCGGTGGGGGACCTTCCCAAGGCCCCGGGCAGCACGTGGGGGTGCAGGGCCTCACAGCACCCCAGCCCCCACTTTCTGCATGCCACTCAGCTAGACAGGAAGTGCCGCTTCCTCGGAGGCACCATCTCCCATCCTGGCTTTTAGTTACTCTCCGTGGGAGACGGACTCGCTACCTCCTGCAGACGCACGGGAGGGCGGGCCAGAGCCCATATTTATAGTCTTCCTCAAACCCTCTCCTGGAGCAGGATAAATAAGTAAGAAATAAGAAGCAGATCGATTAAAGTTCTTTCTGACACAGCAGCTAATAGCACAGATGAAGGGCCACACCCCACAAGGTCGTAGGGCTTCAAATTAAAGGGCACTTCTGTGCCCTTCACCTGGGCTTCAGCCATTCATCGAGTCCCAGCACCAGCAGCCCCTCCCTTCCCCCACTCTCCCTTTCCATCATCTGCATTTCCTTGGGTATCTCCAGAGCACTCCTGTTTCTTGCACTGATGGCCATGCCTTTTCTAGAAAATTCTATAGCTAGCCAAAGACCAGTCAGAACTCCGAGGCAGGCTCTGCAGCCGAAATGGCCGATTAAAACGTTTTTTAGAAATCAACTCAAGATGGCAGCTGCTGGGAAACGTGTAGCCACAGGTCCCAAACAGCTCAGACGTTCCCACTTCTCGTTTTTTAAAAAAAGAGGGGCAGGCGCCTGTCAATCTCTAACTGGGCGCGGCCTGGGGAGGAAGTCACCTGCCCGGAATTCACCATCAGGCGCATCCCTCAGGTCGGGCTGCTGGGCCCCTCGTCACGCTGGGGTGAGCCCTTTCTTTTCCTGCCCCCGGAAACGGCTGAGCTTCCTGGATGTCCCCCCTCACCTGGCAACACTCACCCCAGCGCTGGCCTTCCGGGACCCGGCAGCTTCCGACTTTAAAACCCTGGGGCCCTCACAGGCCCTCCCTGACACCTCTCCCCCTTCTTTTTTAAATAAAATGTTCATTTCCATTCCCACCTCACGGAGATCTCCCGCCCAGAATCGCCTTGAGCACCGGGGGCCTCACCCTTAAGGACTGAAGGACGTCAGAAAGTCTGAGAGCCACACGGAGCATTTTTCTATCCGAAACCTGGCGGCGCACACAGTCCCGGGCGGCTCCTTCGCAAACGCAGCAGCAGACCCTCGGTGAGAGGCCGCCCCTTCCCCTTCGGGGACCAGAGGTTTCCTCGCCGGCACCCTTCCTGGAGCTCAGGGCCACCTGCCCAGAGGTGAACTGGAGCCTCCACGGGTGAGGACCCCACCGGTGGCCCAGACAGGACCCACTTCCCACCGGGCTGCGGAGGTTCCAAGCTGCCGGGCGGACGCCTGGGTTACTCTGAAGTGACTTACGCAGCGCGTGAGCTCGGCCTACAGACTTGGAACTGTCAGCTGCACTGGGAGCGCTAACTCAGGCTTGGCGGCCAGAGCCCGGGGCCGCCTCTTTCCTTGCTTCCTTCCCGCCTCCTCCCTCACACGTTGTTAAGGTCCATGCTGGGTCTTCTTCGCTCCGGGGGCTCTAAAGGGAGCCCCCTGGGTTTTTCTCAAGTTCAAAAACCTTCCGTGATCCTCATCAGCAAACGAGCTAGCAGTGATGGAGTTCATCACCTCTGCTTTGACCTTCCCAGCACAGTGAAGTCAAACCAGGTCCTTCAGCGCTCGAGCCTCGATTTCCTCATCAGTAGAGATGAGAACAACACACTTCGGGGACCAAGCAGGGCACAGTACGTGGGCACACCTACAGAAGTCCCCGCTGCCATGCAGAAGTTCGGGTTTGGCGGCTCGCATGATTCGTGTGTGTGTTTTTTGTTTTGTTGATCCTCACCTGAGGATATCTCTTTCCATTGCTTTTCAGGGAGAATGTAAGCGTGGGAAGAAGGGGAAGGACGAGGGAGGGAGGGAGGGAGGGAGAGAGAGAGAGAGAGAGAGAGAGAGAGAGAGAGAGAGAGAGAGAGAGAGAAAGAGAGAGAGAGAGAAAGAGAAAGAAAGAAAGAAAGAAAAAAGAGAAAGAAAGAAAGAAAGAAAGAAAGAAAGAAAGAAAGAAAGAAAGAAAGAAAGGAAGAAAGAAAGAAAGAAAGAGAAAGAAAGAAAGATGTGAGAGACACATCAACTGGCTGCCTCCCTTCGGTGCGCGGGCCAGTGCTCTAACCACTGGACACACTGGCCAGGGCTCGTTGGTTATTGTCCATCTCGGACCCAGCACTGGGTGTTTCTGGGATGCCTGTCGGGGTAGCTCTGGCAGTGATAAAATGCTGGAGGGATTCTAATGCAGCCCACCTAACGCACGGGAGGCTCCAGGGAAGCCGAAACTTGCCAACGTTGAGGAAACATCATTTTTTATTGTGAAGCTTGGGAACAGACACCCAACTGGACTCCTGCAGAGAAATGCTACTCTCCCTCTGCTATTAAAGTTTTCTCTATATTGATTTCAAGAGAGGAAGGGAGAGGGAAAGGGATATAGAAACATCAATGATGAGAGAGAATCACTGATTGGCTGCCTCCTGCACGCCCACACTGGGATCGAGCCTGCAACCCAGGTATGTGCCCTTGACCAGAATCAAACCGGGGACCCTTCAGTCCACAGGCCGACGTTCTATCCACTGAGCCAAATTGGCTAGGGCTGTTCAGGTGTGTGTTTTAATGAGCATTTAAATAATTTCCTCGTCAGTATGCCAATGACTCTAATAGTACCAATAAAGGTATCAGGGACAACGTCAATAAAACACACACCTTTACTGGGGTTATTCGTGGAAGAGGCCATCGCTAGGGGCCGAGTTTCCCTTCTCCCACCGAGGCCAAGCCACCCCGTTGGAAGGGCAGCCTGCCTGCAGGGCCTGAGACACAGGCTGCCCGGTCCTCCAAAAGCTGGAGGCCCAAATCAGAACCGGGCCCTCTGCAGCGTGCGCCGCGTTTTACGGCGGGTCTGGCATGTGCACGGGCCGCTTCCTGCTGCTCACACGGTGTCGGGGGAGGCCGGGCCAGGGCTGCATTCCTGCTGGCGGTGCTGAAGCCCAGGACAGCAAAGGCCCCCAGCCGGCAGGGGGAGGCTTCCGGCCCCAGGCTCCATCTGCTGCTCAGCGCACAGCCCCACCCAGGCACGGGTCACTCCCTTCACACTTGTCAGGGCCTGTTTCCCAGTGAAAACAGCGGAGAGAGGTTCTGTGTGTCCTCCCAGGGAAGGGCATCGACGGTGCTTTGATGGGACCCAATCCGGTTCCCCCGCAGGCCCGGCCCCTGGGCGGGAGGGAGACCTTTCACAGAGCAAGTGAGCCTGAAGGGCACGCCATGCACGCAGCACCCGGCGGAGGGGCTGTGAGATGCCAGGAAGCCAGGTCAGGAGCAGGAGGCTGGATCCTGGATGCCCTGTGGCAGGCCCCTTCCCCTCCCTGGACTCCACGGCGCCCAGTGCCCACAGAAAGGGCCTGGGTCTCTGACCCACCACCCAATCTAGGACAGCGAACATCGCTGGTCTCCACAGTTCCAAATGGCAGCCATCGGCATCACTACCCCCCCTTCGGTGTGGAGACCCCTTCCCAGAAAGTTTAAAACCATCTCCCCTCTCAGGGTCCCAGAAAGAAAATGTCAACCAGCGCCCTTGAGGCGGGAGGGAGCCTTTGTAAGTTTCATATTCGTGTTATTTCTGAACACTAACGTCTAGGGAATCCCTGACCATCGCTGCTTGTTCTGAATGCGTTCCATCAAAGGCGGCCTGACAGGGAGAGGTGGCACTGGGGACGCCCAGTCACAGCAGGAACAATCAGCCATTATTACATCCTCACCACAAGCCGGCCCACGGCTAAGTGCTATCAGCCTCACATGAGGCTCCCGACAACCCTGAGGTCGGAACTGTCATCAGCACCATTTCACAGATGAGCAAGATGAGGGTGGGAGGAGGAAACGGTCTGCCGGAGGCCACCAGACACTGTGCTTCTGAGCTGAGCGTTACGCTGTAACTCAGCCTGATGGCCCGGTCAAGAGAAAGAGTGTGCGGACCTGGGGTCCCCCGAGCCCAGGGACCTGATGGCGTAGGACACAGCTGCGTGTGCCTGGTATGGGACCTCTGCTTCCAGCCCAGGTGCTAACGAACACGTGGAGATGTGTTGCTTTCGGCTAGAATGTCAATACCCGGTGAAATCGTGCTGATTACTTCATGGGCACGTAATAGCTGCCCTTTGTTGGGTGGGCGCTGGTGCTGGTGACACCGGGGGTAGCACTATCACGACGAAGACACACTGTCCCTGGTGATGAAGCGCTGAGCCTGCCTCAGCTGGCAGAGCCCACGCCCCTCCCCCCGTGCCCATGGCAGACACTACCAATCGCCGGGAGGAAGCAGGCCAGGGCTTGGCAGGATTCGGAGGGTCCAGACCTGCCCTGGGCCTCCTCTGACCTGCATCACCCGACTCTGTCCTCAGGATCACTCGACACACGGTGACCATTTACAGCAGCAATAAGGGACACTCGGAGACCATAAGTAAGTTGCTCAAGGCCACATGATTGGTCTTGGGTTATTTATTAAAACGGACTGTCTGGGCCGGATTCCAGCTCCCTGCGGACAGGGATCGATCAGGTCTTGTCCGCTGCTGTGACACTGGCCACCAGCATGTCCTTCAGAACTGTCGGTGGCCTGTGTGAGCGGTGTGTCCTGTCTGCTGCCCGGGCTCTGTGTCACTGAAGTCATCGCCATCGGGAGAAGGTCATCTGCCCGATCTGGGTGAACCGGCCCGGCTCCAGCCTGCCTTCCCGGCGAGGCCAGCTCCAGCTCAGCCCTCAACGAACGGCCCCACTTCCCGGGCACGCCAGGCACAGGCCCCACCCGGCACACCCACGCTCTCCACCGGCTGCATGCCCACCACCGGAGCATGCCGGGATCCCGGGAGACTCCAGACAGACTGAACACCAGTGCCCACCTTGCAGCTGCCCTGGGCAGAGTGGGCGAGCAGGCCAGCGATGGGCCCGAATCACAGAGCAAACGGCACCTGCACCCCCGGCGGAAGCCCGGGCACTCCGCCTTCGAGATCCAGCCAGACTCGCTGCCCACCCCTGCCCCGGCCACTCCCCTTCCCGGCCCTCTCCTCGGGGCTGCGTACCTTCACACGTCCGTGCACCTGCCATTCCAACGTCTGGACACCTGCCTTTCCTTCCCTCCCCCCACACATCTCCTTAGACCCAGGCCAGGCAGAGCCCGACGCCTCCCACAGCATTCTGGGAATGCTGCCGGATAGGCATCACCATACGCATGGTCAGTTTTGCCCTTGGCTTTGGTGTGTTCAACTCACATCTGACCTGCACGTGCCAGTGTGGGCATCTCAGGTGGACACGCACTGCGACACTGGAGATGGGTTTGAGTCCAAATTCTGTGGGGAAGTGGAAGTAAGGCTCGTCACAGTTAAGGGAGGGGCCCAAGGTCACGCCACCCAGTCTGAGCCCAGGCCGGGTTCTGAGCCCAGGCACACACCTGGCTGCTGGCTGCCCCCTCCACTGCCACGGCAAAGTCTGCCACAGGGGGCGCTGAGGAGGGGCCTGAGGCAGCCATTCCGGCGGCACCGTGAACACCAGTGGGGGCGGCAATGGCAGCTGCAGGCTTGCAGGAAACGCCACGGGTCCCTTGGCCGAGAGGGAAGCGGCCTCACACAGTGAAGAAACCTCGCTCAGCCTCAGCATTGTGGGGAGTCCCCCCCCCCCCAGTGTCCGTGTGGCCGAGGAGAGCTTTCTTTGTGCTTCAGATGCCTGGAGTCAGCTCGGGCGGGGGAATGGGCCCTCAGCCTTCATCAAAGCCTCAACCCAAAGCCCTGCTGTCCCGTCCCCACCCCCGACGGCCAACTGTGCACTAAAACACCCGTGAATCCCGCCTCCAGCCAAAGAGGCGTTCCTGGAAGTGAGTGGACCGAGGAGAGCTGACCGTGCCCCGCGTGCTCCAGGGACATGCCTTTCTCATGCATGCACTCACTCACTCACTCACTCACTCCTCACCCATCCAGTCCCCACGTGCTGGGTGCGAGCTGCCAGAGGCCCCGCGTGACCCGCCCTCCAGGAGGCCACAGGCGGGTTCGGGCTCGGGGTGGGCTACGCTGTGGACACACAGGGTCCTAAGGCAGAGCAGACCCTGCGGAGTGAGTTCAGAGCGCCCGGGCGGGAGGCAGGCAGGAAGCCCTGTGTGCAGTGAGGTCGAGCCGGACACAGGGACAACGGCACCTGCCCGCCAGGCAGGAGAGGCAGGTGGAAGGCCCGGCTTGAGCACATGGAAGGCGCCTGAGCCCACAGACTGCAAGTCTGTTTGCTGCAAGAGGAGGCGGTGAGGGAACAGGAGATGCAAGCAGAGGGGCGCACACCTGCGAGAATTCCCCTCCCGCGTTTCCCTCCGGTGCAGCCCCTGCTCATCCCAGGGTGCCCCACGCAGGGCTGTCCTCGCTCCCCCACGCGCACATCCAAACCCAGGGCTAAACGTGCCTGTGAAGAACCTGCCCTGCTCTCTGGGCCCTGCTACTTCTCCGAAGATGCCAGGAGGGACCCAGGACCACAGCCACGGTCACACTACCCTGGCTGGTACCCCAGAAACCACTGCACCATCATAGAAAAAGGTGAAAGGGCCTTCTCAACCCCACTCACACGTGTGCTCCTCCCTCCCTCCGACCTTTACTCCACGAACGAACATACGAAGTGCCAGACCCTGTGCTGGGCGCAGGGACATCGAAACGTCCGCCCCCATGGAGCCGGCGGTCAAGGGCAAGTGGCTAACGCGTCCACATGCAGCTAGTGAGAGCCCAGGCCACAGTCACCGGTAAAGGGTATGCCACGTGGTCCAGGACCCAGAGGAAGGAGAGACCAACAGCCTGGGAGGGTCAGAGGGATTCCTCCCAGGAGGAGACCCCGAAACGGAGTTCAGGGGGGATGAGCCTGCCGCACAGAGAAGGGCCTGGGGTGGGACCCTGGAGTCGGGAGGAACTGCAGGTGCAATTGAAAGGGGCTTGGGCTTAGCCTGAGGAGGCTCTGGAATCAGGCAAAGATCAGCTGGAAGCAGGTCAAATTCCATTGTGTCAATTCTAGCACAAGGCGGGGAGGAAGATTTTCGAGCCCACACTCAAGACGACTTGAGTCATCAACTGCTCGGTATAAGGAGTCCTCAGTGCAGCGGGAGGATGGAGGTGCACGCCGTGGAGAGCTTAGCTTCAGACCAGATCCACTCTTCCCAGACGGCGAGCCCATTAGGCTCAGAGAAATGAGACGGGAGGGCGGGAACCACAGTGGGATCTTCAAACCCAATCCAGGAGGATCACTGCCCTCCAGGGAGGCTCCTACCTCCTGCTGGTTCAATGATCCCGCCCAGCCTCTCAGCCTAACCCCCAGGAAGCCATCTTCAGGCACGGGGCGGTCCAGCCTCTTAGTGACACAGGCAAGAAGCAAACGGAACCGCAGCTGCAGGCGCCGAGCACCCCGATTTCCCCAGGCTCGCTGTCAACTGCTCCGTTCTGTGGTCAGACCAGGTGTGCAGTTCAGGCTGCAACAAAGCAACGTCGCTGACCGCGGGGTACTTCAGGGGGGCGGGGTGAGAACAGCCGTGTTTGCCACTAAGATGGGGGAGCCAGGGGCAGGACACACGGAGCGGCTTTAATTGTGGTAACTCGTGAACGACATTCTCGGAAAACTAGGCCTGTTTCTCTAGATCAGCGGCCGCCAGCCGGTGGTCTGCGGAGCACTGGTGGTCCGTGAGGCCCGAAAGGTTGGCGACCGCTGGTTTAAGGAAACCTTTGGAGCAGCGGCCGCTAACGGGTGGTCCGCGGATCGCCGGTGGTCCGTGAGGCCCGAAAGGTTGGCGACTGCCGCTCTAGATCAGTGGTTCTCAACCTTCTGGCCCTTTAAATACAGTTCTTCATGTTGTGACCCAACCATAAAATTATTTTCGTTGCTACTTCCTAACTGTAATGTTGCTACTGTTATGAATCGTCATGTAAATATCTGATAGGCAGGATGGTCTTAGGCGAGTCCTGTGAAAGGGTCGTTCGACGGCCAAAGGGGTCGCGACCCACAGGTTGAGAACCGCTGCTCTAGATCCTTTTTATAGCGTTTTCCCCTTTGCATAGGCACTCGAATCTGCTGGAAATAATACGTCCTCCCTGTTATTGAGGGATGCATCCTCGGGGTCCCTTGAGCCTGGCATCCCTGAGAAGGACCTACCTTTTCCAGTGTGTTTGAGGGTTCTGATCCCCTCACCCCAACCCCCCCGCCCAAATATGGGGTTTTCTGAAAGGTAGATTCTGGGACTCTGGGGGCAGGAATTCAGCAGAGAACGGGAACAGGAAGCACAGAGCCAACCCTCGCTATCATTTAATGGGAAACGGAGTGAATTAAGGAATAGCAGGCAAGAGGGTCGGAGAGGGCTGCAGGGTGTGCGTGTGCACACGAGTGCTCACCTCCTCACGGGTCTCACGCATGCCTGCTGGGGACACAGGAAGTCTGCCCCCCCTCTCCGCGCCCCTCCCCCCCGCATCGTTCACAACTCCCTTCCCAGGCAGGCCTCCGCCCTTCCCTCCCTTAAACCCACACAGATCTCCACATTCCACCCCAAGAAGTATTGCAGGGGCAGTAAATCTCGCGTTAATGGAGTGTACGTTTAGCT
>NW_005871276.1:96321-138584 GCF_000147115.1 Myotis lucifugus | reverse complement strand
GCTATAGGTCCGAGAATGCAGAGGGGACTCGTTACGGACGCACCACAAACAAGTAGTAATATATGTATATTGTTCTGAGTGGCATTACAGCCAAAGTGTTCCGGTCCGCGGGGATTGATAAAACACAAGAAAACAGCAGACACGCACTTGTAAATTTGTCTCATTTGTCTCTGAAGTTAAAGGTTATTCCCTTGTTCTGAATTTGTAATAAAAACATGCTGGCCCAAGCTTTGTGGAGAACGTTTGAATATTTAAATTGTGTATAATGATGGGCAATTACGGGGTAAAAACTGGACCTTCTGAATGGGGGAGTGCCGTGTGGACGGCCCAGTGTCTTCCCGCCGATGACTCATTTATCTTTAATGCGTCGCAGGCGCCTTCCCCCAAAGGGCTACAGGGACCGTTCCCGGCCGGGTCCCTCCCTCCCCCCCGAGCCAGGAACCAGCCGAGCCTGGGTTTGCCAGGGCGAGAGGGATTTTTTTCCCTTTTCGTTTTTCAGTTTTGTTTTCTTAAAATTGCATAGCACGTCTCTCCAACCAGGGGCACAGACACAGGCCACGGCCCCTGGAGGGCACAGCACGAATCTCCTGTCCCCCCAGTGGGCACCCCCCAGGAGGGCAGGGGGCTGGCAGCGAGCCCCAGCTGTGCCCACGGTGGCACATCTCCTGCTCAGAGCCGAGGTGCCCGCCTGGCCCGCCCAGGTTAACCAACTGCAGCGTTCGAGTAACTCCAGCCAGCTTGTCACCAAGCACAAAAGTCATCAGCGAGTGAATGTTCTTTTCTGCACCACAATTAAGACGAATCAATACGACGTGCCACAAATGGTATTTTACTCTCAATAAGGACTCGAGCTGAGTTTATTCAGAATATTTTAGCGCCTCCCCGGGGGATTTGGGGCCTACGCAGATGGCAAATAAAGTACTCAGCCTAAGGCTACAGCACATTATGGTAATTCTAATGTCAGATGTACTTTAATATACAGCTCTATTTAATCACCCCATTATTTCACATTTCCATATGAAAAAACCTGCGGCACTCGCGGCGCTGAGCCTCTGCCGCGGTGCCAGCTTCCTCCAGCCGCCGGCAGCCGGGCGATGGTCACCCTCGCCAGGCGCCGCTGACAGTGCCGGGGCTTCCAGGCCCTACGCGCGGCCAAGCGGCCGGGTGTTAGAAAATCGGAGCATCCGGAGATGTACCGACAGCCACGGGAGGTTACAGGAAACAGAAACCTAGCACCCCCACCCCCGCCCAGGTTCACACAAAAATGCAGGGGGGTGTGGTGCGCGCGTGTGCACGCATGTGCTGGCACATGCACACACACACCAGGTGGTGGGGAGAGAATCACACCGTGCTCACTACATGGTCCCCCCTCCAAAACCCGTGAGCCCAGCAGGGCGGCTGGGTGGCCCAGCGGCTCATGCCCGTGGCCCACAGGGACTGCGCCAGCTGGTTCTCATGGCACTGCCCACCCCACCCCCAGAAGGCAGATGAAGGCAGCAGCGACGCCAAGGGGCAGGAGGCTGTGCCCGTAACAAAAGAGGAGGGGACCGCTCCAGGAGGACGGGGGCTGGGGGCTGCAGCCCAAACTGACCGCAGGATCTGCACCAGGGAGGCGGAGGCCCCGAAGCCCAGGCCCCGGGAAGGGGAGTCCTGTGAGTTCCGAATGGCCGCAGCACCTCCAGGCTGGCTGGGCCCGCCAGCTGGCGGAGAGACGCCGGCGGAAGCACGGGTTTTGGCTGAGCCCGGGAAATCACTCTCACGCTGTCACGCGCATACTTGGCCACGCGGCGTTCCAAGAAAGCCCAGCACGAAACCCGCTGACCACCCAATTCTAGATTTCTCCAAAGATGGGTTTGCTGATGGATGAAATGGCACCTGGCACCTGACCCTGTGGGGTGCGCCAGTAATGAGTCAACGCGTAAAGCCACAGAATAGGATTCTAGCGAATGGTTACCGCGTATGTCATCAAAACGAGGCGCTTGCCTGGGAGCAGGCGAGGCCCCATTCCTCACACGGTAAAAATCCTCCATGGGAAGAGAAGAGAAAGAGAGGGAGGACAAGAGAAGGGCGGAAGGGAGGAGAAGGAAGCAGAGAGGGAGGGAGGGAGGGAGGGAGGGAAGAGGAAGGAAAGGCAATGAAGTCCTAACATATGTTGCCCAGAATACTGGCAAATTCCTCAAAATTGTCCATTGACCAATATCATCAGTTGCCTAATTCTGGGAGATTTGTCTTATAAGCTCAGCACAGGAAATGTTTTCAAGGAAAACTTCCTGATTATTGGAAGGGGTGAACTCTGGCCACAACCCTGCCTGGCCATTTTGAGTCAGACAGGCCACCTCCCCCAGCCCCACCCGCCAATGGCCACACCTGGTCAACCCTCAAACCAGAAGGGTCCTGGGACTTCTTCTTAAAATACACTTTGGGGGGCAAAATTCAACACTGGGGATTCATTCTCAATTTCCAAGTCCTTTGATCCACCCTGTTATTATTGGTTATTTGTCAACCTAAACATAGAGGCTAATATGACTGCTCTCCAGGCCTTTTACTGGTTGTCAGTTTGGGAGGAATAAAAGGCTAGACCCGCGGTTCTCCCCTGAGGACTGGGTGCCCTCCTGGGGACTTGGGGCCATGTGCTAAGACGGTTCTGATGCCACCCTGGGAGGGGGTGCTGCTGGCACCTTGAGGGTAGAGGCAGGGGTGCCGTTAGGCAGCATGTGACAACGAACTACCCGGCCCCAAAGCCGAGTGCTGGGGTTTCACCGTACTGGGCTCCCTTGTGTGCACTTCAGCTTGAACCTGCAGAACAGACTGCAAGAGAAATGTTCAAAATTGGGGGTAAGGAAGAGAGGGAGAAGGGGTGGAGATGGAGGGTGGAGAGAAACTGAGAGATGGGGAAGCAGGGGACGGGGTGGGGGGGGGGGCTGACATCATTTACTTTTGGCAAATAAACGAACTGTGGAATCCCAGTCAATCTCATCACTATAGCAATCATCTGCATTCCAGAGTTGCCCGGAGCTGTGCAGCCGGGCCTCCTGGGGAGCTGAGCCTTAAGCGGGGGACGCCAGCCTGCGCAGGCTCAGGAGCAGGAGCAGGAGCTGTGGCCGCGCCCCCTCCACGGCCACCCCCAAAACACCTCCCTCCCGACTGGGCTAGGCCCCCAAGGCAGGGAGGGCAGGGGCTGCCCTAGATTCCGCTGCTCAGATGTGAGTCTTGCAACAGCAGCTGCAGGAGACGAAAACCCAAATATCCTTCCTGAAGTCAGAGAGATAAAAACACAATTTCTGCTGCGTACGCCACTCTTAGGCTGCAGCCACACTTATGCGGGGGGGGGGGGGGGGGGGCGTGGGGAGAATGACCACGCAAGCCTTAGTCAATTTTTTTTTAACACAATCCGCAGAGACGACATAAAAAGTACGATTAAGGGCCGCTCAGAACCCCAGGGCCTCCGAGAACGTGCCTCCTCCAGAATATTTTTAGAACAATCGCTGGAGTGATTCTTCTTAGTTGTAGAAACACTCCGAATCAGACAGTCAATTTTCCCCCTATCTGCAGAAGTGCGCTGGCGCGGCCGGCCGGCTGCGTGTGTTTGGCTTGGCGGCCGTTCACAGCGCTGTCTTGGCGGCGTTTCCTTGGAGCGCGCACCGTGAACCTGGCGCTCTGCACACAGTAGCACTTTCATTTTAAGCGCCCCGGCCACGCTCCCCTAATAACAGCCTGGAAGCTGCAAGCTCCTGTCAGGCCAGCCTGGGAGTGGGGAACAGAGCCGGGCTTTCGGGGGGCCCTCCCCCCACACTAGGGAGCATAAACCGGGGCTGCTGCTCTCAGTCAAGCTGTTAAAAGGCGGAAAATAAAACAATGCCCACACGCTCTGGGGACCGCAGAGGGCTTTCACCTCGCCCTCCTGCCTGCTGACCCCCCAGCACACTCCCAGGCCCAGCCCCAGGGCCCCCCCGCCACCCTCCTTCTTCCAGAACCTGCTGAAGTTTGGATGGGAAGGGACATGGGGACTTCAGAACCACACTGGGGCCGGGTCCCAGGACTGAGAGATGGAGCTGCATCTCCTGCTCCCAGCCTTGGCTGACCAGCAAAGGGTGAGCTCAACTCTGAGCAAATGGAGTTAACCCACCCTGAGAGGCTAAAGCATGCGTCCAGACAGTGCTCAACAGAGGAAGCTAGTGATTGCTGAGAACGTGAATGAGAGGGAGAGTGAGTGAATGAATGAGTGAACAAGTCAATGAATGAATGAATGACAGCAGAGTGGGGCTAGGAGGGAGGAGGAGGAGAGGGACCACTCATGAGCCCACCCCTCTCCTTCACTGATTAGTAGCTGTGGTCCCACCCTCCCCGTTCGGGCAGTTGTCACTCAGAAAAGGGACCTCCAGGTCCAGTTCCCGCCCCTCCCTGGCGTCGGGCACTGCAGTTATTTCGGCCTCTTCGAGAACGGGCGCATCCCCACTGTCTCTGCCTCACACGCTCCCCTTTCTTCCTCTCTGTGTTGTTTACAAAGGTTTCATTATGTTTTCAACTAATCAGAAAGGCCCCGCTAATACACAATTAACATGTGATTATAAAAAAAAATTAAAATAGCTTCCAGAAGAAGGAAATGTAATTAAGTAGAGAATGCTTTTCAATAAGTGCTTGCTTTAACCCATTGTCAGAACACAGGCTCCGTTCGTCCACAATGCCTGAACAGATGCCAGGGGCAGAATGTTAAAAGCAAGTAAAAAAAAAAAAGACACAAAAAAGGAACATTATTTTCTGGGGGAATAATAAGCATCGGCTTGGCACCGCGACGTGCGTGCGCGAGAACTCAGATTCCGGCTGCAGAGGGGCGACCTGCCCCCCGCCCTCTCCCCACCCTCTTCTGCAAGAATGTCTCCCTTTTACACAGAAAGTAAGTGATGAAGCCCAAATCTAACGCAACCTGTGTGGCTGAGTGCAGAAACAATAGGCAAACACGCACATTGACAAGCCCCACCGCTCACAGGCGTTCCGTCCAGGTCGGAAAGGGGGCTTCCTCTCACCACTTCTTCCTCAATTCTGGGATCATTTTGCTCCCAATCCTGTGGGCCAAATTTCAGAGGGGGGTCTGTCTTGAAAAGCCCCAAATCTAAAATGGGTTTTTAACCTCATGTTCAAGAAGCTCACTGACTAATCAAAGCATTTTGTCACTTCCCCATCGCTGCAGCCACCCCGACCCATTCAGTCAGCCAGCGAGCGCCAGCCGTTTTACTGGCCACAATGCTTGTCGATGAAATGAGGGCGCTACGGTGGGCGTTGATGGTTTCTGCCAATCACTAGGGCCCCGTGAACTGTAAATTCAACGGGTTCCCACGAAGATGGGACAGGTGCGAGGAATGTGTATGTCCCCGCACACAAAGCATCCGGTCTTCACCTTAATTCTCCCAAAGGTGATGGAGAAGATGTGAGATCGGTGGCAGGGCTGCCACGCCGGCCACCTGCCCTCCGATCTTCCAACCTGAGCACAAAGCAAATGCCCACCCAGCCAGCGTGGCTCAGGGGTTGAGCGTCGACCTATGAACCAGGAGGTCACGGTTCCATTCCCGGTCAGGCACATGCCCGGGTTGCGGGCTTGATCCCCAGTGTGGGGCCTGCAGGAGGCAGCCAATCGGTGATTCTCTCTCATCATTGATGTTTCTTTCTCTCTCTCTCCCTCTCTCTTCCTCTCTAAAATCAATAAAAATGTATATTTTTTAAAATGCTCCAGGCCCCAGACTGCCCCCAGCAGCAGAGGTGACAGTGAATGGCCGAAACCGCACCGAGCTGCCCAGGCTCCGGAAACTCGCCCAGGGCTGTGGGCCCAGCCTGCCCAGGAGCTGGGCTTCCGGACAGTCACTCCAGCCCCGAGGCCAGGAGCAGGGCCGTGTCCAGCATTCTGTCCTCTGGGCCACTCAGGACACTGTCCGGCGCGGCCCCATGAACCTGAGCCAGGGACCAGACACGCTGGTTCCTACTCCCAGCGCGCACCCACTCCGAGTTCTTAGCTAAGTGACGGGGACAAGGTGCTCAGCTTCTCTGAATCTGTCCTTCAGGGTGACGTGCCCATCTGCACAGTGATGCCGAGAGGAAGACAACTGTTCTGTGTCTTTTAGGGAGAAAAGTGAGATTCAAAGGGTTTGTGTGGCCGGCCGAGGGTCTGCTGTGCAAAGGAGCCCAGACCCAGGCCTGGAAGATTTGGCTCAAGAGCCTGTCGTCCTAACCATGAGCCGACTGCCCTCAATGTCGGTAACCCCGGGAGCCGCCAGTCCCACCCGGCGCACACGGCAGCAGGGCCGAGTCCCACCCCATGGCACCCCCACCGCTCACAGATCCCCACCTGCCCCTGAGGATCCCATGTGCCTAAGACCACCCACACCATGAAACAAAGGGCTGGCCAGCAACAAGCAAGGTCCACCCAGCTCTCGCACAGAACCAGCTGGGGAAACTGAGGCTGCCCAGCATGAAGAAAGGCCTTCCCAAGGTCACACACAGGTTGAGTGAGCCGAGCCCTGGCTCCCGACCCAGCTTCCCTCTGAGTGCCCCTGGCCAAACACACCACTGGACCAACGCAGCCGGCCCACTCGGACTCAGGCCTCTTTCTGGAAGGAGAGGAAGAGAAGCTCACAGTGGCTCCTCTGACATTTCTCATGTGTCTCTCATGGGGGTGCTCAGGAACTCTGTCTCACAGATGAGACCAGGACACTGAAAGCAAATGATACACCCATAGCCTACAGTTCCCGGCCCAGCATCCTGTCCTCGCTCCCTCCCACCCCACAACTCCCCTCACTCCAAGACCCAGGACACGTCCCTGGGCCACAGCACCCCAAAAACAATGGCTTGCCCTCGCCAAGCACTTGCTGAGGAGTCTCGATGTGTCACTAACCCTTGCTAGGCTCGTCACCTCAATTCCAAAGGGAGAATCCATGGCTCAGAGAGGTAAAGTAACCTGCCTGAAGCCACACAGCTCAGACGCACCCAAGGCCTGTAGTTCAGATGGTGCTCAAACCAATGTAAATAAGTCTCCGTGTGATAGCACCCCCTTCCACACCCCACCCCACCACCCCCCTCCCCAAGGATGGCAGGCCTCTCCAGAGCACGAGATCCCGTCCATCCCCATGGCTTTTCACCATGTGCCACCCTCCGACACATAGTAGGTGCTCTACCAACGCCTGCTGGACTGAACGGAAACGCCTCTCCTGCCCGCCTCCGAGAAGAGCCCTTAAAATTCTGCAGTCGGCGCCCGCCCCGAGCGTCTGCGCGGCGCAGCGAGAACTGACAATCCTTCCTAGATAAATATCTGGAAAGAAGTCGGGAAACAATTAAAACTAGAAGCTAATAAATGATGAAGAAGCCCATGAGCCAAGTCCTGGCCCACTTCCCAGTCTTCATTCATGCATCAAAAAAACCCCAGCGGTCCAAGGCTTTGAGAGGGCAGCTGGGCAGTGGGGCTGTCCGGCTTAATATAAATGGGAATTAGATATGATCAAATGTACTCACTGCGTTCCCAACAGCAGACACTATCTCCAACTCCCCCGCCCGTGTCTCCCAGCCAAGCCCCCTTCTCGGGAGCTGTTGACAGATGATCTTGTAACCAGGCAACCAGGCAGAGGAAAGGGCCCAGGGTTCCTGCACAGGAGCAGCGATGGCTGCGTGCTGCTCATGGTGGCTCCCGGGTGGCAGTGGCGTGACACCCTCTTCTGGATCTCTAAAATCAGGGGGTGCGGCACCCCAGCGGCTCACGCATCATGAAGGCTGACGTGCCCCAGCATCTCCCTCCCCTGCCCCGGCCACGCCGGCCAGCTTGGCGGGGACACAGCTCCCTGTCCTCATGGCCACGCAGGCCTGTAGCAAAGGCCCAGACCACAGCCTTTCCCGAGAGGCCCTCCATTTGCAGGAGCCCATCCCCCTTGACCCAGGGCATCTGCAGCTGTTTTGACAAATGCTCCCACGACGCCAGCGCACCAACATCTCGGAGGTGCAGCGGGCTCAGCTGCACTTTGGGGGACCGTGTCTAGGCAGAGAGAACGCTTTGGGTCTGTGGGAGGGGAAACAGAAAAAGGACCTTGGGGTTCTCGGCCGCGGACACGGGAGCTCTCTGAGCCCTGAGCATGTGCAGTCACCCGCTCTAAGAAATCAACACGCTCCCGAGGCCCTATCAGACACTTCGAAAGCTGAGCTCTAACACTGGGCAGCGGGCACAAGCCAGGCGTTTTCACACCCAGGGGGACACCGAGTCCTCCGGGGTTAGGCGGCTGTTGTCATCATCACACCGACCTGGGTGAGATCCAAGCTCAGGGCGAGAGGCGGCAGAAGGATCATTTCCAAGAGCCTACTATGTGCGAGGAACTGGGCCCAAGCTTTCACACACGTGGCCTTGTGAACTTTATTTTCACATCAGGATGCACACCTAGGCCCCTGCTTCTGAACCAGATGTCAAATGGATGTCTCTCTGCCTGAGCGTCGACCTAGGAACCAGGAGGTCATGGTTTGATTCACGGTCAGGGCACATGCCCTGGCTGTGGGCTTCGTCCCCAGTGTGGGGTGTGCAGGAGGCAGCCGATCAATGATTCTCTGTCATCATTGATGTTTCTCTCTCTCTTCTCCTTCCCTCTGAAACCAATAAAAAATATATTTTTAAAAAAATAAAGATGTCTCTCTGATTCCCCTAGCCTGTGCTAGCAGTTTCCTTGTTTTAGGGCACTGGAAAGGATTACAATTGGTGGCAGTGAGTCGGACACAGACAGCAGACGAGCGAGAAGAGGGCCACGGCGGAAGGCATGTCTGCGTGGGCCTGGCGTGTACCGGCTCCATCCCCAGGGCCTGAGAACTGCCGGCCCCTTCTTGCCAGCCAGCCCAAGTCAGTATGCAAAGCAGGTGCGGACCCTGAGTTCCGGGCAGAGCTGTCATTTTATTCCTTTCTCTCCAATAACCACAGTGCACTTAATAATGAGAATGAGTGAAGTTGGAAAATTAAAAATTGGAAAGAGAATAATTTTGTTCCAGGAGGCAGGCCTCCAGGATGTTCCTGTGGATATCGGAGGGTGAGGGAGGGGGGCACCCCAGGGAGGAAATGAAGACCCTGTTGGGGCGGGGGAATATCATCTGAGGATCTAATAAAGTTCTTCTGACCACACACACACACACACACACACAGACACCCCACTCGCGTATGAATAGAAAATCCTTTCTGGGCCTCTATCTGAATGGAAATGACCACAGCTAGAGACGGGGTGGACGGCTAGAGTGAAGAAGATGCAGAATCTGGGGCCATCCACGCAACAGATGCCCGCACCGAATGTCCCACCTCTGGACCATGCACCCCCCAGCCCCAGAGGCCTCACTCCAGTGTGGACCAACAGGCCGAGAATGGACATGAAGCCACTGAAAAGAAGATGCCGCTGCCACGCACAGGGACGCCGGCTTTCCGTGTTGGAAGCCATCCGTCACGGCCGGGCCGACGGGAGCGTTTCCAGCTCGTCTCCCCTGTTCATCTCAGGGCTGAATGGTTTTCTGGGAAACAGTAAGGAGGAGCTAATGAAACCGCAAGCTTGGCAGCGCCCGATGGCGTGTGCCCGGCTAGAAACCTCTCTCCAATCAGCAAAAGTCATAACTTCTGAAATCAATGTTACTGCGTCTTCTGGTTTTTAAAGGAATCTTTCTTCTCATACAACACTTCACAGAGAACAGACCAGGATACGAGGAACGTAGAGACCATCCAAGTGACTTGTGTTAAAATTTCTGAGTTTGCTTTCTGTCCCCCTGCTGTGGACTTAGACGCACACACACAGACATGGACCGACGGAGCTCAGACTGTCTACAGTTTGGGTTTGGGCTTGTCTCTCTCTCTCTCTCTCTCTCTCTCTCTCTCATTGATTTCAGAGAGGAAGGGAGAGGGAGAGAGAGATAGCAATGTCAATGATGAGAGAGAATCATTGATCGGCTGTCTCCTGCATGCCCCACACTGGGGATCAAGCCCACAACCCGGGCATGTGCCCTGACCTGGAATTGAACTGTGACCTCCTGGTTCATAGGTCGATGCTCAACCGCTGAGCCTCGCCGGAGGGGCTGGGCTTTTCTCTCTTGATATTAAGTGGGAGCATTTCCCCACATCCCTAGAGACACCATGAGATTTTATTTGAACCTCTCGGGGATGTCCATCCCATGGTGGGGACCCGCTCAGCTAACCGGTCTCCTCCTGTTGGAACCTACACACTGCCACTGCTGCAGGGACACTGCAGGGTGCGCAGGCGTTTTTCTGGGCGTCCCTGGTTAGTTTCAGGGTGGAGCCCCGGTGGTAGAGTCCCTGGGTCAAGGGTCAAGGGTCAGAAGGACCTGGCTGCGTGTTCCCTGCTGTACCCCCCCCCCGGCAAATCCCGCAACAGTTCACAGCTCACCCTAATGGGTGAGAGTACCTCGCTGACCCCACCCGAGGTCAGCACACATCAAGAAAGCCTTCCGTCTAATGCAGTGGTCAGCAAACCGCAGCTCCCGAGCCACATGCAGCTCTTTGGCCCCATGGCATGGGCCACGAAGTTTCAATCGCACTGTACGTGCACGCCCGCACGTGGTATTTTGTGGAAGAGCCACACTCAAGGGGCCACTTTGCCGACCCCTGATCTAATGGATGATTTGGGGAAAAGCTCCCCGGCTGGACTGGCCACCTGACCACACCCGCTGCGTCTGCACAGCTGTCTCGCAGTGCACCCCCCACGCACGCCCAGCACCGATGCCACACCCGCCCACGCCCCTCTCTCCAGCTCCCGGGACGCCAACTCCCTCCCCACAGCACGATGCTTTGCACGGGGCCATTGTCCACAAACGATCCTTTTAAAAAAACAAACAAGAGCACGTCGCCAATACTTTGCTGCGCGCTTACTTGTCCGCTTCCTGAAAATGCGAGATAATGAATAAAAATGTTCATTACGGAATTATTCACTTTCCCCCCGATTCCCGTCCCGGTAATTACCGTGACCAGCCTAATAAAAACTGCTACAAACCGGAGGTCAACTGGCAGTTAGAAGTGTTCATTTTCATTTCAATGTATTCATCTCTGGCTCCTAATGGCCTCATTTTCTCCCATGCTCCTTAATAAATACCACTGAATTACAGGTTAAATAGCTAAATTAAATTATTGCAATTACAGCGTGCAGAGCCCTGAATCTGGGTTTACCTTTCCCAGTTCAATTAGAGGCGAAGTTTCCGCAGCCGCGGAACGCGGATTGCTGTCAATATTCTCAATTGCCGGGAACCTGCGCGGCGCCCAGATATTTGACGAGAGGGTCCCCCCCACCCCCGGCCCCTGCCTGTTTCTGAGGGGCTGATTGGAGCGCCCTCAACTGAAACAAAATCACACCATCCAAGTGGCTTTTGGAAAGCGACACGAGGCGTAATTGGTTCTTTTCGACTGAAAGGCATCGAAGGGTTCCGGCTAAAGGCTCTGTGTGGGCATGCACACGTGTGTGTTTATGTGTGTCTGTGTGTGTGTATGTGTGCGCACGCGCATGCGTACACGCAAAAGAAAAGCCCCGTCCTCTGAGGGGGGAGAGCACATTTCCACACAGGCAGGCCCGCTCCCCGCCACGCCCGGCCCGCAGTGATGTGCCGGGTCCGCGTCAGCGCGCTCCCTCATTATTTAAATCTATTCGGAGGCTTGTTGCCACCGCCTCGCCACAGGATTAATTATCCAACACCCCTTCTAAGACAGAGTGTCTTAATAACACAGAGAGCCGGGAAGGAAGCCCTCGCCTGCTCGCTTCCCCAAACCCCAAGACAGGAGCGCCGATTTCTTGTGGAAGAGCTCCCCCTGACTTCGCCAGCCTCGGCTTTTCAGGCTCCACATTCCGAAGCTCGCCCTCTTTCTTCCTAACAATCTGTGAACGCGCAGCGCGGGGAAGCGGCCGAACCCCACGAGGCTCACCCCGGAGTGTTGAGCAATGGGGGTGCCACAGGGGTCCACGTCACGGAGAACAGAGCCCACTTCCCTGGCCCCCTAGCCCAGGCCGGGGGAGGGGAGGAAGCCTGGCTAAAACCCCATTGGGAGCTTTGTCACCCCGGCTCGGGAAGCCCACAGCTGAGCAGGTGCCCAGCACTGAAGGGCAGGAGCCATAGTCAGAGCCAGAAACACAGGTGACTGAGATCCGGGCACACCCCAGGCAAAAAGGCCCCCCAACCTCAGCATTCTCTGGGGGGGCTTGGTGCTTCGTCTGCTCCCCCAAGAGAAATAGGATTCCCTGTCCAGGCCCAGGGAAACCCCCTTACCCATGCCCTACCCCTCAGCCAGGGCTCTGGACTCCCCAGCAAATGCCTGCTCCAGGGCCTGGGCCACGCTCACCAGGAACATATGCCCCTGGCATAGGGCAGGAGGCTGGCACAGCCACTTCTGGACAAACCCAGAAGGGAATCAGAAGCAGGGAGTCCCAGGCTGGGAGCTCCTGGAGGGCTGGGCCTGCGTGGAGTTCACACCGGCGCCCGGGGCCCTCCCTCAGGCCTGGCACAGAGCGGCCCTCGGTCCATATTTGCTGACTCGGAGTGAATGTGAAGCGGCCTCCCAGAGGCCAGGGCCAGGGCCAGGGGCCACACAGCCCTCGGGCCTTTTTCCTCCCAGACCCGCCTTAGCTGTCATGGGGAAGGGGCACGGCCGACCCAGTGTGGTGGGGGCATCGGGGCAGGTTGGAGAGTGGACACTCACCCCAACCTTCCAGGCCCCCCGCATTGTCCTAGGGGCAGGGTCTCTACCGCAAAGCACCAGTTTCCCAAGAGAAGTGGCCAGTGGCCTGTGCAAATATTTCCACAGAGGAAAAAGCATCGCTAGCCAGGGATTCCTATCCCTGGGAGCCAAACCAAGACACTGCAAAGAATGCCTGGAAAACCAGTTCCCCATCAACTGCCTAAAACTGATCACTCTTGAAAAGCTATCACTTACAATTAACACATCAAGTGCTGGAGGGGGTTTTCGGATGTGGGGGCGCTGGGGGCACAAGTGGTGACCGGGCCACCCTCCCTGTCCTGGGCACACTCAACTCCAGACTCTGAGTTGAGCCTTGCAACACCCGGATGACACGTCACCACCATCACCAGCCCACCGGGTGCTGCCTCCAGTTTGGGGTGACGACCTACAGTTCTGAGAGGTGGAGTGATATTTGCAAGGCCACACAGCTGGGCGCCCTCAGCCTCCCATTACAGGGCTGCCCCTGGAGAAACAGCAGAAGCCCCCCTGGCCTGGCACCTGTGCTCACCTTGATCTGCTGCCAGTGGCCTGCTCTGCCCTCTCGCACCCTCTCCTGGGCACCCCTACATTACTGGCCCTCCATCCTCCGTACCCCAGGGAATGTATTTGCCCCCTTCACACCCAGGCTCAGAGCCCCTCCCAGGGCCTCCCCTGACCGTCCCTGGATGCTCCTGTTACCCGATGACCTCCAGGGACTGACCGGTGTCTCTGTAACCTGGTGCCTAGGACAGGGCTGGGCTCCAAGGGGGTCCTCGAACACCAACAGGACTGCATTGACTGCATCCATCGGACACACTACCCTTTTCTGCAGCGGCTGTTTTTTCTCACAAAAGCTTTGTGCAGGGCCACCCGACCTGGCCCCAGCATGACGCAGGCCAGGTCACCATGGGACAGCGAGGCAGCCCAGCGGGACAAGCCTGGGGTCTAACAGCTCCGCCCCTGCTGAGTGACCCAAACAAGACCCTTCCCCTCCCTGGGCCTGGGTCTCCGGTCAGGGAGGGAGTCAGGCCACACCGCTTCCCGCCCTCCACCAAGAATCTCTCCACCAAGAATCTGGGGCCTCACAGCCCAGGGGCTCTGGGGCAGGAGCAACCCCTGAAAAGCCACGCCCATGGAGACTTGAGGGGCCCCCTCGTCCTCCTGCTCAATGTCCAGGGCCCACTTGGACAGAACACACGGCAGCTGCTCTCCCGAGCCCCCAGCACGTGTTATCTCGATTAACTCCCACTTCCTGGAGGTTATGGAAGCTGGGGGTTAAGGAGCTTCCCCTGCCACAGGGCAGGAAGCAGCGGCCACTGCTCTGCCCACCAGCCCCTTCTCCTCCCGGCAGCCTTGGAGGGCAGAACAGGCCTCGACGGCTAGGAGGGCAGCACCAGCAGGAAGTCCCCACCTGGCTCGGGTCCCTGTCTGTAAATCCCGCTTTTGCGGGCGCATCCCCAGGACAAGGGGCGCTTCTGTGATGAGGGGATCTCACTTGACTGCAGACACCTTTCAGGCAGCAGGGACAGAGTACAGCGTGGCTTGAGTCTCTAACAGGTAGGTTCAAATGGGTTCTGTGTGTTCATTTGATGAACAGCATCTCCTAAGCACCTACTATGTGCCAGGCGCTGTGGGGTCCTGGCAAGGTCCCCAGCCTTCAAGGAGCTCATTTATTCACTTGTTCATTCATTCATTCACTCGCTTATCCTTGCTCACGAATGCATCCACTGCATGAGTCTCCTGTGCCAGGCTCCGTGCTGGGCGGGGGCTGCAGTTATGAAGGGGACCCCCACACACACACCTGGAGGCATCATCGCTGCCTGCACTGCCTCTCGAGGCCTCACAAGTCCCTGTGCAGCACACCCACCCCAGCCCCTCCCACCCCCGTCCTCCAGGCAACAGGCATCGAAGAGAGGTCCTGGCGCCATCTAAAGGCTCCCACCTGTGGTCTGGCAGCCACTGCCCCTGCCCCAGACTCCCAGCTCTGCCCAGCCCCCAGAGCCCGGGCCCTCTGGGACCCTGCTCAGTCAGACCTGACCTGGGCTTCGAATGTCAAAGGTCATCTGGGACAAGAGGGCGGAGGCAGGGGAGGTGCAGCTGAAGGGGGCGGTCACTGCCTGGGTGGTGGTTGCAGACAGTGTCCATGGTGGGCCCCATGAACTTGGGGACCGGCGCTCTCCTGGGAGTCTGCAGTCAAGGTGCCTCTGTCCCTGGCATCAGCCCTGAGGCCTCCTGTCTGCACTGACCAAAGGCATTTCACCTGACAGAAGCAGCGCGGAGCGGGCGGGGTGCTCTGGGGTAGGGAGGCGGGTGCAGACTCGGAACCTTGCTGCCCAGCCCTGGCATTGCACCCTAACACTGCAGGGGAGGACTCAGCGGCCCCTCCCCCCAGGTACTGAGGCACATACGTCCTGCTAATGCCTGACAGGGACCCGCCGCTGCTCACCCCACAGTCACCGAATGTGTTCTCGGTGCCAGGGCCAGTGCCGAGCAGCTGGGAGCCGGGCACCAAGATGTGCCTGACAGGAGCCTGGAACCTTCTCGCTCACCTCTTCCCCTGCGGCGGGCAGAGTGGAGCTAGAGTCCAAGCGGTGGAAAGAATGTTCCGGACAAAACTGAGCACCAGCATCTTAGTTCCATCCTTGGGTCCCTAAAGGTCATGATGAAGGGCATTCCTTGTTCAAAAATGTTAAAAACCAAAAGAGACTCATGGACTTCTCTAGAGTAAGGCCACGTGGGTGAAGGGAAACACCGTTGCTTGGCGTGGGCCTCAATTGAAGCCACTCGGTGTGACACCCCCCAACAGGCGGGCCAGGTCCCAGATGCCCTGCGGGTGGGTGTCCAGAGCGTGCACCTCCAGTGAAATTACCTTTAAGGGAGGACGGCATGACCGTTACCCAGGGAAAATGCGCTTTCACAGCAGTGGGAGGGGGTCAAACGAAGCAGGACCTTAAAGGAGCTGTAGGACCCCGGGCAGTCAAGGAAGTTCTGGGGTTGGTAGAAATGGTGCTTTTGTCCTTGGCCGTTTCTTCACGGTGGTGTGGCCAGAGGTCCCCCACACCCTGAAAATGAACATCCAGGGACACCCCGAACTGAGACGCCAGGGCCGGCTGGTCCCGCGGAGAACCGATCCACGCTGGCGCCCTCGCCCGTGATTTCTGCAGCGGGGAATTCTCCCAGAGGCTGCGCCCGCCCCCCCCTTCTGACAGCGGTCAGTCAATGCGGCCACACTGCCCGGAGCTGGCTGCACCGGCAGCGAAGGAGGAAGACTGGCCCCTGCGGCTCCTGGGGCCGCGCCGCCTGGCATGCATCCTGAGGACGAGAGACGCTCACGCGTACATCTCTGCGGTCACACCCTTCCGCGGTCTTTGTGGAATGAGGTCGGGATTAAGTAAAGAAAAATATCAAAAATAAGAGGTAAAGAGCAAAATTCACGAAAGTTCTTTTTCCCATAGTTTGCCTCCAACAGTTAAAATACCAGCCCACGTATCTCTTCCCAAGAGCATACCCACTGTGCGGCCATAGAACCAGCCCAGGCCTTGCTTCTGACGCCTTCCCTTTGCAGAAACAAGCTGCTGAGAGAAGGTCAGCCCCACGGGCACCGCCTGTATCAGGAGGTCTGGCAGGAAGGGAGCCCACAGGGCCAGCACTGTCTGTCCACCTGAAGGCGAGGATTTGGGGAGGGAACACGCAACCCATCGCGCCCTTGACCAGACTCTGTCTCTCTCCCGGGACAAATGGGCACAATAAGAGGACCATCAACTTCCACCAGCGTCGATATAAGATGGCTGTGTTCTGTGGGCTAATATTGTGATGGTCCATCAGTGTGATAGTCACAATTCTTATCTGGAAAATCCACAAACTATGGGCCATGGAAAGGCCGCCTGTTTTTGTAAATAAAGTTTTATTAAAACACAGCCACACTCATTTGGTATGCACTGTCCACAGGTGCTCTTGCCTGGCAATGGCAGAGTCGAGTAGTTACAACAGGAATCATTTGGCCTAAAATATTTACTGCCTGGACCTTCATCTTAGGTAAAGGCCCTATCTTACTTAAAAATCCGTGAGAGGAAGTCTCCCAGGCTTGAGGTTGATGCAAAAATCTCTCTATCCTGCTCTTTATTTTATAAGCAAATCAGAACTCACCATATTTCCCTTTTCGCCAAGGCTACCAGGAAGCTCAGAGGTAACTTTTATGCTTCATGGCTGTGTAGATGACTGGAACAACCTTCCCCCTCCCTTAATTGTATGACTCCTTTCACCATCCTTTTCATGCTTCTCTTACAGGTTTACTTAAAGTAAGAGACTTCAGACTCTGCTATGGAAGCAGTAACGGTCTAAAGAATAAAGAAAAAGAGGGCAGAATGGTGCTCCAGCCCAGGGTCCCTCTGCATCTGAAAAGCCTCTGCAGACCCCATTCTCAGAATTCCCTGGCGGCACAGACCACCCCTCTCCTTCCTGTTCAATCGAAACTCCCTCCAGCTGAGTACTCCAGGAGGAATTCCCACATGAAGCTGGCGAGCTGCGGGCACTCACTCTGGTCACTTCCAGTGCCCCACCTGCCTCTGGGGGGCAAGAAAGACACCCCTCATTCACCCAGACCCTCCTGGACACCAAGGCCGCACTGGCTGCTGAGACCGAGACACACACAGAGAACGACCGTGCACTGGGGGCCCTCGCCCTCCACACAAGAAGGGTACCGCGTGGTCAGCTGGGCCCAGAGGCATATGTGGGAACTGCCGAGGGAGTAAACAGGATCCCAGCTGCTGGAGACTTGCTGGGCAGAGCCCAGCCAGGCTACAAAGGGCAGAGGCACCCAAGCCCCTGGGAGGAGTCAACAGTAACAACCAGCCCTGAACAACGGGGGTTCTGGCCCAGCCGTGTCCCACAGCTCCACCTGGAAATGGGCCTCGTATGGGCCGGGTGACCCTGGGAGTTACAGAGGCTCCCCGAGTCTCCATCTCCTCGTACCCACGTCTCCTCGTACCCACATCTCAGCAGCAGCCTGTAAGAGGACGCGATAACAGGCCCGGCTCACAGTGGCATTTTCTCAATGGACGCTAAGACCGGTGGCTGGCTGGTGGTGGGGTGCACTGGCAGCCCTGGGAGACGGTCCGGAGGCCCAGAGCCCGTGCATGGGGCAGTGAGGAGCCACTTCCCCGAGGGGACCTGGAGCTGGGAGCTGGAGCCCTCGCCCCTGTGTCCTGCAGTCTGACCTTGAGCTGACTTAGGCCTGCCATCCCCTCCCCTTACAGAGAAGCCCCGGTGACAGGGGCGGACAAGGGCCTGCCCAGGGGCTGCCAGCCCTCGAATCACCCAGTTCTTTACTCGGAGCTTACCAGGCAGGTGCCCCCCAGGCTGCTGGTGGCTCTAACACCTGCCCTCGCTGTCCCCAGGTCTCCCCAACACTGGATCATAAAGGGGCCACCCCAGCCCGCTGCAGACAGGAGACTAAATGAAGCAAAGCCAAGTGCGGGATCCCCCTTAGCAAGAGGAAAGGGGTTCCCCGTGCCCTCTGGCTCGTGACATCATGGTTCTGGCTTCCCCCGTCCTGTCCAGTGAGGCTGGAGACCCGTCACAGAACTCGGCCAGGCCACCTGCGAGGCTTTACTGCCCTAAGGCACAAGGTCAGGTGAAGGCATATTCGCTGGAAGAATCACTTTGGTGCCTGCCCACCCACCCATCCCCCAGACATCAGGCCCCTTCGGTGGGCAGGCAGATGCTCATATTAGGAAAACAGAGGTCACAAGACAGGGCCCCTGCCTCAGTCATGTCCGGACTTGGGGGGGGGGGGACACAGATGGGCACATACACTGCAGCCGGGCCAAGGCCTGCACGGACCTGGGAACAGTGGGCACCTGAGAGCAGGGAGGGAGTGGCGGCGGGGAAGGGGGCGGGGCTTGGTGACAGCTGACAGGGCCCTGACCACGGCACAGGATGGAGACGCCTGCTTCAAACCGCCTCCCGAGAGAGGACAAGCCGGGTCAGGGCCTCAGAGGCCTGGCACAGCCCTCCCACTGCCACTTCGCAATGAGCTAGACAGACCCACACGCCCCCAGGCGCCCTCCTCAACGGCTGGGGAAACGGTGCAACGCGCTGCCTCTTCTCCCGCCATTTCCCCAGAGGAGAGCCAAGCCAGGACAGAAATGACATTTCAACTTCGGGGCCTGGGTGATCATTAGTAGTGGCTGCCTCCACCTGAGGTGCCCAGGCCTGGGCCCAGGGAGAGAGGTGCCGTGATCGACTGGTGATGTCTGCCACGGGCACGGGAAGGAGCAATGGAGGGGCCCGTGCTACACAGGTGCCCAACCCGTCTCTGGACAACAGCATCCCATTCCTTCTGCGAGAAACAAACACAAAAAGATGGAACAGGAGTTGCAGGAAAGGAGAAAGCCGGAACGCTGGTCCACAAGAACGGCCAAAGCCAGGGCGGGGAGGAAGGAGAGTCACCCAGACTTCCCATAAACCTCTGGGCTTCATTAGCCACAAGTCTTCCAGTCCCTCCTGACGACAGAGGAGTTTACTGAGAAGGTTTTCTCCGGGGAGAAACAACGGAGGAGAAGTCTGCACTCAGCTGGCCACCTCCCCGCTCCACCCCTTTGCGCTGGGTCTGAAACAGGCTCCCAAAGGAACCCGAGGGGCTCACACCCGTGGACCAAGAAACCGGCGTCCTAAGGTTGGGTTCCTGGCGCGGTACAGAGAGGGCCACTCGGGAAAGAGATGTAGCCCAGCAAAATCAGGGAGCCGGCAAGGACAGGGGGTCCCGGGGGCCCGAGCAGAGAGGCGGGGGCAGGGCTTCCTCCTGGGCACCAGGAGGTCTACGGCATCCCCACAGAGCAGCTCACACTAACGGGGTGACAGACACTCCCAGCCCGGGGGCTCCACACTTAGGACGCAGGAGGACTTGTGGGGGGAGCTAAGGCCTCACCCCCACCCCCTCAGCTCACGCGGTGCTGCAGACTGCTGGGGTCACGGTGGAGAAGACACCTTCCCTTCTCCCTCCAATGACCGCTACTGTCCTAATAAGATCAGTAATAGCTCCCTTTACTGGGGCCTCCTGCGTGCCAGGCCCTGCTCTATCCACCGGCACACTCTGGCACCTGGGTAACACCATCCTCTCCTTTCAGGGAGTGAGGGGCCCAGGCTGCGGGATGGAGGTGAAGGGCCACGGTCACCCAGTGGGAACCGGGCAAGCTCAGGCCTGGTGGCTCCTGGCAGGCACCCTGCCCAACAGCTCTGCCTCTGACAGTAGCGTCAGGGCGGCCACAGGGTGCCCAGGAGAGTAAGGGCCAATCGTCAAGAGAGCTCCGGTCACACATTCAGTGTCATTTGGTGCCTCACTACCCCGTGGTCCTGGGCACCTGCTCCCTGGCCCTTCACAAAGCATCACAGAGCAGCTGGCCATGGAGCCTGGCCCTTGGAACAGAGAGTGGGAGCGCTGTTCATGCACATGCATGTACATACATGCACATACACACTTGCACGCAAATGTGTACACATGGAGAACATGTGCATGCATGCAAATGTGTGCACACAGATGCGTGCACACATGTGGTACGTGCATACACACAAGCATGTGCACACATGCACATACACACACCCCTCCTTCCAGACAGTCGAGTCTGCCACCCTTACTCCCCAGGGACCTCCTTGACACAAACACACCTGCAGGTGCAGGGGCCCGAGGGCTCCGACTCTGCCATCTCCCCCCGAGGCTCTCATCAAGCCCCGCCCCACACACCAGACCTGCTGGTCCTTCCGTTCTAAGCCCTCGTTTGCTCTCTGGGGAATGTAACGAGGAGACACACCCTGCTTGTCCCGCCTGTGCTTCTCGTCATCCACACGGGCTTTTGCTTCTTCCCCGTGAAAAGAGGAAACTTCAGCTTAACACAAGTGAATGAACGTGAACCCCTGCTCCCCCCCACCCCCCACACACATCCCCCAAACCACTTGGTGGTTCCAAACTCGGAAACCACACGTTGCATCTGATTGCAAACCCGAGAGCCTTCCCCATCCTGGGAGCAGACTTCCAGCCCTGGGGGTCCCCCACACCTCCGGCGTCTCAGACCCAATCCCCACGCACTGCTCCTTCCCCCCGAGGATTCGCTGGAGCAGTGGGCGGGCTGGAGCATCCCACTGAATACGAGCAGCGAGAGAAACATGGACCACCCCAAAAGACTACATTTCAAACACCCCGTGGCATGCCCCGAGCCAGGGAGCCGGTTCCCGGCTGGTCCGACAGCTGCGTCTTACAGAGCCTCAAGTCTCACATTTCTTAAACACGCAGCCCTGCAGCTTCCCCTGTCCGAGCAGAGGCCTCCCGGAGGCCATCCCCTCCCTCCCTGCCCCCTGCAAGCCGCATCTGGGGCCAAAGGTCAGCTCACGGGCAGCCCAGGCCCTGTGGGGCCCACAGTGTTCGGTACAGACACCCAGCCAAGGGGCTGACCCTGCCTCACTGCGCCCTCCTGCCCACCCCCTCCTGTCCGGGTGCTTTCCCCCAGAACATGGCCTTCAGACAGCAGTCTCTGCATCTGCCCCTCCCCACAGGGACACCTCCCTGCACGGCCCCCGCCTTGGTCATGGGAGGCTTCTGGGGAGAATAGAGAAACAGCAAAAGCACAGAGCAGTTTCTTCGAGGGAACAGCACCTAGCCTGTCTGCACCCTCACCTGAGCGGGAAGCCCAGCAGGCAGAGGGGACCCGGGGTTCTGTGCCAGGGCCAGCCACGGAGAGGGGACACACACCCCCAACTCCCATCTGCTTCCCGTTCACGTGAGAAGACAGACATGGAACCTTTTCAACTGGACATTAATCATTTGCAGCAATTAGACACCCGAGCCCGAGAGGAAGGAATCCGATTGGCCCCGGGAAGGACGGGAGCCCTGAGGTGCTCAACAGCCAGGCTCTGCGAGCCAGGTGAGCCGCGGAGAGGCCAGCACAGGCCCGAGTCCGCCCGCTCGGTGCCGCGCGGGGCCTGCCCTGGAATCAGATCGCAAGGGGTTGCCACGCAGAGCGCCGGTGGATTATTCAGCAATAAGGTATAATTGAAAGGATTAGCGTGAATGCCATGTTTCCCTTCCAAAAATTCGAGGAACGCCAAAACGACTCTCATCTGGGCTGGTATGACTCATGTTTTTAATAGAGGAACTTAATTTTCACTTCTGAGGAATTCGGGCTCAGGGAAACATTGTCTAAGAAACACTCATTTTACTCCGCCGACAACAATAAGGCCCGCCACCCCAAAGGGAAAAACAAAGGCCCCCAGCCCGCCCTTCTCCACGGGATGGGACCCCCGCGGGCCTGGGCAGAGTGGGAGGTCTCAGGAGAAAGCGTGGGGCCTGGGGGCCTAGCTCAGCCGGTGGCCTGGGGCCAGTCCCTCCGGTCTTGTGGGCCATGCCCGCCTAGAAGCACACAGGCACTGGGCAGGGGATGCGGTGTGGGCAGGGCAGGAGGCGGCCACCAGCACGCAGGGCCCAGGGCCCAGCTGGGCTCTGGCTTCCTGCCACTCTCCGAAGGCTGGGGATGACATAGCTCCAGCGCCTCTTACACAGGGGACGGCCTCAGCACCCCGACCCTACGGCGCCCGCCTCCTGAGCCCCAGGCCCAGTCCTCACCCCCGGGGGACAGGGGGGGGAGGGGAGTGCTGACAGAAGCAGGGCTCAGAGGTCACATAACCTGTCGCCACTCCCAACTGCCTGGTTAGTGGAGGTACCGTTCCTCACCTCCATGACGAGACATCACAGAAGCTCCAGAAATGCCCGTGCCTAACCCGACCCGTCCCTCCTGGCACAGCCAGTGAGCTGTGTCCACGTCCCTCCCCTGAGTCCCCGCTCTAGCCCACCCACTCCGGAGCCCAACGAGTGTGAGGTTTTACAGAAAGACTGATTCGAGGGCGAGTGTCTGGGGTGCAGATTTCTCGCGAGCAGCAGCCCCTGGCCAGGCACTGCTTTTCTGCCTCTTCACCTTCTCAGCCGCACCTTCTTAGTAACATGGCCCCCAGCAGGTCCCCAGGGCTTCTAGCTGCTGGATGGTTCCAGAAGGAGAGGAGGAATCAGGGGGCCAAGAAGCAGGTGCTGGCTTGAGGCCATGGCATCTGGGTGCCGCCATCCGGCCCTCACGCCACTGAAGAGCCCTGCAGGTGAGAATTTCCCATGGAGCACTTGGGGTGGAGGATGCTCTAGGGTACCATGGCCGGCCACAACGGGATGTCCCTTCAGAGTGCTGCACACCATTCACCATGGCTTCCACAGGGCCCCAGCGTGCCCAGGCCGCCACCCGCCCCCCGCCCCCACCATGCAAGAAAGAACAGGTATCCAGACCGCCTCCCCAACTCTCCCCCCACCCCTGCTCTGGCCACGGGAGAAGCACTCATTTATAAGTTGCAGATAATGTCACCCACCATTCATCCAAATGTGTCACTAACATCCCATTAGACTGCAATTATTTTTTAATTAAAACTAAGAAAACTGGCATGCCTGTGCCGACTTTATGCATCTGTTATGGGTTAAAATAGCTTTTAAAAAATGTTTCGGAGACCGCAGTCTATTGTGGCCGCGGCCCCTGCCAAAGAAAACGCAAGCTTGCTTATTTTCTCCATGGGGCGCAACAGCGCCTGTGTGTGCCGGAACAGAATCGGCTGGCCGTGAAAAGAATTCTAAATAAAACACAAACATGGAATTTGGCAACGCCACAGAAGCAAGCTTAAGACTAATTCCAGCATGCGGACGGCCCTCACATAGTAAGTCTGGCTCCAGCATAAATGAAACCAGGCACCGTAAAATACCGAGCAAGCTGGAGTTTCAACTTAAAGGGGCAGAATGCTGGTTCCAGGTATAAAAGCTTATTAAGCCTGCTCGCGCCGGCTCCATAAATCCATAGGTTATTAGCTGTTTGCTTTCAGCCAATCCCTCCGTAAAGAGGTGCATATTAAGAGAGAGAGAGAGAGAGAGAGAGAGAGAGAGAGAGAGAGAGAGAAATGAAAACCATCGCTTTGCACCTGACTTTCAGTGCAGCGGTTCTGGAAATACCGTGTTCGTTATCTCAATGAGAAGAGAAAGGCTATGTGAGACCTCAAACGCACACAGACCCAAAGGCAGGAGGGAAGACGGGGCAGAGGGGGTGAGGGATGCTGGTCGGAGGCCTGTCCGATCCCAAGGATGAACAGGGCGGACACCAGAGCTGTCACAGGGCGGCCCTCAGCACAGCGGGGAGAGCCGGGTGGACCGGACATACCTCACCCGGGAAACGGCTATGATGATGAACCTGATAATAACAATTATTGTTATAACAACAATAAAAATATTATACTGATACTTGCCATTCTTCCCCTCCTTTCCTATGCCAGCCGCTGCTGAAGGCGGCGCAATGGACAGGGCAGGTTCTCAAGTATAACAGAGCAGAGCTTCGGGCTCTCTGTGCAGACGGCCTCAGTTTCCTCACCTGAGGCCGATGGTGCCTTCCTCGCAGGCTTGGGGCGAGGGATGTGGAGAATGAAGCCCGCGTTTAGTAAAGTGCCGGGTTATCATTGCTGCCCGTCCCACTTCGTCGCTGCCATCCTCATCTACAGACGAGGAAACTGAGGCTGATGAAGATAAGGTCCCTCAAGGCCAAAGGGCTCATAATGTCCGAGGCAGGACGTGACCCGGCTATCCGTCTCAAAAGCTGGCGTTTCCCCGGCACACAGTCCTGGGGAGGATGACCCACAGGACTGGCCTATGAGGTGGGCGGGGGGGGACCAGGTCTCCCCCAGGAAGTCCTGAGAAAACAAATTCACCCCCAGAGAGAAGCGCCCTCCAAGGCCTCGGGCCTGAGCCCTGAAGCACCAAGGTGCCCACTGCAACGCAGGAGGAACTGCCAAGTTCCGGGAGAAAAGTCCCGAAGGGCCTCTGCCTTAAGCACCAGCTGTGGGGGCGGGGGCGCTCCTCCCCCACCACACACATACGTGTGCACGCACACGGGGGCATATGTATACATATGTACACAAATATACACATACACACACGGCAGGACACACATACATATGCACACACCTATACGCATATGCACACTCATATATACACATGCAAACACAAATACACATATCATACATACACACATGTGATCACACACGTACATAGGCATACACATGCATACACCTATACACACATGCTCACTCACATAAACATATATGCATATGCACACAAACACATACTCACTTATAAACACAAACACATCACCTATACCCACATGCAAACACACATACATACACATGTATGCATGAACGCACAAATACATGTACTCAACATATAAACACACAAACACACGGGGCCTTTCATTATGGGGTCCGTGCCAGACCCAAGGCCCCTGGCAGAGGCAATGGGAAAAACCAGGGAGAAAATTACATGAGGCAATGCTTGGCTCCCAGTGAAAAAGCCATGGAATGTTTCCCTCAAATCTGGGTTGTGTCGTACAGGTCTACGCAGACCCGGCTCACAGCGGGATGGCCAGGCCAGCTTCCCCCGGGGGAGACCCCAGGCCTCCTGGCTCCTGAGCTGAAGCGACTACAGTCCTCCCACCTGACCAGCCACCTGACCAGGGGTGGCCGGGACATCCCCCGGAGGCCATGGCCAGGCTGCTCGTGGACCATCCTCCCGACCCTCCCCCGCTGTGAGCCTGACGTGGCATCACACTCCAGGGGCCCCAGGCTGCTCTTCCTGAAAAGATGCACAACATCTTGGAAGATGCAGACTAAAAATACTCCTGGCTTCTCAGAGTCGGTTTACAAAAATAATTACATTTTCTTGAAAAAAAAAAAAAAGATTATAGGCAAGTATGTGTCCAGCTATTTTTAGCTCCTACTCAACTCTGCTAATTTTTTCTCACAATAATCATCGCAGGCTTTTTTTTTTTAAGCCACCCCACTCTCTATTAATAATTGTGCTCTGACTTGGCACAGGGCAGGACTGGGGGCCACACCACCTTCCGTGAACCATGGTGGTCTGGGTGTTCCGAGAGGCAGCAGCATCTGAGAAACACAGGACTCCTGGGGGAGGGAACATGTGCAACCATCTCCAGGTGCAGCCCAGCACACATCTGGGGCGCCCCCAGATGCCAGAACCTGTCCCAGACTCAGGGGTTCACGAGAACACCCAACTGGGGTTGCTGCCCTGCAAGGGCCTTCAGCCCAGCACGGAGGATGTCATGGGCGGAAGGGTGTCCCCGAAATGAAATGCCCATAACCGAACGTCTCCACTCCGTGACTCTGACCTTCTCTGGAAAAGCGGCCACTGCAGATGTACTTAAGTCCAGGGTCTGGCGTGAGATCATCCCAGACTATCCGGGTGGACGGTAAACCCAAGGAGTGTTGTCCTTTTATTTTATATTAAATATTTTGTTACTGATTTCAGAGCAGAAGGGAGAGGGAGAGAGAGATAGAAACATCAACGAAGAGAATCATTGATCGGCTGCCTCCTGTACACTCCCTACTGGGGATCAAGCCTGCAACCGGGGCATGTGCCCTGACGGGGAATCGAACCTGTGACCTCCTGGTTCATAGGTCGACGCTCAACCACTGAGCCACACCAGCCAGGCAGGATAGTTGTCCTTTTCATTTTAATTGTCCAGGAGAGGAGAAGAGGGACCCCAAGGAGGAGGATACAGGACCGCAGAGGCAGAGACTGGAGAGAAGTAGCCACAGCCCCGGGCCACTGGGGCGCCAGGAGCTGGGAGGGGCAGGAAGAGGTCCTCCCCGGAGCCTGCAGGAGGAGCCAGCACTGCCCACACCTGGAGTCTGCACTTCAGGCCTCCAGAACTGAGAGACGGAACATTTCTGTTGTTGGAAGCCGGGTCATTTGCCAGGACAGCGCTAGGGAGCAATACAGAGCAACCGGGAGAAGTCCCAGCCCCAGAGAACCCTCACTGTCCCTTTCAACAACGAACCTGAGCACCCATCACAGCCGAAGACCCAGGAAGGCGCCCTCGGTCCCCCCACAAGCCCCGTCAGGGAAGGAAGGCCGCGTGATGATGCCCAGGAGATGGGAGACCCTGAGAGGCCCAGAGAGGGGTGGGGCGTGCCCTGGGGCCAGCCAGCTCTCCCTCGCTCCCAGGTTCATGGCTCTGCTCAACCAAACCCAAACCAACGCCCTGCGGACACAGCAGAGAAGAAAGTGGGGATTGTCCACTTGCAGAATTTTCTTCCCCAGACACTCAGGCTAGAGAGATGTTTGGCTGATTGCGGAGAACCAGTCATGGTGGGGACAGGGCCGCCATGGGGTCAGAGACCCTCAGACAAAAGGTACCGAAGGAGGTGCCCAGGACAGTGGCTATAGACACCGAGCCTGAAGCCCAGGGGAAGCTGGTTCCATTCCAGACCCTCCGGTGTATTAACCGCTTACCGTGGGCCAGTTGTTGTCCACATCCCCAACTCTGGGTCCTTGAGAGCAAACTCCACGGTCAGGTGAGGATGTGGACAACCTGGGCCCTTGGGCACTGCTGGTGAGAATGGAACATGGTGCGGCCATTTCGAAAGGCAGCGGGGGAGGGGCCCAGTTCCCCAAAGGGTGACACATAGAATGGCCATGGATCCAGCCATTTCTCTCCTGGGTATAAACCCCGGAGAGCGGAAAGCAGGGTCCCGAACCACTGTGTGCACATGCTCACAGCAGCATCACTCACAACCGCCAAGAGGCAGAAGCAGCCAAGTCTCCATCACAGGACGAGTGGACAAACAGACGTGGTCCGTCCGCAGAGTGGAATACTACTCAGCCTCGAAAAGGAAGGAGAGCCTGTCACACGCGACAACATGGATGGGCCGGACCTGGAGGACGCTCCGGGTGAGACAAGCCAGGCACCAAAGGACGAACACTGTGTGATTCCACTTCTACCAGGGGCCCGGGAGTCAACTCACGGAGACAGAAAGTAGATGGTGGTTGTGGGTTTTGTGGGGGGGGGGGGTAGTTCAAGCTTAAGGGGGGGCAGTTTCCATTTGTGATGATAAATGGTTCTGGAGATGGATGGTGGTGCTGGGACCAGAACAATGCGAATGTACACCGAAAAGTGGCTAAAATGGCCAGTTTTCTGTTCTGAGTGGTTGATCACAATATGAAAACAATTCCAGCGGCATACCCTCGTACCACCGTGAGAATCATGGAGATGGCGCGTACAGAGGCTGTGGCACACAGTGGGCCTTCAAGCAATGGCTCCTTTTACTATGAAACCGAGAATAAAGGAGGTGCTTGTTAATAAAGTGCAAGGAGTTGGGAGAAAAGGGAGCCCTCGTCCGCAAGAACTGGTTAAACTCGGCTCCTCCCGCCGGCCATGCCTCACCTCTTATTAACAAAGGCAATAATGTACAATGTCCAGATTTATGAGACGATTCCAACCGTCCCTGTGTCTGCAGCTAGTGACTCCGTTTTTGCATTAACCTCCTTTGAGAAGTCCCAGCCCTCGGATCCTTTTCGCTGAAATCATAAAATGCAGGTCTTCTTTCTATCCGGGCACAGCCAGCTGGCACAGCTCTGTAATCCACTAGCTGGTTCCTCTCTCTCGGCTGCTCCCACTCACCCAGCCAGGCAGGCCAGTGGGCGGGCAGCCCATGAGCCAGAAAGCCAGGGGAGGAGCAGGCTGTGGCCCCCAGACCCAAAGAGACCCAAGTTCAAATCCCACCTCTGCCATCTACGAGCTGTGCCATTTCAGGCAAGTCACATCACCTCTCTGGTCTTCTCACCTGTGAACTATACAAGGTTACCTTCCTAAGAGAGAAGCTGCTGGGAAGCTTAAATGTCTGCAAAGGCCCCTGCAGAAGGCCTGACGCACAGTGGGAGCCAGAAATAGTGGTGCACAGTGGGGCCACAGAAATAGTGACGCACAGTGGGGACACAGAAATAGTGGCACACAGTGGGGACACAGAAATAGTGGCACACAGTGGGGCCACAGAAATAGTGACGCACAGTGGGGGCACAGAAATAGTGGCCCGCCCCTGACCTGGTGGCTTCACTGCCAAGGGTAAGAAGAAACCTGGTGGGAGAGGAAATCATGGTTGATGCTTCCACCCCCACCGACCACACACCGTGGTCACACACCACCCCCCGGCTCTTGGTTATTAAATAACTCCCAAGGAGGGGACTCAAGTGACGGGCAGCTTGTATCCGCCTCAGGTGTAAGGCGGGCTGCACGTGGAACCCCACACAGCGGGGCCCCTGCCCACCAAAGGTTTCTTCCCGCTGCTTTTTGGATGAAATTGGCCAGCCTTGATTATGTTTGGATAAACGATATTTCATGGTTTAGACTACTTGGGTTTGATTGTGAAATATGCACAGTACACAGCCTCTCCGCCCTGCCCGACCCTCGGGTTCGAAAGGACAAGTACATTTTGTTCCCCCACCAAAGGAGACAGACACCTCGAGCTTTAGGGGCGACGGCAGCTGCTTCTCTCGAGTGAAGAGAGACTGTTTCCGGGGGGCGGTGCACACAAGTGAAGGGGCACGAACAGATCTGTGAGCTTGTCCTGCTTTCCCTGGAGGACGCGACCGTGACCTTTCCGGGTCTTCACCGTCCACCCCCGTCTCCCGGGCCCGCCCAGCGCTGGGAAGACAGTGACCGGGACATGCGTGGACCTGGTGGAGGCTGGAGCGGGGCCAGCGCCGAGTCCCTGCCTCCCAGCCAGACCCCAGAGACCCAAATGGAGGGGGGTGTGATGAGAAAATCTCTTCCCAAACCCCAGGCCTCTGCTTCAACATCAAAACTCCCCTCGGGTGGTCTGAGGGCCAGTTACTCTGTGTCCCCTTAAGTCGCTGACAACTCGGACCGCCCGCCCCCCCCTCCGGGGGGACCAGCCAGGGCCAGTGGAGGCTGGTCGGGTCAGCGGCACCCCTCCTAGAAGACGCCCACATCCGTCTCTGTCACTGCCCCCCACACTGAAGAAGCCTGCCCCTCCCCAGCCTCATCTTCCCCAGCAGGAAACTCCATGCACCCCGACTCCTCCCAGATCCCCTAGCCCAGTCCTTCCATCTGTCCTCAGTCAAGCATGGCATCATGGGATGTACATCTCATGTTTGCTGTGCAGCCCCCACCACCGGGACCCCCTCAAGGGAAGGGCCCCACTGAGCTCATTTCCGACCCCAGCGTCTGGCCCAGGATCGGGCACCAGGACAGCTGGTGATGAAGGCAGACCTGGGGGACCCCCCCAGGCCCATTTCTGAATGGGGTCTGATTTCCCAGGGAAGGCGCATTGCCGTTGCCCGCCTCTGAGCCACCGCGCAGCCCAACCGGAGGGGACAGCTGTGAGCATGATGCCAGGGCCAGGCAGACCTGAGTCCCCATCTCAGTTCTGCTACTCGTGTGCTGTGTGACCCGGGGCACGTGGTTGGCCTCTCTGAGCTCCAGTAAACTCATGAGCATAAGGTGGTGCGGCGGCTTCTTCTTTAGGGGTGTCATGAGGGTGAGGGTGCCTCGGGGCACTTGCTGATGACAGCTGCCAACCCCAGGAGCACTGATGGGCCGTGGGCCCTCCTTCCCCGTCCCTTGACAGGAGACTTGTCAGAGAGATGGCGGCCACGTCATCCTCAGAGCACGCGGCACTCGAAGCTTTTCAATAACCAGCCTCCTTCTCTTCCTGCCCCTCACCCCTCCCTTCGCCTCTGCTGCCCCACGTGCTGGTGATCGGCTGTGGCCATCCCATGCTGGCGGGCCGGTCAGCGGGCCCCCCAATGCGGGGATGATGAGCAGGGAGAGCTCATTTCCCAGGTAAGAAAACTGAGGCGTGAAGAAAGGCAGTGGCTAGCCAAGGTCACAGGGTCACGCCGTGCCCCGGAGAATAAGAACCAAGCATGGCCCCTTCGCTGGAGCTTCCCGCGACACCTGCGGCCCTTCTGCCAACATGTGTCCACAATGGCCTTTCCTGTCCCACGGGAATCCGTCCCACAAGCCCTGCGAGGAGATGGGGCGGCCACAGAACGGCTCGCACCAGAGACGCATGGAAGCGTGTTCCAACCGCAGACGGCCAAGCTGAGAGTCCCAGGGGCTAAGCATGTGAGGCTCCCCAAGGCCAACGCTACCTATCTGCTGCCCAGTCCAGCGGCACGTGTCCCGCAGCCTCAGCGGGACGGTGAGACCCCTCCGTCTTCAAAATGAACTACGTGAGGCAATGTGGTCTAGTGGGCAGAGCCTGAGGGGTGTACTCCAGCTCAGCTCAGCCATACACGGCGTGTGGCCTCTTCCCCGCTCTCTGTTTCCCCGTCTGGATAATGAAGGGGTTGGATGAGATGACCCCTCCGGGACCCCCCGATCCTACATCGTTAAAGCTTCATACAAGCCTCAGGCCACCAAGGTGAGCCCGGTCCTGGGCCACTGGGCTCCACGTGGAGGGCGCCGGCCGCCCCCGCCGCTTTCGGGCGCCCTTTCAAGCTGCGGAACGGGGGGCGGCCTCGCTCTGAGATCTCTGGTGTTGGTGGCCAGTGCCGGCTATTCACATCCACTCACTGCTTTAAAGTGCTGCATCCAGGCTGCATTAAAAATTAATTACACATGCTATTTTATTGCCAGTGCATAATGTAATGAGCACCAGCTGTGCTAAACAGCCAAACTCCTTTTTAAGACAGCTATAAAAAAAAAAAAAGGGAAGAAAAAAAAGGAAAGAAACTGCACTTCCAATGCCTCTCCTGTCAGAGCAGGAAAAGCAGCAACATCTTGGACGGATTTGAGCAGAACTCTTTGATTTAGCTCTGCCCTCAGAGGGTCTGCGGGGCCGGCTCGCATGGAATCTGGCCTGGCTGCAGGTCTCCGTCTGGATGTCCTCGCTGGGAGCCCTTTTATCTAAGGATGGTCACACTGGTAGGTGCCCCTGCCCCCCGCCCCCCGCTGGGCAGCCTCAACCCCTCCCCCACCCCTTTCCCTGCTCCCCAGCAACCTCAGCCCCCACTGGTGCTGGAGAAGTGACTTCAGGCAGCCAGACAGGGGACTTTCTGGGGTTCACTCACGCCCTGGGGCTCTGGGCCACCTCCACCAGCCTGGAGAGGGGGCTCCCTCTACCCTGGGGGCCGTGCAGCTCTCCACGGCTTCTCCCAGCACGTTCTCCAATGGTGGGCGCTCAAGGCCGGCGGTCGGCGCTGGTGTGATCTCAGAAGCAGACGGACACCGCAGCAGAATCCAGGGCCTGGCGTGCAGACGTCCCCGCTGGGGGGCATCTGCTGGACCTGCGGCCCTTGGGGCGGTGCAGACATCACAAGGCGTACGAATGACTCTAAATTTTTAATAACTCCCCTGAGAGCCCTTCTTCTACAGTGAGCCAGCCCCCACCGGCCCTGAGACCTGGCTGGCCAACCAGGACCCATCTACAAACGCGACTCTGCAAAGGGAGGCGCAAGAACATGTCCCGAACCTCCCCGCATCGGAGTGCTTCCGTCCACACACCTCACCCACACTCACTTCTCTTCTTCTTCACCCCATACTCACCCCTCCCTCCAGAGTCTCCATGGAGGCTCTCACACCCCACTGGGGCACCTCGGCGCCCCTGCGCGGGTCGAGGCAGTGCGCCGGCGCGGGCCTGGCGGGCGCTGCACCTCGGCCCGCGGCCCCCGTGGCTGCCCACGGATCCTCCGGTGCTAATCAAACCCAGTCCAGAATGCAACTGCAGCTCGCTCCTTGTTCTGGGATGAAATGTGCAAAGCACAGACCATATCATTAACATAAAGCTTCCAGAAATAAGGCCCCTTTCCAGACAGACTGTATTAATTGCACCAAGCTTCCACGGCGAGGGTGGTCCAGTCCACGGCGTCCCATTGGACGGCCCGGTTTTAAAAACCAACACAAATGAACACTGGGATATAGCAGAAGGAGGGGGAAATGATGGTTAAACCCTCCTATTTACTTACAGGTATTCTTTTATCTTTATTGTCCCTTTAACCCGAGCCAAGAAACCCCCGCCTGGTTACACAGCCAGCAAGCAGGCTCTCGGTAGAAAAGTAAATTGAATTTAACTTTACAGGATGGCCCTGTGATTTCAGCAGATACCAGTGACAGCAGCGGACTCCTTCCATTAAACCCGAACGCTCCCGCTTCCCCGAGCTGGGGTCCTGTGTGGTCTTGCATGCGCCCTGGAGCTCCACCAAACTCATGTATTAATCAGTGTGGCTGCTGACCATTGGCGGCTTTTAGATACGCAGCCAAGTCTCTCGCTTCCTTCTCTACCTCCCAAGGCTGGTAGGGGATCTGCCGCTCAGAACGGAGCCTCGGGGTCCGGCTTGAAGGAAGAGTCCGCGCGGTGCCAGACACGGACCACGCCGTGTTCTGAAGCCCATCTGCTCACCAGTGAGTCGCGATGTCTACAGGGTTCAGCACGGGGCACAGTTCTCCACTCCTGACCTATGACCTCATGCAATCCTCCAAACAGTCCTTCAGAGCATGCACCACCCCCATGTTGCAGGTGGGGAAACGGAGGAAAGGGGCAGGAAATGACTTCTCCAAGGTCACACCTCTCCAGGGTCACACTCTCCAAGGTCACACCGCCATGCGGCACAGAGCGGCCTTCACCCAGGTCTGACACACTCTCGTGTCTGCCTCTGAATCGTAGACGCCTCCAGGGCACGCTCCCCAAGCCCCAGGCCCAGCCATCCACAGTAACTGTAACGGAAAGGCCTAAATGACCCACTTCAGAGATCAATATAAGGAGCCCCGTTTCTAACTGTAACATTATATCACAGCTATATAGGGTGTCCCCAACAATGTATACACACACTTTGAATCATTGTAAAGGCCGTGTTTATTAAAATGCATTTCATTTTCAAAACCGAGCTATCAGCTCTTCAAGTCTGTACACATTTTGGGGGGACACCCTGTATATGTAGGTGTATGAATATATATATATGGGGAAAATGAGGCTCAGGGTGGGGGGGCGGGGGGTCACTTGTTCAAGGTCACCAGCCAGGTAGAGGAAGGGCCAGGACCACAGCCTGAACCTCTCGACTCCACGGGCGGCCTGGAGAAGTCCCTACGTGGAATTTCTCAGGAAAATCTTCATTTCTTAGGAACGCCTGGACTCGGCTGCCCGTTATCTCAGCGAGTCAAAGAGCAACGGACGCGCAGGGGTCAAAGAAGTCCCTTCCCCCACCCTGACCACCAGAAAGGGGTCTGGGTTGGGGTCCTGGGAGGCGGGGCTTGTGGGGTGCCGCCAGCCCGAGAGGCCCACAGCACCATGCCTGTGTGGTCTTCTCCCCCATGAAATCACACCCTTCCATAAAGAGCTGCGAGCATGTTCCCGGGCAGGCAATTAACCTGCTCGAAACGCGGTTACACAGGGGTTTTCCGTATTAATTTGAAGAGAGAGGTCCAGTGTGTCCAGATCCGGAAAGGGACAAGACACAGTGCGGCCGGCGGCCCCTTCCCCCCTGCACAGAGGCCTGCCTCCTCCTGACGGGGAACTGGGAATGTAATGACTCCATTGCAACTGCTAATTAAACAGGCACTAAACACACTGAAGCAAACAGCCGGTGCCAGGGGCAGAAGCTACAGAGGGACAAACTCCACAGGAACGGGATATTTGCAGGTTGAAATTCATCGGAAAATACGGTGGTGCGACCTGGCGCAGCTGATTCATGGCGACCCGGCGATGAAAGGGGATAGTGCCGGGAATCGGGGTGGAGCGCTGGAGGCTGAGAGCGGGCCCCTGGGGTCAGGAGGAGCGGTCCCAGGGACCCCAGGCACAGACACCCCTCTGCCATCAACTCTGGGGGCTGCTCCGGTCTCTGAGTCCTCATAGCATCGAGCTATAAAACCCGAGGAGGCCTCACACTGAGGAGGCAACGCCAAAGATGGAACAGGTGCTGGCTGAGCAGCCCAGGATCAAATCCCACCTCTGCTCCTCCATCCCCTTTAAAGGGATGTACAGTCCCCTTCCTGCTCCTCCCACCACCGCCAGACTACAAGCAGCGGGAGGGCAGGGACCCCTCGCCTGATTCCGTCTGGGGTGCACAGTGTCTACAAACGAGGTGCCCAAGAAATGGCGTTTTGTGGAGGAATGGATGAGTAAATGAATGAATGAATGAATGAATGAATGAATGAATGAGAGCTGTGAGCCCTCAATGCCTCTGAGCCTCATTCTCTCATCTGTAAAGTGGGGAGTGAACCTACCTAAGGCTGCTGTGAGGATTAAACTCAAGAATGCACACAAAGTGTCTAGAACAAGGCAGCAAACAGTAGGCCCTCAATGCACAGCCCTTACAAGGAAGCAGGTGGTACCGCGGCTGCGAGCAGGTGTGTGAGGAACATCCCCCGGATGTAGGCAGAGGCATGTGACTCGGTAGGCAGAGGGTAGCCTTGTCAGGAGGCAGCCTGCTGACAAATTCCAGGGCCCCAACCTTGGCCCAGCCACCCTGCCTGAGGCTTTACTTCCCCGTCTGCACAATGGGGGTGGAACAGCTCCCGCACAGCACAGCTGCTTCTAGGAAGAGCTGGAGCCGGCAGAGGGTTAAGCAGAGCCCTGAGCGCCGAGGAGATGGTGTGTCTGCACCACAGAACTTGACATTGGGCTGATCTCTGATAGCTCGCCCCACCCCTACCCCGCAGTGGCTGCAGGGCCCGCAGCACTCCTTACAGGAAGCCATGAGAGCAGGGCAGCCGCCCAGACAGCGCAGGCACCGGCGCTCAGCGAGCAGGGACCAGAGCACAGACCTACGAGCTGGGACAGGAGCCCCAGGCACCCTGGACACCAGGCCCGCGTGACTTCTATGCGAACCCCTCCCAGGCGATTCTTCTCGGTGCGATCAAGGCATAACCCAGTCCCGATGATGCCACCATGTGTCAGAGGGGATGCTGGGAAGGCTACCTCGCCAGCAGCAAGGCCCAGCGAGCACTTGACCCTGGAGCTGGGCCGCCTGGGGCCCTCCACAGAGATGGGGCTCCAGCAGGGACCCTCCCCGGGAAGAGCTTTAACTAAAAGCAAACCCTGCCCAATAAAATCACCTTCCTCCCACCACCCACGTCAAGAGAAATCCTGATGTGTCCCCGCTCTGCACCCACCCTCTCCTCTCCCGCCTGGAAACCGGACAGCAGGTGTGTCCACCACCTGGGATGTGCTGCACACCAGGCAGGCGGCCGAGAAGCCGCACACAGCTGGAGAGGCACACGGCGCACACACCAGGGCCCAGGCCAGAGCAGGAGGTGGCCTTCTGTTTGGGGACTGGGGGTGGGGAGGGGGTTGGTGGTTGTAATGGTGGCCAGGTTGAGTCACCACCTCACTGCCCCTGTGTGCCCATCTGTAAAATGGGCAGCCTCATCAACCGAAAGCCAGGCGCACAGTAGGTGCTCAGCCCTTCAGTAAACACATGGCCCTGCCCAGGCCCCTTAACACACCCCCCCCCCCCCATGAAATCCCCCTGAAAGGCTCCTTTAAAGTGCTTTTTCCCCTCAAAGTTAATGGGCAACATATTCTCCCAAAGAGAAACGCATTTTGGCCGGCTCGGCAATGTACACAGACAACCCCCATGGAATCTTCTCCTGGCCATTTCTGGGGGGGGGGGCGGGGGGGGGCAGTGGCTGGGGAGCGGGAGGGGGTGGCAGTGGCGAGGGCAGAAGAAAACCTCAGATGTTAAGCGTTATCCAATTAAGCTTTAGCTAAACAGCCCAACGAGATGGAATTTGGAGGCTGGGGTGCATTCTGGGAGACACTCAGAATGGGCGGAGGCCGTGGGGACCTCCTTGACCCATGGGGACCAGGCACTGGTGCTCAGTTCCTGTTGGGCATCCTTCCCCCACTTCCCTGGAGCCCCCCCCCCCCCCGAAAATGCCTTTTGGGACAGGGGCTGCACGGCCCCCCTGGGTCCCCACCTTGCCCCGGCCCACCTGGGAGAGGCAGCTGCTAGCTCTGCCAGGGTGCACCCCACCACCCCCGGGAGCCCGCCCCCCCCACCGCGGCGTCTGTTACCTGACAACTGACACTGACATCCAAAAGGAGCCTCCGTGTGCCCCTCACCCTGAGTCCCGTCACCCGAGACCGGGCGCGCGCTGCAGCACGGCAGGGGGAAGCAGGGCGGCAGAGCGCCCAGGGCGCGCAGAGGTGAGGTGATCACGGATGTGTGAGGGTGGGAGGAGGAGGCAGCTATGGGGGCCATCGCGGGCAGCTGGGCAGGCCTGCACGGCCCTGGAGAAAAAACAATAGAAAAGACTGGTCAGTCGGGCCCTGGACTGTACACGGGGCTCGGGGCGCAGAACAGGGGCCCGGGGCAGAGGGCTGCAGGCCGCCCTTCCAGGGTGCCAGGCCCCGCAGGGAAGACCACCGGGGCACAGGCAGGGGCCTGGGGGTGCTACTTCCACAGCTGCCAGGTCGGGCTGTCTTAGGGCCAGGCTCCCCTCCCCGAGGGCCTAATGCAGGGAGCTGTCAGGGTGCCCACTCCCAGGTAGGTCCCCCTATGGGAGGGGGGGGGCTTCTGAAGTGCTGGGGAGCAGGCCCCATTGGGCATCTGTTCCCAAAAATCTGGGCCACCACCCCCCCGGGAAACTCCAGGCCACCGCCTGCTCTATCGGATGGCTGTCTGGACAGGCCCGGCCTCCCCCAGTCCACCTCGGAGCGCCGGGCGCCGGTTAGCCTCCAGCCTGGCGAACGGCCAGCTGGTGCCGCCCTGCAGCCCGAGGCCCTCCTCGGCGACCCACGCCCCCAGGCCTTTCAGAGGCTTTGAACACCCCCAAGAGAAGCCTGGCACTGCCCAGCACCCCTCCTCACGCCTCCCTGGTCCGATGGCCACGACGCAGGGCCAGGGGCCTGCCTCGCCTCGGCTCCCCGGCACGGCCTGCATTTGATTTGGCCGTTTATCTTAAATGGCTAAGAGACCACCAGGGCAAAACATTTGTGTGAAGCCCTTGCCAAAACCACAAGTGAAGAAGCCCAAATTCCCTGGGTGAATAATTGAGCGGGGAAGCATCAGAGAGACAAAAAGAAAACGTCAACAACACGACAGGCAGCTGGGCCCTGGGCCGGCTCTGCCAGGGAGGCCGCCCGACGCTGCTCACCGCCCCACGCAGGTCTGCAGGGGGGGCGTCTGCCCACTCCACGGCCTCACGCGGGATCCTCCATCCAGAGAGCCAGCCACAGGGCCCTGCAAACCCGCTGCGAGCCAGGAGCCACAGTGTTCACCGCTCGTGAGTTTCTCAACATGCCCTGGGGTGAGGCATACGATACCCATTGCACAGACCAGGAAACTGATGACGTGGCCCCAGAAAGCTGTACACACCAGCAGCCTGGTTGCCTGGCTGCAGAACCAGGGTGCTTTGTCTGTAACCCAGGATTGGAGGGGCAGCAGGGCATTTAAGAAGACCTGCCAATGTCCTGCCAGGAGGTCAGAGCTAACCCCACTACCTGGGCCCCTCTGGGCCATGGAAGACCTCCCACCAGGCTACGCCCAGGGCCCTGAGATGCTTCTGAGCTCAAGGCCCAGGAAGGGTGTGGCGAGGGCCCCATACGCAGTTCCAGCCACAGACACAGAGCAGAAGGCAATGGCCCAGATTCCAGACAGGCCCCAGGGAGGGTCGGCACTTGAGGCCGGTGTCACCTGCCCCCTCCTAGAAGCCTGCCCCGGCCAGTCCTGGCCTGAGAACCCGTCCACTACGGAGGCCTTGCCTACCGACCCCGGGCGGCTCTGCACCACCCGTGGCTGTGACAGCAGCTTTGAGCGAAACACCGAACACAGCCACCCGCTCAGCAGGGAAGATCATCCCCGTCCCACGGGGAGGCGGAGGCTCATGGAGGTTGGGAACCTGAACGCAGTTGCGTCTCTGAAGCCTGGAGGTGCCCTGCAGTGGGGTGGAGTGATGGGGCGGCCCTGGATCCTGAAAGGGAGGGGCTGTGGGGGAAAGGGGAGCTGGAGGGTCTGTGGGCTCAGCCAGGCCATCGGAGGTTGCAAACGAGCAAACATGGGTGGGTCCCCAGGTTCTGGGTGAGGCCACAGCATTTCCCAGGGCTGAGAAAACCAGCAGAGCCCCCGGTGCTGGTGGCACTGCCCAAGGCGGGAGCAAGCAGAACCTGTGCCTCCGTGGTTGGAAGGAAGGACCACAGGACAGTCCAGCCACACTCTCTCCTTCTGGGAAGGTCAGGCTCAGGCCCGAGTCAGGAAGGGTCCAGCCATCCTCACTCAGCGGGTGGGGGCTGGGCTGCCCCTGGGGGGCCTCAGCGCCTCATTAGGAATCTCCCCTAGCCAAGTCCACCTGCTCCCAGGTGGAGGCGGGCTCCACCGAGCCCGGGCAGGGGCCGGCAAGGCGAGGGGCTCCCAATCCTGACCTGCCTGCAGAGAACCCCTGCTTGGGGGGCGGGGGGGGGCGGTCACCGCTGGAGCAGTGTAAGCCTGCCCAAGGGTGCGACTCCAGAAGTCCTGGCCTGAAGCTGGGGCAGAAGCCCAAGGTGCTGAAAGGAGCCGCCCACTGTATGATCGCACGTGTGGGGAGAGTCCAGGACAGGCAAATCCAGGGAGAGCCCTGGATGGGGGGCGGCGAGGGGCGTGAGAGGGTCACGGCGGGGTTGCTTTCGGAGGAATGAAAAGGTTCTGGCATTAGATAGTGGTGATGGCTGCCCAACACGGTGACTACACTCAAAACCACGACTCGTACCCTTGAAATGGTTAAAATGGTGAATTTTTTGTTCTATGAATCTTATCTCCGTTTTCTTCTAAAGGCCAACGTGAGGACTGTCTCTGGCTTCATTGCTCATCCCAGGCCACCTCCCAGCTCTGGTTCCTTCTCAAGGAAAGCGTGTCTGCCTTCAAAGGTGCAGCCAGCGCCCGGCCAGTGTGGCTCAGTGGTTGAGCATCGACCAGTGGACCAGGAGGTCGCAGTTTGATTCCCAGTTGGGGCACGTGCCCCAGTGTCGGGCTCGGGCCCCAGGACGGGGCGTGCAGGAGGCAGCCGATCCATGATGTTTCTCTCTCGTCGATGTTTCTATCTCTCAATCCCTCTCCCTTCCTCTCTCTCTAAAAATCAATAGAAAACATATTTAAAAAAAAATAAAGTGCAGCCAAGGGACCCAGAACCCCTGACAGAGCACTCAGACCCTGTGACCAGAGGCTGACACGTGCACGGGAAGCCGGGAGCTCAGAGAGAGGCTGCCTGGGAGCCCGAGGCCTGGGTTCTGATCTCGCCTCTGCCATTTCCTGGGTGAGTCACTTCTCAGACTCCCGCCTTTAAAGGACAGTCCGGACACGCCTGGCTGGAACAGAGCTTCTAGTGAACACGCAATAACTGGTCACCCTGTTCGTTTAGGTTATGCATCCATTCATTTCTTCATTCATTTATTTATTTTCCTTTCTGGAACTCCCTCCCCCCTCCCCATGGAAAGGCACCCTAGGGAGCCCTGCAGGGCCCTCCTGCAAAAAAAAAAAAAAAAAAAATTTCTTTGGAGGTCTCGGCGGGTTCCCCGCTGGAACCGGACCAGACGCACGTGTGCGGTGGTATGTGGCAGAGGGACGCCGAGACGCCATCCCGGCTTTACCGGGATCCAGGCGGCTTAAAAATAAACCCCTGGCTGGTTGGCCTGCTTATCATGGAAGCTCACTTTCATTTGGGAAAGAGAAATAAACAGTGAATACATATATCATCTCATTTAAGCCCAGCAGCCACCTGAGGAAGTCAGTAACATGACCCCCCCCCCCTCTCACAGATGAGGACACCGAGGCTGGGTGCCCAGCACCACACGGCTCAGGGGCATCGGCAACTCACTCTGTGCATCTGCACAAAGAGGCACGAAGATGCCCAGGCAGAAACCCCAAAACGTTTCTTAAGCTCCCCATCAGGGTGTAAGGTAATTTTTAATGCATCGTTCCGAGGGGGGGGGGGGGTGTAACCCGCTCTCCCTTCCTGAGGGGCCCTGCAGATGGTGCGGCTTCGTTCCTCGCACATGCCCACTTCCCCGGTGCACACACACGCACACACACACACACGCACACACACACGCGCACACACACACGCAAACACACACGCGCACACACACACACCCACCGGGGCGGGGAGACACAAAAACCCCTCTGGGAACGCGGGGCCGGTTTTGAGGGGAATGGAGCCTTTCCCAAGGCTGAATCCTCGGGCGACCCTCCCACGTGGGTGGGAGGGTGACAGATCCCAGCCAGGAGACGGGCTCTGGACTACACTGTGCAGATGTATATTTTTCTCCCTACCGGTGCCTTTCCATGGATACATTTTTTAAAGCCAAGAACTCCTACGGATAGTGCAAAAATGAGTCACAGACCCAGGAGGGCGACAGACAGACAGACAGGGAGCCAGCGCCTGCGAGTGAGGGCCACTGGCAAGGAAACCTGACAATCCCGCGCCCCTCCCCCCATGCCAAGACATTAATTCTCACAAGTCGGAGAAAATTACTATGCATGAATGCAAAAAGCATGATCAGGAGTAATTAACATGGCTTCATATGCAAATTTTATTAATGCAGAAGTACAAAGTCATTATGCAAATGAAACTTACGTCAACTCTCTTGACAAATATTCATCGCTGAGGCTCAAGTTTCTCTCTCTCCATTTATTTATTTATTTATTTATTCCTCTCTCTCTCCCCCCCCCCTTTATTTTTTCCTGGGTTTTTTTGTTTTTGTTTTTGTTTTTTTTTTAGGGGCCCAGGTAGTGCTGCTGGCCGCTTTGGCAGCAGCAAGCCACAAGGACTGTGTGACAAGTTTGCAGTTGCTTTTCAACCAGAGAAATTTATTCTTGCATTGTTGATTTTTTTTTTTTTTTGGTAGTTGGCAGGTAAGAGACAGCTCATAGGAGAAGGGAAAAAAATAAAAAAATAAAAAAGCTCTGGGCAGCCGGCAGCCAATCAAAACGCCAGAGCCTGTAATGAGGGCGATTGATGGCTGTTTGGCTTTTACTGCAGGGTAATGAGGAGGGGGAAAAATATGAATATTCATGAGACTGTGCTCCTGCCTTTGATGATTAAAGAAATTTTTAATATTCAAATAAGCGCTTGCCAAGTGATTAACAAAGAACATGCACGCAGAAATATGGAAATGGGAGCCGGGGAAGATGTGAGAGTGGCACAGACTGCAGGAGAGGCAGCCTCAAATTTCATAAACAAGATCGGCAGATAACCCAGTTAGCACGCGGGCAAATAAAAACATTTCTTTCGGATCGCTTAAATATTTTGCCAGCTACTTTGTCTTAAGGATGATAAAAATGCTATGTATTAAGGGGGTGGGGCAGGCAGCGACGGGGAGAGGGAGAAGTCAAAGGCACTGCTCACATTTAAGGATCATGATCCAAGTTCCAGCCCGCCTCCCCCCACCTGACGGGAAATCAGGACCCTTTTTCCGGTTTGCTAGAGAGAGAAGCGGGAGGGAAGCCAGCTCAGGCTGGAAAACCCAAGGCCGGCCAGTTAGGGGTGGTCATTTGTTGCTTCTAGGAGGGGAATGGAGGACGGTGACCGCGGCTAGAGGGAGAGAGGTGTGATTTGGGGGTCCCCAATCTGGAGAGCTCAGCACCTCCCTGGTCGATACACATAAAGAAGGTGGTCCCAGGGGGAAAAGGGGTGCATGTCAAGAAGCTAAAAGGACTCAGACTTCGGCCAGGGGCCCGGCCTGGCCATCTCAGGGCCCAACGGGG
>NW_005871276.1:87370-96221 GCF_000147115.1 Myotis lucifugus | reverse complement strand
GTTTATTTCCTGTCCTAGCTGGTTAGGCGCCAGGGGATAGCGCATCCGGCCTGCGGACACAAGAGTCCCAGGTTCGAACGGCCAGTAGATGTGTGTGTATGAAGCAGGCAGATCAATGATTCTCTCTCCCCACTGAGGAGAATATGTCTATTTCTGCGTTCCTCTCTGAGAGGGAATAACAACTCTCCCTTGGAAGAAAGTTAATTACAGAGTGGCCCCGAGGGGAAAGCGGGGGGGACCAACACAACAGTAAACATTTTACTCTTCAAGACAGGGGGCCGGACCACTACATCAGATGTCCTTTGGGGGGGGGGGGGGGGGCGGGGACCGGCTGACACCAAGGAAAGGCGCCTCCGCAGCCGCGGCCCCGTTCGCCGCCTGCTCGGCCACAGGACCCTGCTTAACAGCTCCGGCGTGTTCACGTGGAAGCACATAATAACAGCATTAGCTGGCAAAACGACCCCGCGGTTAAAATACATCTAATTAGCGGCCGATGACATCCATTTTGGCAATTTCCTCTTTGAAAGAAGCGGAGTGCCACCTCAAATGAGCCGGCGTAGGTACTCACCAGACAGGTCCCAGCCCTAACCCATCATCTGTCTCCCTTGCCCTTTTGCGGGGAGGTGGGTATAGGGGCAGGGCTGTGGCTGAGACAGCAGGAACAGAGAAGGAGGATCCTAAGGCATCTTTGTTACTCAATTTCAGAGCAGCAAGGGTCCTGGGGGGGGCGGGGAAGAGGGGGTGCTCAAATAATAAATTCCTTCCCTCCACAGGTATTATTTCACCTTTTTCTTAGTTTTTAATTGCCAAGGTCTGGGAACCAGCAAAGCCTGGAACTTGTTTTTCACTTCATTATAAATATATATCACCATCATAAAACAAAGCAGACAGGGGATGCAAGCATTTCGGTGAACAGCGAAAGTCACCGTGGAAACCTGTAAAGGGGGGGGGGCAGGCCCAGAGGGTACTGCATGGCTCAGCTCCTGGCACCAAGCGTTTGGGGGACCAAAAAGTCCTCTGTGGGGAGCTAAGGCTCCCCAAGTCCCACTTCCAATTTCTCATTCTAAATCAGGCGCCCATCACCGGTCTCTGGGTCCCTGGCTGCCATGGGTTGGAATTTGGGGGTTCACGTGCAAGTGTCCTTTAAAGGAGGAGCCATGAGAAGGGGAAATGGGTTTCACAGGGTTTGCACAGCTATGTTTAAAGATTTCCTTCAGGCCGTTACATGGGAGACATGAAAACATGGTTCAAATCCACATTTAGCTGGTACTGGGCTCCCTGTTGAAAACACAGCCCTTTCGGTGGCCTGAGCTGATGGGCTGCCCTCACCACCTGGGCCTGGCTGGCTGGGGGCACAGAGGGAGGGCGGGGCTTCCACAGTGACCACCCAGAGACCCCCATGCCTGCCTACCCGTCCCTCCCAGCACCTGAGCCAGGCCCCTCCTCTGGGCGCCTCCCACCCCCGCACTCTGGGATCTGTCAAGGGTGACTCACCGCCTCCACTACTTTTGCTCCCCAGCCTGCTGTCATTTCATGCACCCCAGAAAAGGGAGAGGCGAGGCCAAGAACAATATGCCCCCAACGCCACCAAACCCGCCTTCCTCCTCCCACCAGGGCTCAGGCAATGTCCTACCCGCAGCTGCGCCTTACGGTGAGGAGTGCAGGCCACCTCTGCACCAGGCCCAAAAGCATGGGTGCCCATGGCTGCCAACCCCAACTTCCCCAAGATGCAGCCGCCAGGTCCTCTGGAGCAGCAGGTCCCCTTTCTGCAGCCCGAGCGGAGGGTCGGTGGGGTTCTAGCACAAGTCCCCATCCCTCTGTGGCACCGCCCAGTGAGTGGCAGCGAGCACTTCGGGGCCTGCTGGAAGGAAGGCTGTGTCCGAACTTCCTCTTGACCTACTCGGGGGAAGTGGAGGGAGCTGGCCGCTGCAATGCCTGAGCCAACCCTGCAGGGAAAACATGAGCTCGTGTCTCTGCTGGTGCGTGCCGGGCTCGCGGGGAAATCCCTGGGCTCTCCACTGGGAATGCCAATGAACAGAACTCCTCCTGCTCCAGCCGGATGCCGAGGCCTTCGACCCTGGCTTTGGGATGCCCACAGGAACAGAGATGAGTCCTCTGGGGTGACCTCAGCAGGTGGGCCCCCGGAATCAGAGCCCCGATCCTGGAATGGGCGGGCCTGGGGACAACAGGTGAAACCATGTGTTTCACTCGTCAGGAAACTGTGTGCATGCTCATCTGTTACACAGAGATTACACACATGTGCACACGCATACGCACGCACGTGTCAGCAGTGTGGGCAGGGCACAGTGTGTGTTCCCATGCCCAGGGAGCTACAGAGGCCAAGGACAAGCTAGAGGTGACAGATTCTCCGAATGTCACCAGCAAAAGCCTAGCAGAGGCACCGCCCCTTCTCCCGGCCTCCTGACCTGCTTCCGTCTTCCGTCTTTGGCCCTAAAACAACTTAGCCAAGCTCCTCCGATCATCTCCTCTGAGGCTGCATCAGGACCCACAAACGCTAAACTACACGCATCTTCCCAATGCGCCCCCCCCCACCGCCCCCGACGAACAGCACAGCCTGTAAACTGAAGTAAAAAGCTGGATAAGCCATTTGGGTTCCAGCCACGAAGAATTTGGGACGTGGGGTCAGGAACCTATGGCCCCTTTTTAGATGGAACTTAGTGGCCAGACCCCAATGACCAGCTTGGCCAGACATCCCTTCGGCATGTTCCCATCTCTCATAGTTGCGTGTGTGTATGTGAGGGGGAGGGAGGGGGAGGACGAGGGGGTAGAGGGCAGGACCATAGTCAAGAGTGAAGTCTCACATCACACAAGGGAAATAAACCAGATGATTCCAACTGACAAGACATTTCTCTTTCCCATCAGCCTGGCCTCTGAGGGATGAAGGACCTCGGAATGCTGACTCCTGGACTCGCTAACCGTCGGGCGGGTCCGCTATAGGCGTGTTTGAAACGGGGGAGCTCAGGAAGCTGTGGTCTCGGGTCCACAGAAGCCACCACTGCTTCAGCTCAGCCGCCTGCACACAGAGAGCGTCAACACAGGAGGAAGCCCGAACTCTGAGAACCTCAGAGAATTCAGCGAAAAGGACGCAGCCCCGCCAACAACAAGAACCCCGAGAAACACAGCGCCCAGCAAGGAGGTTACAGCCAGGAAAAGGGATTACAATCCCAGGTGCAGGGGGACGGGGGGATGGGAGGAATGTCACAGCCTCACCCCCGTTTTAAGATCAGACCATGACGTTGTACTGGGCAGGAGGGGAGCCTGCAACCCCAGGGCCAGCAGGGCTCCTTGTAGGTGAACAGAATTTTCACTCGGTTAGTAGAAGGTGAAAAAAGAAAGAGGGGGACCCTGTTATAGTTTAAATAGATGTCTTGTGTCTTGTTTTTAGTTGCAGTTAGTAGAGTTATATGCAATTGGTCTCCACACACACACACACACACACACACACACACACACACAGACTCTCCCTGGATTTTGTTGTTGATTTTTTTTTCCTTTTCATTTCTTTTTACCTTTTACTAACAGACATAGAATATGGAGGCTCAATCACGTAAGAACATCTTTCTGTGGCCTCACTGGGTTGCCAGGCCACGTCTGAAATGCCACTGCCTGGAGGCCTGTAATTACCCCCAACAAAGTGGCTCCTCCGGCCGGGTTTCCTGAATGCAGGTGGCGTTTCATCCACGTACCGCGAGCCTGCCTTTCTGCGCAGGTAGCGTCTGACGATGAACGTCACACATTGCCTTCCGAGGGAGCAGCCCGGCAGGCACGTCCCTGCTTATTTCCTGACGCGAAATCTATCTTCATCTCCTAACGCACCAACGGTGACGTAGTGTGTGCAACAACAAAATTTGTAAAAATTAACACTTGGCGGGATTAATGCACTAACGATGGTTAGCACGTTAGCACTGGTAAGGCTGCTCCTTCCAACTCAATCTAGCCCCGCTCCCGCCGCCGCCTCCGCTGCAGAGGTTTGCCTTCAGCTGCGCGTCACACCGCTCTCTGGTGTAATTAAAGGAACCGTAGCAGGGTCCTCCGTGGAAACAGCATTTCACCGCCGAGCGCTCCCCGTAGGAACTGGGGGGATCGCAGCACGCGGGCGCTGGTCCTGCTGCCCTGGTTTCCTTGGTGTTTTTGAAACAGAGCTGGTGTGCTGGGCCTCAGACCGAACTCACCCCAGAGGCCAGGCTGCTCCCTGCACAGACTCCGGAGAAGTCAGGCCTGGCCTCCTGGCAGGAGCACCCGCCCCCCCCCCCACCTGTATTTGCCATTTTTTTGTTTTTTGAAACCTTAAAAAAAGTTTTTTTAACCTGCAGGCTCCCTGGGTTGTAATTCTCTGCCCAGCACCCCACCGGGACAATGACTTTTCAGATACCCCAAAACAGTGTGGTGGATGAAAGGCAGAGAAAGGGCCGCCTCCCTGGCTGTTCTGTATATAAACAATGAGAGTGCGGCTGGATCCCAACGGGCCCCCAAGCCGGGCTGGGACCAGAGTCTCACTGTAACCTCAGAGAAAGGACCCAGCAAGCACTGCTCAGGAGGCCTCGGACACTGCACAGACACAAGACCAACCTGAAATAAGAAAACAAACATCTTTGCGCCACATCATCCAAGATGGCAGAGCAAATGAAGTCTCGGGGCTGAGAGCGAGGAGCCTGACTCAGCTCTCGGCCGCCCAGGCAGCTGCGGCCTCTCCCGGTCGGTCTGTGCCGCCTCCTGCCCCCGGAGCTGCCAAGTGCGACAGAAGTGAGACCTGTCTCCCAGGCGGCTCCCTGCGCGTCCCTGAGCCTCGTCCCTGAGCCTCGGGGGCGGCTGGAGGTGGGGGGGATTTTTTTCTTCCCTATGTGCATTTTCATACCCTTATTCTACATCCTAATTTCTTTTGGGGGGGGGAAAAAAATCAGTGTCACTAAAAAAACGTCACTCTGTTTTGCAAAATCCAGCAGCTTCCTTGGCAGCGAGAGAGACTGACTGGCATTATACCCTCATTTGACAAAACTACTATTTCTGGGCATGAGCTCAAAAACAGGTAGGAAGCAAATGCTGAGAAATAAGGAAGTGAAAACAGCCAACAGATTCTTCACTCCCAAGAACGCCAAGCGTAAACATGATTTATTTAGCTGCGTTTAACGCGTCTGTCCTCCACCCGACTAGGAGCCCCATCGCTCGGGTTAAGGGGGGAGGCTGGGGAGAGGGGGTGGGAAGGGGCGGCAGGGAGGACCACGGGGCACCGAGAGAAGAGGTGGCAGCTACCTGGACTTCCTGAACGGTGCCGTTCAGAGTTTTAGGAGAAAGACAATCTTCTGCCCCCCAAATACATGCCTGTGTCCAAGAAGGCTGCACTAATCTGCTGGTTAATTAACGAGCTGCCACTGACAAAAGAGAGAAGACCCAGTTCAGGCAAACAGTGTTTACATGGGCGTCGCACGATCATGGCGCCCACCTCCCTTCCTTCTTTGCAAACCACGCAGGCTGGGTGTGGGGACAGGCCTGGAGGCCGCTCAGGTCGGGGGTCCGAGCTTCTAAGACCCGAACTGGGGGGAGGAGGACTCTCCCTGCCCTCCCTGCCCATTCTGGCATGCCCACATGGAACTGACTGAGATCTGTATTCAATTAAGGAACACCAGACAGCCTCTGGCTCCGTGCCTGCACCGACACAGCTCCGGGGATCTGCCAGGCCCTCACCCCACTCCAGCTCCGATGCCAGGGAACAAGGGCTCCCTCAAGTGCCCCGTGGAGAAGGCAGAGGGCCACCCCCCACCCACACCCCCACCCCAAAACGCAAGCCGGAGGTCTCGGCCCTGCTGGGGTGAACCAACGAAACACATAAAGCAAGCATCTGTATTTTCTAAATAGCAAGTCTGAACCGCAGGGGCTCGGCCCTGCCACAGGTGACTCCTATTAAAACTCCAATTCAGGTCACTCAGCATTTGCTGGGAAAAAGGAATCCAAGCCTCTCGGAAAGAAAAACAACAAAACAGGAAGACGGAGCCCCAGCAGGACACTTAGGGCCTCTGCTTCCCCCAGTGAAGGGACCGTTTCAGAGCGCCAGCTGTGTGCTCTGTGGGCACAGATGCCCATGGCTGTCAGCTTCGAGAGGCGGCGGCGAAAGCGAAACAATTTCCTCGCCAGTCTGTACGGGAGTTGCTTCCTCACCTGCGACGAGCAAGACTGCGCACTTAAAGGCTGCCTGCTGTATGCATTCCTCCCCCAACCCAACCGGTGTTTGATCTGCACTCCCCCTGCCCAAGCCCTCTCTTTCTGGAGCCAGACACCAAATGCCAGGAAAGATACCTCTCATGGTATGTTCAGGTCAAGGGCAACAGCGAGCCCAGTTGGTGTTAGGGTTCTGAGTTACGTGGCAGTCCCCAAAGAGCTGGGGGGCCAGGCCCCTAAAATGAATGGGAATGGGGGAGAAGCGTTTCCTATTGGTATTAGGTCACTAAATTGAAAATTCAAGTCCTCCTCCTTATCAGCCCCCTCCCCCAATCCCCCTACCTTTTCCCCTTACCTTGAACATGACATGCTACTGGAGTAGCTATGTGACTCCTTGCCCTTTTGCAAACCAGTCACGCTGCCCACCCCTCCACCCCCCCGGGAGCTGAACAATGACAGCCTATACTCTTTTATGTCTTTGAAATCAGCAATGACTCCACTGCCCGGGAAGGGTTTGCTCTGGCACCTGGACGGCGGCAGGAGCGAACACAATTGCCTATCCCCATTCGATAGAGAAGAAACGAAGAGATGATGAGCTGGTTTGCCCCGGGCCGTTTAGGAACAAACACATTTGAGACAGGCAGCGGCCGTGCGTGCCCACATCTCGGATCGGTGCTTCGGCACCCAGGTGGCCCCTCCTGCTCCTGCCACAACAAATACTGATCGAAGGTGTGGCCGGGGCTCAGGTGCTGCTCTGAGGGGCCACGCTTCTAGAGAATCCGGGAAGAACATCTAGATTTCTCACAGTCATAAAACGGAAGATGCTTATCCACACCTCCAAAGGAGGCCTCCCTGGGGTCCCACTGACGACCATTTCCACTGGCATTTATTTCAACAGGATGCAGCTGACACAGGCCCCATTCCCAAGCAAATCTCCCACACACACGGCTCCGCAACAAAGCGCGGCAAGTCACCTGTGCCCTGCAGGCTTGTCATGTACGGCTCAGAACAACACACCCGCAAGGCAGCCCACCCTGCCACGGGGACACAACGGTGAGTGCCTTCCAAGGAACGAGAGAAGAGGGAAGGGGGGCCTTCACCACTCCGCCCCCAGCCTTACCCCAAAACGAGAGGGAGAAATCACCGGTCATTTTTACCACTGTTGAACCATCAAAATAAAGAAAAAAGATAAGTTGGCCTCCTCCTCCTCCTGTAATAGCCATTAAGTCAGCCAACCACACGTTCCTATCTTCCAGGCAAAGCCTGGACAATTACCCCCATACACACACCTTGTCTCCCCAAATCCCCAAACGTACATCCTTCTAAAGAAACGGCAGGGACCTCGGATGGGGCCCCCGGAGCACACACTCACGTGACCGGTGTTTTATCTTCCTTTCTCTAAAGGAATCCGGCAACATAAATATTAATCAAACACGGGGATCTGCCTTTTCAGTCCTGGACCATTATGAGAGGCGGATTGTGATCTTTACCTGTATTTACAGATATTCAAAGGCAGATTCTATCTTGTTAGAACTGTTATAAATGGACGTCTGAGAAACCGGCCAGCAAGTTCAGGCAGATATGCAAACCTCCCTGTCCAGGACTGCCAGCAGTTTTTGAGTTCCCAAGTGTTGAATGTGTTACCTTTTCCACAGGCCTTTCAAAAAAGTAAATTGACAAATACCTTCAGAGTCCTCCAGCAGAAAAGCTAGCTGCTCAGAGTTCGGGTTCACTAAAACGGAGATTTTCTTTTTTTTTTTTAAGGTCAACTCTTACTCAAAATGCCACGAAGGCATTGGTTACAAATACCGTGCCCCTGAGAGCACAGAAAGGGTCAGCCCAGATCATAAGGAGATACGTACATGCATATTTTTAAAAAATTACCTTGACGCTTGTTACAGCAAATTTCTGAATAATGAAAAATAGAGACGTGGTCCCAATTCCAGCTAGAAAAGCTGTCCCGGCGAAGGTAAACTTTTCATCTTCTCTAGCCAAATAGCATACATTTTTATTTCCAGAGTCACAGCTTCGGGGAAATGTTGGAGCATTTCCTTCAGAGCTTTGTGGTAAGGACATGGGGAGCCTAAACCCCTGCTTTGCTGGGTCTTTAAGGGCTGGCTGGAGTGCTTTAAACAATTGGAGGCCAATTTTTAAGAAGCAAAAATAGAGGCTCTGAGCGAGGTGGCCATTTGCATACAAATTCTCCTGGAGGGAGGGCACTCCTTGTAAAAGAAGCCGGGCTGGAGGAAGGGCTGACGTTCATTTCCTGTACTTCCACGAGGCTTCGGGCCCCACTCTAGTGGAGGGTTCCATTCCCACACAATTGGGAAAGCACTTGTGTCGAGTGTTTTAAATCCCAGCCCCAGGAATTCCCTCTAGAAAAGCAGGCTCCCCCTCCTGCAGGAGGAAGGCGGGGAAGGGGGGGGGGGGGACTCCCAAGAAAACCGCCTCTGGACGGGACTGTAGGACATAAAATGCACATGAGACCTGAGGCTCCTTCCATCCCCGCCTCACCTGTGTCCAGGGACCTGCCCAGCTCTGGGCCAACGCGAGCTGGGGAGGGAGGCACGACCCTTCAGTGTTTGGAGGCGGGAGGAGAGGGGGGAGAAGAGGGGATCCTGGGGCACCCCCCACCCCACCCTGGTCCCAGGAAAGGCGCCCCGGCAAGGACCCCAGG
>NW_005871276.1:63018-86795 GCF_000147115.1 Myotis lucifugus | reverse complement strand
CCCGGGCTCCTGCAGGACCTTGGTCCTGGGGCAGATCCCATTCACTGCACGCCTCCTGCCCCCCAAAGCAAAAGTTGCACGGGTGCAGGAAGGAAGCCCCCTCCCCTTGGTTAACCCAACGTCTCGCCAGCCCCCCTTCTTCCCCGGACCCGGGCCCAGAGGGGGAGGGGAGCTGTCACGGGAGGAAGAAAGGAGCGCGCCTTCCCCGCGAGGCCAGACGCGGGCAGGTCAGCTGCGCCTCCGCCCGCCCCTCGCCCCCCCCCCTCCGGCAGCTGGCCCATTAAGCCCCCGAATTATGCATGTGCCTGGAGCCCCCGCGGCCCTCCCGCCCCAGAAAGACACAATCAACGTGCTTGGGGGTCGGCCTGGAGAGCAGGAAGGAGGTGGCTGATGGTCACAGAGCCGTGCACCCGCGGGGCCAGCTGGACAGGGCACAGGCCAGTCCGTGAGGCGCTCCCGCCCGAAGGCCGGGGTGGGACCCCGGTGGGCAGGGGCGGGGCACGGACAGCAGGAAAGGCCCCCGGCGCAATCATAAAGTTTTCCAGAGTGTCTGCCGGTTCCCGTGCGGGATCGGAGAGGTGCTGGCCGCCCCCACGCCCCGACACCCCCACACCCCCGCCTGAGCTGTTCCACCCGCCTCAGGAAGGAAAAGGCCCTTGTGTGGTGCCTGGACTTGGCAGTGAAGGGAGACTAAGGGACCCCAAGCTCCGAGCCCCTCGTGGGCAGGGCCTGAAGTCCCCGGCAGGCAGGTGGGGCAGGAAGAGCTGTCCCTGCCCCTCCCGCGGGGGAAGGGATGGTTTGCAGGAGGTGGGCAAGGTCCAGGGGGAAGGGGGGGAGGGGTCGCTGGAGATTCAGACCCGGGCAGAACGAGTCTTGCAAGTTGCAACCGGTGGAGCACGGGGGAAACTGCATTAGTCGGGAGGCAGGTGGTTTCATGCCAGCGGGAGGAGGGATTCCGTCTCGAAGTCGGAAGGATTTTGATGTCCATCTCCCCAACCTCCCCCCCTCCTAGTTTTGGAACGTGCCAGCCCAGGCCCCAAAGCCCTTGGCAGCCTCCGGGTCTGCACAGCACGTGGTTTGGGGAGTCCTGGACCTCAGCGCTCCCTACCGCGGGGCCCCACACTGGATGGACCTTGTTTGCTCTCTCGGGGCCGATTGTTTCTGGAAATGAGTTCTCTCTCCCTTTCCTATTCTCTCCAAAGCAAAGGCCAGGTCAGGAAAATTACAGACTTCTTTTTCCCGGCGAATGAAGTGGCCTGCTTCGCAGGGAAAGTTTTACAAGCCCATGATGTCAGTGATGCAGGGCGAAGACCACACTGTTTAGGCTGCTTAATTGGCGGGCTTTGAACTCGTGGTGGGAGAGGGAAAAGAATCCACTCTGGCGTCCCTGGAGAGCTTAGTTTTGTGGGGTCTACCAACCTCAGCCCACTCAGCCGGTGGCTGGGGTGGGAAGGGGTCATCAAAGGTCTGCCCTGTTTCTCCTTAAGGGAGAGGAAGACCCAGACATCACACTGAGCCCACGGCAGGCAGTCCCCAGCCCCAGTCCCAAGGGAGGGGGGACCCCTAGAATCCCATTGGGGGTACACTCTCCAGATGCCATACTCTGCCCCCAAAAGCTGTGGAAACAAAGCCAGTGTTTTCTCCACTGCCTTCAAGGATCCCTTTCCTGCCCTAGCTGGTTTGGCTCAGTGGATAGAGCGCTGGCCTACAGACTGAAGGGTCCCGGGTTCGATTCCAGTCAAGGGCATGTGCCCGGGGTTGCAAGCTCAATCCCCAGTAGGGGGCATGCAGGAGGCAACCGATCAATGATTCTCTCTCATCATGGATGTTTCTATCTTTCTCTCCCTCTCCCTTCCTCTCTGAAATCAATAAAAAATACGTTGTTGTTTTTTTTAAGAAAGGTCCCTTTCCTGAAGTCAGGAAATGGTGTTCTCTGGACACTGCGGGGTGGACAGGTATCCTCGCTCGAGCCCCACCAGACCAGGCTCTAGGGACGCCAGGCCCAGGACTCTGCATTGTGAGTTTGCACCTTTGAATCTCGATTCATCTGCCTAAGGCTGTGTCCACACCTACAACCAGCAGGCTCTGCAAGCTGCCAGGGACTCGGCCCCAGGGGCTCAAGGGTCCTGAGCAAGCATCGCTGTCCCGGGCTGGGCAGTCCTCCCTGCCTTCCTGGTCCATCTGAAAGCTGCCCCTCTCCGCACCAGGACTGGGGGCTCTGACTTCCCACCTCCAAAGGGAAGGCCATTTTGTTGCTATTTTCCACCCAACGGAGCCCAGAGTCCCCGTTTCCATGGAGTCTGAGCAGCAGCAGGCAGCCTTTCCCAGACCTGTCTCTCGTCCGGGGTCTCACCTCTCCCTCCCAGGCCACCACTCTCACACCCTCCCCCAGCCCATCACACACACACACACACACACACACACACACACACGCACAGACTCCTCCTTCCTGAACCACCTCCCCTTCCACATCAAAACCAGCAGGCCAGCTGGAGGGCCCTAAGAAACCCACTGAAAAAAACAAGCGGAGGCTTAGCGGCCCCGCCGCCCTGAGCCCGGCTGGGGGCCTCCAGGCCCCGACCACACCTGCCGTGGGGAGCCCCTCCCAGGGTTCAGTTAGGGAAGGCTGACATCTCTGCCCCCTTCGGTCGCTGGCCGCCACCTAGCAGTGCCGGGCCAGGGTGGGTCCGGATTTCACGGGGGCTGAGGCTTATACAATTGGCGGGGGGGCCCTCTTAACAAAAATATCAACTATCAAACCACACCTACATTAGGGGCTTGGGCACACGCGGTCCCTGAGCCTGAGCTCTCAACCTCAGGGTCAGTGCACCAATTCCTCCCAAAGAGTCTGCCCAGCTGGGAGCTGGAGAGAGACCCTGTTTATCCTCTAGGACAGCGGTTCTCAACCTGTGGGTCGCTACCCCTTTGGCCGTCGAATGACCCTTTCACAGGGGTCGCCTAAGACCATCCTGCCTATCAGATATTTACATGACGATTCATAACAGTAGCAACATTACAGTTATGAAGTAGCAACGAAAATAATTTTATGGTTGGGTCACCACATGAGGAACTGTATTTAAAGGGCCAGAAGGTTGAGAACCGCTGCTCTAGGATAAGAGCTTTCCTGTCCAGCAGCCAATTTCTTCCGAGGAAACTTACTGAGCCCCACCTGTAACAAGTGAGGAGAGGGGGTGGGGCGGGGCCGCTGGGTGGGGAGGGGACTTAGGTGAGAAGCTGGGATGGAAGGCCCCACCCTCCCGCCAGGCCCTCACAGCTGTTGGAAACCACAGGTAATACCTTCTCACCCTTCAGCTCAGGAAGCTGGGGCCCAGGGAGGGGGCGGGTCTGCTCAAGGTCACAGCATGTCAGCCAGAGCAAGGACACCTTCCCCAGCCTAGGAGTCCAGGTTGCCTGCCCTCCCCCCACCCCACCCCACGCATCCCACACTCCCGCAGGAGTCAGCTCCTAACAAGATGGACTTTGCACAAACGGCGCCGACACGAAACCCACAGACGCCTGGAGGACAGGTGGAGGCCACGGTCCTGGCTCTTTCACCCCACGCTAGCCCCCAGGTCCCATCATGGCACGTCACCCACGGACTGGAAACCACCCACGGCCTGGCTGGGAGCAGAGGGAGCCTGTGGCAGGGACCGTGACGGAACTGGAGGTGACCCAGTGACCACCCAGTGCTGCTCCGTGAAGGTCGTCAGCCAGAAGTCCGGAGCCTGGGTTCTGGGCTTACTCACAGGGTGATGGTGCAAGGGCTTCCCCTCTCTGTGACTCGGTTTCCTCATCTCTAAAATGACAGTCATATCTGATTTACCACCTCTCTGGGGCGGAGACAGAGGGTGGGAACGTAAGGTGAAATATGACCAGGGCAGCACCGCCTCACCACCGAGCAGAGCGTGACTGGAGAGTTTACACCCTGAGCCCCTGTTCACCGGCTGTGTGACCTTGGGCAAGTGGCTTAACATCTCTGTGCTTCAGTTTGCAATTCTGCAAAGTGGGGCTGACACTTGCACCTACCCGCTGAGTTGTTAGGAGGATTAAGTTGACTAAGATTTGACAAGCCCTCCAAACAGTGACTGGCTCACCGGAAGCTCTGAAAGCATGTGCTCCATTAAAAATCCTAATATGAACCACTCAGTCTTTCTGTCTCCTCCGTGAAAAGATGAACTCAAGGGCGCAGGGCTGACAACCGGGCTGCCTTATTTCTAGGGCTTCTGCACGAGCCCGCTCTAGCGGAGTCTAGAGCTGGTGAGTATGCATCGTCAGGCATGAAAATTAGCAAAGGAAAAAAAAAAAGCTGTCAAATGCCTAATAAAAAACTTAAGTCAACTGCTAACTATTTACTGTCAAATAAAAACCCTAATAATAATAACAGTAACTAGGCTGTCGGTTATGTTCCGGCCACCGGAGCCCAGGCTCCTCCTCCTGCCTCCTCCCTCCCTCTTTCCTGACCCGGAGTGGGAGCCACCAACCTACATCACAGATCCGACGGCCCCAAACTTAAAAAGAAAAAAATGGCCCCGTAGCTGACCAGTACTTTTGTCTTCATTTTCATTCAGTAAAGTTTCCCACAACAGCTCGGTGGACAATCACATTCTGTGGCTGCTGACGCTGTTTGCACAGGCCACACAGCTGGTGCACCGCCTCCCGGGGAGGCCGGCCGGACAGCAATCCCTCGCTCCGCTCCGGTTCCCGGTGAGGAAACCGGAGCTCGGCAAGGGGAAGAAATGCTTGGTCTCGAGCCACAGGGCTGGGCAGCCCGGTGTGGCAAAAGGCCACCTGTCCTGACTCAACATCCCTGGGGTCTGGACTCAGCCCTGCCAGGACCAGGGACACAAGCTCAAACAAGTCTCCCCACAGGGAAGAACAGGAGGGGTGGCGATGAGGTCCTTCCGGGCGGGTCAGCGGGCCAGAACCCTGCTTTGCATCCCACTGGTGACTCAGTATCATTAACAACTGACGATCACGGGGACCGAGTATTTGCATCAACTGTCTAAATCACACCGACCAGAAGTCTGAAAGATAAGAAGGGTGATCTCCATTTTACAGGCAACGGAGACTCGGAGAGCTGAAGATCAGACCAGTCACTGGCAAAACCAGAACCCCAGCCCGGGGCTGCCTGAATTCACGTTCTACTGCTCTTCTTCCTGCCCCCCCCCCTCCAAAGCCTTCACCAGGAAGTACGCAGGCTGTGTGTGGGCCAGGGTCTCTGGGAGCCTGAGGGCTCCTGGCCGTATGGGCAAGGATCACGCCTGGGACCAGCTACCAGGAGCACCTTGGATGGGGTCTAGAGGTAGTGCCTGCCTCCAATGGCTCTGCCGACCTCCCCCTAAAAGCTTCCATCCCTGTGTGATTCCCAGGAAGCCAGGCTGACCCGGGTCTGATTCCACTTTGCTGTGTGACCTTGGGCAAGTCCCTTAACCTCTCTGAACCCCAGTTTTAAGTAGGGTTAGGAATGTCTAATTTCAAAGTGGGGTTACAGGTATCTGTTTCAGTGTTGCTAACTATTTCTACCCAAGAAAAGCATCTAGCCTAGTGTGGGTTATCAGGCAGGCCCCCTCCTCCCCTCCACCCACCAACCCTGCCCAAGCTCGGGGGTAGGGGGGGCGGGGGGGGGGGCAGAGGGGGCAGTCAGCATTGCAGCCTGAGCCCAGGCCACATCCCTCTGACAGAGCACTCCCCTCTTCCTTGGTGTAGACAGAGCTAATAATTAGCTGTCACGATTTAATAATAGAAAAAGATAATCCATGCCACAACACACATGGATTTAACCAATCTTAATTTGGAGGGAAAATAACAACTCGAAATATATCAAATGCAAGTTTTTCCAGACAACCTGCAAGTGAGTTTATCTCGAGTTTCCAGCACAAGCAAGTTATTTCGTCTCTGCTACCGGCCAAGCTAATTTTTTTTTCCCCGCACTTATTTTATTTATTTTTAAAAGTCTGAAACGAAGTCTCAGAGCAGCATGAAAATCCTCCAGCTGATGAGGCGCCCGTTTTCCCCAGTGCATTTTGTCCTGCAATGGGTCACCGGGACTCCAAACCGAACCCCCTGTCCGTGCCCTGCCTGCTGCCTGCACCGCCCTCCGCCCAGGCCCACCCTGGCCTTCGGGGTTCCGGAGGAAGACTCGTGGGCGGGCGGGAACTGCCTGCCACCTCCAGCCCAGGGGGACCTGCCACCTCCTGTCACCCGCTGCCTGTCTCCTGCCTGTCTCCAGAAACCTGACATTTGGGGTCTGGGGGGAGGAGGAAGAGAAGGCAAAAGGCAAAGCTCTGAGTGACGGCTGACGGCTCATTCCTCCCGTTACAGCTTCGTTTGGTTGTGGAAGGGGGGAGAGCACGCAAGAACCAGTTACCTGTGATCAAGAGCCCCCCCTCCCGGGGCTGTGAGGTGGGAATTCTAAGGAGGGATCGCGAGGACGTGGCTGACAGAGCCACGGTACACATCCAAGACGTCCACTGAGGAGAGCAAACACCTCGTGCACCAAGCAGGGTCCCCGCCCTCCCGAGTGTGGCTTTTTCAAAGTCTCCCCTTTGCCATCGTCTACTTTAACTCGGCATGTGCTGGGAAGTAGGTGCAGACGTGGAAACTGAGGCCCAGAAAAGTGACTTGACTTTCCTGGGTCCAGCCAATGCCCAAGCGAGCCCTGGCTCCTTCGACCCCCGAGACCCTCCCAGGGCAGCACACCATGAGCTCCTCGCCCCAGGACAGCAGTGTGACCAGGACGGGGGCCGGCAGGGTGGGGACACATAGGGCAGCACCACAGTGGTGCTGAAGTTGTTTCTGATGGCGGGATTCTCAGAACCCCAGGGAACGATGGGGCGGGGCAAGGGGAGGGCGCTCACATGTGTGGCACATGTCACTTAGAGTCCCCATTACTGTCAGGTATGTCCCCAGATGCGGGCACCGCAGCTTAGCGAGGCCGGCAGGCAGCCGGTGGCACACAGCTGGCCTGGGTGCTTTTCCAGGCAGCAGGCCACAAGCCCCACAGCCCCCTAAGCTCCCTTTCTCCTCACCCCTCCTCGAAACGCCCACCCCGGACAGCGGCTCAGGGACCCCTGCTCCGTGCAAACCCTGGAACCTCCTGCTGGCCCCTCCCAGGGTCTCATCTCCCCTTGACGGATGCGCCCAGAGCTCCACCAGAAACCTCAGCGAGGCAGGGAGAGGCCGCAGGAAGGGATCTTAAGAAAGGGAAGAACTCCATCGGCTGGCGGGTACCAGCATCAAATGCCTTCCTCCGACTCGGACCTCTAAGCCAAGGTCCTCACCGTGACCAGCTTCACCTCTCTGTCCCCAGATGGGACACACGCACCACGGACCTCCTCGCCCAGCGTGGACGCTCAGGGAGCAGGGCCTGGGCCGGTAGCTCCACACATCAAGGGCAGGGACTTAACCGCCTGCACTCTGGCCACGTTCCCCACGCGGGAGAGAGCAGCAGCCCTGACGGCCATCCTCCCACAGCTCCGGGCCCCTAGGACTCCACCACCGCGGGGAAGGGCAGTAGGCGCCCAGTTGCTGAATGAATGAACGGATGGATGGATGTTTGAATGAATGAATGCCCTCAAGAGACAAAGCTTCAGAAACTTCCTCCTTCCATTCTCCTATTTCTCTACCATTAAAAAAATAATAATAATAAAAAGGAAGAGTAACGAATCCTTCCCTACCCATCCCCAGAATTACTGTCCAAGAAAGGGTGATCCCAAGTCCCGCCCCGGTGCGATGACTGACAGAATCCCAACGTGGTTCTCACTGGGGGTGCCCACAGGAGTGGAAGGGACCCCGAATAGTGACAAGCCAGCCCTGCCCATCCATTTCTGGGTCAGAGCTTCCGGAAGCACCTGGCAGCGAGGGGGACAACACGCAGACTGCCCCCCAGGAAGGTCACCACGCCTCTGGCCACCACGAGCACCTCACCTCAGACACCAAGCCAGAGGCGAGGCCCCAAGAATGAACAGCCACCGGAGAGGCCTGGGCGCGGCCAGGGGAGCCAGTGGCATGGGCAGCAGCTGGGCGGGGTTCCGGGAGCCCGGGGGGAGCCGCGCCTGTGGCTCCTGGCCCCCCTCTTAAAATCTAAAGGCTCAATTATCTCTGAGCAGCTTGCTTTACACATGAATTGACACATTTATTTTACAATAAATAACTGAAAGTTATCTGTGTTTCCTTTACTGTTAATCTACACGGAGAAATAATAAACAGGGCTTGTCGACAGAAATGCAACCGCTGCAGTCCTCAGAATTCAATTACGCTAAAATAATTAATGCTCCCACCATATTAAATTACTTTATACATTTGAGCCCCTGAAGTTTTATTCTCTAATCTTCCCTTTTTATTAAATAATAATAATAAAAAAAAAGAGAAGTTGGTGCCAAAGTAGGAAGGGAAAAGGGGGGACAAGAGAGAGAAGAGCGAGGCGGGCTGTCGAACGGACGGCCGTCTCCGGCTGGCAGGGCACGGAGGCTGTTTTGTGCCCTTGATTAAAATACCACTTTAAATGCTCTGAACAGACCCATCTCTTTAGCCTTCTAAGGGATTGTTTCACATGTTTCTTCAGGAACGGAGAAAACCATTCGTCCTGTATCTGAACAGAAAAGGCCGCGAGTACCTTTGGTCACATAAAGCAAAAACATTGGAGGCTGCTGCTCTATTACCACCTACAACCAAAGCGGGGGAGGGTGTAGGGGAGGGAGACACAGCGCCTTGGAGATTAGTGTGGCCTTTTGTGAAATCATATTTAGTCTCTTTCTTAAATACACATACTCTCCGTGGTCGGCAGCCTCTCCCTGGAAAACACCTGCCACCTGAAATGCGGAATCAGAGGGCTTCTGGGAAAAGCAGGAAGCCGGCCCCCGGCGGAGCCCCCCAGGGGTCGGTGGGCACCGATGCCAGGCGCTTGTACCGCTGGGGAGAACCATCTTCGCACATCCGATTGAGAAAAGAAAGGGTGGGGACCTCCACGGCACAGACAAAGGGACCCAGCACTGTTCTCAGACTTAACACAGGAAGCACCACTCAGATCTGCACGGAACTCGAAAGCTAGGGTCTCCGTGACCGTGGCCTGGGACATTTTCCTCAGCGCCCTTGGTGCCGTAGGAGTGTGGGAGCTCTCCTGCTGGGACACACACCCGAAGGCAAGGCCCAGAGGCCAGCGTCCCCAGCGCAGACCGCCACAGTCTCCCTGCAAGAGAGAGCTAGCTCACTGATCCCATTTTACAGATGGGCAAAGTGAGGCCCACAATCGCACGGCTGCTCCAGAGAAGCTGGGCTCGCTGTATTACCGCACCCACTGCCTCCTGGTGGCGGGGGGGATCTCTAAACACACACCCACCCATCTCACCTGTGGGCTTACCTGGCTCACCCTCCAAGGGGCACCAAAGCCTCAGTCCCTCCAACCTCCCCACTAGCTTCCATGACCAAAACACGGTGGAGACGGATCCGCACATTTTCCCAGCCGGCCACCCACACCTACTTGCACACCGCAGCACAGAGGGGACCGCCCCAAAGAAAAATTCCACTGGCAAAGCATTCACGGAGCCGCTGCTCGTGTAATCCTCATGCAGGCTTGCCAGTGTCATCACTCCTGCTGACCGACGGGGAAACTGAGGCAGGGGCCCAGGAGCGACTTGTCCAAAGCCAACCATCAGGATTCGAACCCTCATCTGCACCCGATCTGATGCCATATGGCTGTGAGACAGGCTGCCGCTCTCGGGGACACGGGCCGGCCAGAGCCCCGCTTTGTCCCCGAGGTCTCCTGGGCTCAGAAGGATGAACCAGAGCAAGCACTCTGGTTTGCACAGAGCCTGGGCCCCGTGGAAGAGGATCTGGCAGGCCATGCCAGGGCCTGGAGAGAGGGACTCATGCAAAACCACGTGATGAGCAGACTGGCCGGAGACCACAAGCCCCATACCTGTTGTTCAGGCGGAAAGAACCAGTGGTCCAGGTGGCCAGCTCAGTCGGCGGACCAAAGGGCATGCCCAGCCTCCCCGAGGGGCACAGTGCTCCAGCAAGTGCCCACAAGCCCTTCCCAGACCTACCCACGGGGACAAAGCAGTGGCGGAAGGAGCCTCTTTGCACAAATGGGAAACGGAGGCCAGAGAGAGGAGGGGGAGAAAAGGAGCGACCCCATTCATACGTGCCCTCCAGGGACCGCCCCCATGCAGACCCCCCAGCTCACAACAACCCTAAGGAAAGAGGTGTCGCAGGCTCCATTTCACAGATGCAGACACGGATCAGGCCGAGTTGTGAAGCACAGGTTCCAACCCAAGACTAGGGCTCCACAGCCAGAGACGGAGCTATGAACCACCGCACCGTGAGGCCCAGCCAGACTTCCAGGCTCCCGTTCTGCACTCCTGGCCACCTGTACACGAGGCCATACCTGTGCCGCGCCCCCTTGTCCAAAGCAAAGCAACCATCAGCCAGTCGGGCCGCCCTGAACCCTGGGCCCGTCTCCTCCTGAGGGTCACCTGGACGGTGGGCCTTCGGAAAGGGCGAGCCCAGCGGGTGGCCCAGGGACCATCCTGGGCAGCTCCCAGGCCATCCCGGCACCGGCACCCGACACAGCCAGGGGTGAAGGTGGGCATGGGACACGGGGGGGGAGTGGCTGGGGCAGCGGCCGGGCGAGTGCGACGTGCCATACCTGCCATGTTCTCCTGCTTGGGGCAAATGCCTTTCGTGGGCGAGAGCAGGTGGTCGTCTTCATCGGGGGTCACTTGTATCCCGATCTCCACCGGCTCGGACACTTTCCTGAGCTCGGAGCGTGAGGAGGGCGGCGGGCTGCCCTTGTCCAGGCCTTTGTCATAGCAGGTGCCCAGGCTGCCACCACACTGCTTCTTCTTGTGCTCTATAAAAACCAGGATGTCCCCCAGGGGGAAATTCATCTGACACTGTCCACAGGTGAGCAGGTCAGGGTCGGGGCCACCCACCAACAGCCCCAGGCCGCTGGGCTCCTCTATGTCCAGACCCTCGTCTTCTTCAAGGATGGCAGCCTCCACATGGTCAGCCTCCGCTGCAGAGAGAGAGGAAAGAGGGGCAGAGAAGACAGAGATGGGCTTAGGCAGTCACAAGCACCCCGCCTGCATTCCAACCCGTCCCCACCTGCAGGCAGGCCCCCTCCGCTGCGGGACGCCAGAGCTCGCCACGTCCTCCCCCGGACTCCCGGAGGCAGGGGTACACCACCCCGAAGGTGGGCGGCCGATGGGCAAACTGAGGATCTGGGAGCAACTGCATGGCTCCCTGAGCTGGTGGCTGGCTTAAGCAGGGCTGGCCTTACTGCTTCCTGGTGGATTCTCTGCCAACCCCCACCCCCACCCCACAGCGTCCGAACACACATGCTGGTTTCACAAGCGATTCAGCCATCCCAGATGGGGCGCGTGTCCCTCGAAATTTGCAACATCTGAGGGTCACCCGGGGATCTTGGAAAACCTTCCACGCCCAGGCCAAGGACCCTGAGAGCCAAACACCCGGTGGTGGCGGTGGTTGGAGCTCCCAGGTGATGCCGATGGGCAGCCAAGGCTGAGAGCCAGGAGCCAGAGCCCTCTGGCCCGGCGGGGGCTCTCCCTGCCGCCCCCCTGGCCTCCACCTTCCATTCATGGCTTCCCCATTCATGCGAGTCCGACTTGCATTCCTCTACCTGAGACCTGGCTGCACACCAGGCGAGAAAACAGAAACGCAGGCGGCCGTCAGAGGCCCAGGCCTGCTGAGAGAAAGGAGCCCGCGTGCCCAGCAACAAGTGAGTGTTGGTTCCAAGAGAAATATCAAAAGGAAGAGCGAGGCCGGGAAGGGAAGGGGCCCTGCAGGGCAGCAGCCGGGGGTTTCCCAGCACTCGCCAGCCGCCCCTGTCCCGTCCATGTGCCTGTTGGTGTCACTCTCGCTCCCAGAAAAAGAAAAGGGGGAAAAATCCTTCAGATTCCAGAGGCATTTCTGGGCAGATGACAAACCACACTTTCAATGGGTTCCGTACATTTTCCCATTTCTTTAGCAGCCGATACACTTCCGTATTTTTTGTGTGTGTGTAAGGGGCATAGGACACAAATATTTTGAAACCAATAAATACCTCGGAAAGCGGCAACCCCCTCGGGGGACACTGGGACACTCGGCAGCAGAAAAGGTGTCATAAATCAGGGACGGGCACAGGGAGCTGCGCCCTCCCTCCGGGTCTGAGTGAATTCGAGGTGGAGATTTTTGAGAGCAAATGGCAGTGGTCGGGAAGATGGCACGAGTGTCGGGGTCCTCAGAGGTGGAACACCCGGGGTGGGGGGAGGGCAGGTACATGTTAAGCTGTGAGCCGTTTAGAAAGGATCGGGGAAACCGCAGGAGCACAGAGGGAAGGAAGGGAAGGGAGAAAACACATTCCGTGGCTGTGAAGTTATTGGCGGGCCCGAGCCAAAGAACAGATAATTTCAGGGAAAAATCCTGTGGCATCTCTCATCCTATACATAAATCACTGCTCTGTGTTTTCTGAAACACGGGCTTCTTTCGGGGCCTGTGCGCGTCCGCGTGCAGGACTGAGTCCACGGTCGTTGGAACATGGCACGGAACACGTATGAAACACGAGTGTGTGGGTCCTCGAGTAGGTCCTGCTGAGAAGGGAGGTGGGTGGCTGAGACCCTGCCTGGGGTTCTAGGAAAGCAGACTGAGCCTCCCATGAACTGAACGTAGACACGCATTCGAAACGTGGCCCCACAGAAACACCCCGCAGGTGAGGAATCCTAAACCTGCGCCTGCCTCCCTCCGACAGAAAGACCCTGGAAGGTACGAGAGGCACCTTTCACAACGCCTGCCCCAGAAACCATTCATTACGCTTTAAAGAAGAAAAGGGAGGTGACTTGGGAAGGAGCTGGAAGACAATGCTACGTAATTAATTTACCAATCGGTTTTATGAAAAGATGCCTTGCTCCGGTGAAAATGGAATCGCCACCCTCCCACCCCATGCAGTTCCGGGGAGGCGGGGGGGCCTGGGTTCCCGTGAACCGTTCGTCAGGACGGAAAAAGGTAATTATTCGGAGCCTCTTTTCCCTTTAATGATCTAACATTGAGCAATACTGTTTGTATTGAAAAGCTCACACCTTTAATTACCAATTACATATACATAATTTCAGAGCCAAAGGAGAGGGCTATGAAAACAGCTCTTTAGAAATATCAGGGCGGACTCTGCGCCATGTCTAGAGAAGGACTCTGATACATGGGAGGAGGGTGTCAAAATATTGTTTTGTTCAAAGAGAGAGAGGCACAAAGGAAATGATCTGAAAGAGGGGAAAAAAAAGGACAAAATGAAATTGAGAATGCCAATGAAACGGGTGAGTTCCTGGTGGGCAGGGTGGGCGGCCCCTGTCCCCTGGCGAGAGGCGGGCCTGCCCAGGCGGGCGGGGCACCAGCCTGTCACTCAGGCCATGTGCTAACAGTGAGCAAGGACGAAGGAGGCCGGTGTGCGTTCCCCAGCATGGCCAGGGGGCCAGGCGGGGCCTCCTGCTGTCCATGTCACCTCTGGTCCCCTTCCTTGCTGTGTGCTTTGCTTTCATGAACTTTTTCAGCCTGGTCCCTGGCTCCCTGTGCAGTTCTAGGAAGCACACCGCTCTCTCTCGCTCTCTCTGCTCGGGGGGGGGCGGGGGGCGGGGGGAGCTACGTAATTTCAAATCCTGTTGTAATTCGAAAGAAACACGGGTTCATTTAAAAATTAGCAAGGGTGCATGCGCTGTTTGCAAGCATACTTCCCTCTCCCTCCCGTCTGTGCACCAGTTCTGTCTTCCTTGTCCTCCCCCCCACCTGCTTTTTTTTGGGTAACATCTGTAAGCCTTCCTGGACTGAGAGGTCTCTCTGCCTTCCCCTTCCTCCTGCGCCAGCCCCTCGAGCCCCAGTCACTGAGTTTGAAAGTCTCCCACTCCGTTCGCTGCGCGGCAGTTCAAGGTTCCGCCTCCAGTCCCCTCACAGCCACAGACAGCCGGGCAGCCGGGCCCACTGGCGAGCCACAGACAGCTCTGAACCCATGCCCACCTCCTGACCCAGGATCCAGCTCAGTGCCTCCAAGGGAGGCCAGGAGGCCAGGAAACACCCACCAGAAAGCCTCCCTCCCCCCACTTCCAGTGTTGAAAGTAAAACTCCAAGTGAAGAGGGCATTCACCCCGCCCGACCATGGGGTTCCCTCTCCCCGCCTCCTGGGGCGTGGGGCCTGCTGCAGGAGACACTTCCCAGGACCGTGGCCATGGCACCCCCAAACTGCTGAATGTTTGGGTCAGAGCGGGTAGACCAAGACGGCCTCCTGAGCCTTAAAACTTCACACCCAAGGCCTGGGAGACACCCCAACGTCGGGCTGTGGTTTCATTTCCGCTGGCAGGCGGATACCAAGCTGGGTGTGCGGAGCGCATGTGTGCGTCCCTTCTCAGAACTGCATCACTGATGGGAGAAATAAAAGGGGAGAGAGGCACCTGGCCAGGCTTAGAGAAGGGCCGAGTGGGGCCGCGCCTGGCCCCTTGGAACCCTGCTTCCTCTGTCCCGTGGGCGCCCAGCCGCACAGCTGGGCACCGCCTCAGAGAACCAGCCTGTGCCTGCCAGGCAGAGCGGTCCCAACTGCCACCCAGAGACGAGAAAGCACCAGGAAAGATAAAAGACACCGTCAAACCAAGGCAGCTTTTTGAATGCCCGGGCCCCGCAGACCAGCCCCTGCCTTGCCGGGCCAACCTGGGCCCCCGTGAAAGCGGAGGTGTGCCCTCCGGGGGGCTGGGGGCTGTGCTGGAAGCTCCCCGCGTCGGGCAGCCCTGGAAAACACTGGTGCTCTCGCTGTTGTGGGCCGAATAAGGTAGAGAGATTGCTACACTGTCTGATTCGTTAAGAGGAGAGAGGAATGGATGCCCAGGGCGCTGTCCCAAAGGCACACGTCGGCCTGGGGTGGGTCCCGAAAGGTTAAATCCTAAAGTGCACGGCCAAACGGTACATATTTACAGACACACACACAGCACGTCCATCCTCTTTTACAACAAAACCGCATTTTATTTACAAGGCAGGGCCTCCTCCCAGCTGGTGAATGCATTTAGAGGCAATGAAGTCAGGATTCACAAATAATAATGGACATTAAGTGCACGGGGGAAGCACTTGATCCTCAGACAAACTCCCGCGCCTCAGCTGGGCTGCGAAGGAATTTGGGCAGCAGACGGAAAGGGAAAGGCATGGTTAACTCGGGCCCAGCCAGGCCGCCTACAGGCCCCCAGCGGCTGCTCGGGCTTAGCCGGGCCTTACCTGGCCGGTGATCCCCCCACGCAGGACTCCCTGGGCCCCGCCCACAGGGTGGGTCTCTAACAACTGCCCCTGCACCTGCCCTCCCCGGAATTCCAGCCGAGAGGGAGAGGCGGGCGCCTGCGGTCCCAGGAGCACCTCTGCACACACAGCTGCGTGCCCCTCACCCTGCAGTGATTCAAACCCAACCCTCTGTCTTCCATGGCTAAGCCACAATCCGGGAGGAACATACACAGAATTACTGTCTCAGGAATGGGGGGCGGGGGGGGGCGGGGGATACAGGGAAGGATGTGGGGGGAGGGGTGCAAGGATCTTAAAATCGTGTGCCACCCACGTCATCGCAGCCACCCTGATGGGGACCCGTGTTTACAAGGACTGTGCAGCATCCACCCAGCCAGCTCGGCACCCACCCGGCACCCAGCACCCGACTAGAGCCTCCACACCTGCTCCCTGAGACCCGCGCCCATTTCCGAATGAATATCTGCGGAGGGGTCGCTTCTGTCCCTCCCGGGAACCTCCAGGGAGGGGCCCGGACTCCCGGCGACCACGCGGAAACGCAACCGGCACGTGCACTCCGCGGAGCACAACACATTCTGAGCTGCCATCAATTTTTAATTTATTGGATCCAAGAGAAAATAACAACCTCGGCGAGGCGGGAGGGGGGAGCGGGGGATGGGAGAGGGGAGGAATCGTTCTTGGTGAAGAACATGATCTGTGACTGGATGACGCTTTAAGGCGCAGCAAGAGGCTCGATGAAGTTCCCCCAACACAGGGCAGAGGGCCGGACGGCAGGGGGGAGACCGGCCTGGCCAGTCACACGTTAGGAGGACTGTCCTCCCGGGGCCACGAAGGGTGAGGACAGATCCGAGGTCGCCATCCAGGTCCCAGTGCATTTATTTTCCCACCGAATTCCTGCAGCCAGCAGGGCTCGAGGCTGTTGCTGGACCCTGGGAGGGCACAGCGGCCGGGCCCCAGCAGGGCAGGTCACTCTGACGGACTCTCTCTGCTGACCACCTGCCCTCTTGCAAAGAAGTCTGAGGCATCGCCTGTTCCAGGTGTGGCAGAGCTAGCGGCCCAGGCCCTGGGCCTCCCTGAGACCTCCCCAAACGGGCCCCCTCCCTACCGCCCTCAAATTACTGGAGGGACCAGACCAGTGCACACTGGGACCCCCACCCCAACCCCTATGAGACCCTGTCTGCTCCACACCAACAGCATCTCAAACGGAAATTTTCAAAATTCTGACATCCGGGCAGAAGACGGAGAGGAGGCTGCCAGGACACAGCCTGATCTGCCATGTGGCTTTCCCTCCCAGGAAAATGACCAGGGGTCTGGCTGAGGGGGACGGGGCAGGCCTGGGCCTGGCCTGCATTCCGGAAGTCGGGAGTCCTCATCCAAGAGGTTTGGGGGTGCGGGAAGAGCCTCAGCCACACAGCCAGGGGGCAGGTCCAGATGGGCTAGTGCGAGGAGGTGAGCAGGAGCCCGGATGCACACGGGGCCCTGCACACCCCCGCCTGGTGCCAGGACACTTCAGCGTGTCCAAAACAGCTCCCGGAAACACCCTCCCTTGCTCTACAGACTTAGTCCGACCTTTCCCCTCCCCCCACCACATACAGCTCTCCCGTGAACCCCCAGATGCGTGAGGCCGGTCTCACACACCCAAAAGCAGAAAGAGGACCACAGGAATAAGGAAAACAGCATCCAGGTATTCTCACAGATCCTGTCCATGACTACAAGGTTTCTGGAAAAAAGCCCAGTCCATGATACCAAAGAATGGAGTGACCTACGTCTTCATAAATAAAAGTCAGTTTAATTAAAAAAAAGAAAGATGTACCACAATGTACAGAAATCCTCCTAAACACGTTCAGAAGATCCTGTAAAACTGCAAATGCCCTACATCTTCAGAGCCACAGCAGGGCTCACCAGGATGCGATAGGAAAGCATTGTTTGCAGCCAAATGACGAGGTTTGCTGCACTGAATGCTACGCTCTCCCAAAGGTGCTAAGCAGAAGAGGGGCCCTCCCCCCCCACCCAGGACAGGGGCTGCAAGCCGCCGGCAGCCAGAGGGCCTTCCGAGGGAGACCCCAAAATCGCAGGCACAGGCTGCTTTCCACACCTCATGTCCAAGGTCGACACTGACAAGCCACCCCATCTTTTTCCTGAGCAGCACCTCCATTTCTGAAGCCCACGTGAGTCACAATAACATTGGCATTCAACTTTCTGCCATGGGTTTTGGTGTTTTTTTTTTCCTGTGTTTGTTTTAGTGGAGAACTCATTAGAACATGAACAAATGTATTTGTATTTCAGCAGTTCAGTGGAAGGGGGTCATAAAAAAGTTATGTAAAACAGAGAATTTTTTTTTTAAACTTTTAAGTCACTTAATTTTGTGTGATCTGGGCTTTCATGAGAGTAAAATAGCACAGCCTCCCTAATCCAACACCCAAGCAGATTATCGGCTGCTTCAGAAAAAAAAAAAGAAAAAGAAATAAAAAAAAGGCATGAATATCTTGAATTTCACCAACTACACAAAAGACTTGCATATGTCAAAATGCCGGACGAAAAGTCCCCGTGAAGGTAGCGCCATTAATCAAGCCTCCGATCTGGTGTCACTTTTGCCAGTAAAAAAACGATGCTGTCCCCCCACCCCCACCCCCACCGCCGGCTCCTGTGCGAAGTGTGTCCCCCGGGCTTCCATGTGCCTCCAGATAGCCTGGTCTCGGCACTTCCATCCTTGCCTTGGGAAAACCACTGCTCAGGGAGGCAGTCCACGCGCGCGCATCTCGGGGAGGGGAGAGCGGAGGCAGATCTCAACGACGCTTGGCTCCCTGGGAAGGAGAGGTTTGTGGGAGTGGGGAGCACGGGGGGGGGGGGCAGACACAGGACACACGGGACTCCAGACCTGATCGTCGGTACGTAAAGAATGCTCCGGAGTGACAAAGCCATTCCCGGAGCAGCTGGGTGACACAGACGCATCGCCGGAATTCTCCTGTGCCCTCACCCCATTAAAAAAACATGGCAGCGTCCCTCCAGCTCACACCCCCTCCAGAGGAGCCTGCTCGGTGGCAGCAATAACTTGACCGTGTGGCGCAGGGCAGCGTCCCCAAAGCGTATTTCTTCTCCCTTGTCCTCCCAAATGTGGCACCGCATTCAACCGAGCGGCCAGGTCCTTGGAGAGTTTCAGCTGAAGGCAGGACCCAACCGGGCAGCCAGGGGAGCCTTCCTGGAGCCGCAGGAGCCGCAGGAGACAGTCCCCAAAAGTCAAGAACCTCATCTTCGCCCTCCCCCACAGACACATTTTTTTTCAAGCTTTGTCATATCTGTGGTCTGTATTGAGTTACAGCTTGTGAAACACCCCCAAGTTCCAAGGCACAGGACTGGGGATTTCTTCAGCGAGTGTTTTTAACGGTTCCTGCAGGCCAGAGGCCACTGCCCAGCCCCGGGCGGCCAGGTGACGGGGCCGCTTCATGTCTGAGTTGTCAGATAAGCCCGCTGCTGCGCTATGCTTACCACCGGCTCGACTCAAACATTAAACGAAGTAGAGAAATCATCAGATAAATTGCCGGCCCTCTGCGCGGAAGAGGGAAGGCTCCTCCGGCTGATGACAGCGCTCGGCTTTTGTCTGACCTAATTTATTTCTCTTTCAGGTTCGCATAAAGCACACTTTCCTGTCGCAGGCCAGCCTCTTCTGCCCAGATACTGAACTCAAGCACAAGACTCGGGGTGAACTGTGCTGCCTCCAGATTTCTTCAACTTGAAGACGAAGCCATCATAGATGCAGAAATGCTGTGATCAAAAGCACACACACACACACACACACACACACACACACATTCCCCAGCACCAGACTGCACATGAAGGGAGACATGGTCCCTTTAAAAGCCATCCATTGCGAGCCCCGTTTGGGGTGAAAGGGGTTCGCAACGTGGGGTCTAGCAAGCATACCCTCCTTCCGAACAAAGTTTCACGCGTTATTTGAGTTGGCATTTTATTTCTTTGGGGAATGATGCCCTGCCCCTTAGGACAGTGGGAACAGAACCCAATGAATGGAATTGAGAGTCCAAGCGTTATCAAACCTGAGCTAAAAGGACTTCCACTCATCAAGCCGTTTTAGGTACACGACTCCCCAAAGCAGTGGTTCTCGGCCGTCCCCCGCCTCTGTGACCTGCAGCCTAGGAAGGGACAGCACTCCTCCCAGACCCCCTCCCCCCGGGTCAGGCATGCCTCGGAGCCGAGGGGGATTCTCAGAAAAGTCCAGACCACAGACCAATCTGGGGGGAACGCACCATTCCAAACTAACCCTTTTAATTGTTTGTTTTAAAAAAAAGAGAGAAAGAAAATAAAATTGCCCCCACCTGCCAAGGGAGGGCTTGTAAATCAATGCTGATCGCTTGGAAATAGATTTCTCAAACTTATACTCTCATTCTGCCCGGCCCGAACCTCTGCAGGAAAATCAATGTTACAACTTCACACTTAACACATTTTTGCAGCCACGTAAAGGGCCTGAGCCGCCTAAGGAAGCCCATTCCTCGCCATTGTAGCCAAGGCGCCCAGACATGACACGGGCGCCGAGCGCCCCCTAGCTGCCTAGTGGCGCCACGCGCGTCTCGGCGCCTCAGGCTTGTCATCCATCCACCAGAAGCCAATGCAACTGAAAGTTTATTTTGGAAAGTCTTTTATCACAACAAGCACCAGAGATCGCAAAGCGATGGAGAAGGGAGATGAAAAGAGAAAGGGGACGGCTGGTGCAAGCCGTGTTCTCAGCGAAAAGGCCGTGCCAAGAGCCCGGTTCTGATAAGACGCTGGAAACCGGTGCACTCCACAGTCGGAAACGGATATCTCTGTGTAAAGGGGCCGTTTGGCCTGCTCCATCTCACGGAGACATTATGCTAATTACTGTCAAAGGCACCCGCAGCTGGCCGTTGCACAGTGGTCAGCAGAGCCTCGCATCCACCCCTCGGCCCTCAGCCTCCCTCCCTGTTCCTGAGGCCGGGTTCACCAGAGCGAACTGCCTTCACTCCAGCAGTTGAGAAATGACTCGTTTTCTGTTATGAAATATTTTGAAGGCCAGACAAAAATCACCAAGGCCAGAGCACAGGCAGATAGCGACTTCTTCCCCTCCAAAAAGAAAAAGAAATAGGCATCTGTACATAATATTCGGGGGGGGGGAGAGAAGAAAACCTTTAAAAATATTAGGGGTTGTTAAAATATGCTCACGGCTGTTTTCGCTCAGGTGTGAATTACAAATGAATAAAATCAGCCCGGCATCACACCTTTGACGAACACGTTTTATTCTCCCGTGGAATCAGAGCAGCTGACTTATATCACACTTCTAATGATATGGGGTTTCCTTCTGTGCAGAAGGGAGAGAGACTTCACTCCCCCTACCAGCTACCCCCCCCCCAAAAAAAGAAGGGCCTATAGCTTATGATATTGATCAGAGGCCCGATTTTGAAAGATCGGCGGACAACTGGAGATGTACGACCATACCCTGGGGGGTTACGATCCCCGTAAGCACCGCCACCTTCCACACAGACAGCTACAGCAACGCCTGATGCCGAGGCACCCGTGGAACTCACACGGCCGAACTTCGGGTCAAATCTTGGGTCTCTAGTTGTTTCACAAAATCGTGAATTCTCGTGGAAAACGGCTCATCTCCCACAGAAACCTGTTGGTGGGCCGTTGAGATCTCCCCTTTCCCGGGGTGATGTGATGCACCGCAGGCATCTCAGTTTCTTGGGAAACCTCAACTCCTCATGGACGGGTGCTCGTGCCCTGCCTCTCACCCTGGGTGGCACCGCGGGCTCAAGGCCCTTCCCTCGGCCTGCTCACCCCGGCCGCTCTTCCTGGAACCCTCTTCACTACTGTCACTGCGTTGTTTTGCGTTTGTTTTTAGATTAATCGCTGTATCTGTCCTCCGGTTTGAAAAGCCATCTCCATCTGGGTCAAACATTTTGAAACAAACCAGAAGCCCAGGTTTTCATCCCCAGCTGTCTCCCGCACTCCTCATACCTCCCTCCGCTTCTCAGGGGTCCTGTCTGCAAATGTAACCAGCTCATCACGGAGCCCTTCGACTCCCCCCCGACACCCCAAGGTTATCCAGGCTCTTTCTGTGCTCTTGGTGTTTCCCAGACCATCAGTTCTTCCTGGGCTGCATCTTCCCTGAAGAACCCACGGTTGCTGCTCCCCAGGCCGGCCGGCTGCCCCCCAACCGAAGCTGTACCACGCTGTAGGTGGTTCCTTTCACATTTAAAATCTAAAATGTGAACTCCAGGTGGGGGCTGTGACAGCACCCATTTTGCTGGCCAGGGCTCCAGCGCACCTCCCGGCCATGCCCCCAGCATCGTGGAGGGACACAGGCAGGGACCGGTGCAGCCTAAACTGCACCCAGTTCTGGCCTTTCCCCAGCCTGGACTCCCACCTCCCGGTGACACAGGACAGACAGAAAAGCCAGCTGCTTGTGGATAATAAATAGCCTTGTCTGCAAACTGGTTGGGCCACTCTCCCCGCTTAAACCCCTGCACATGCTTTGGACGCCCTGTGCCCTGAGAGGCAGGCGGGATACCCTTTGCCCTCTCGCCTCCTCGTCCCCACCTCCCTCCTCCTTTTCCCTCCCTGCCACGGCTCCCGCACTGGCTTTCCCCAGCACCGCTCTGAGCACGGCTAAGAGAGACTCAGAACAAATGAAACATGGAAGGATGTCACACCAGGCACCCCTGGGCCCCCTCACCCAGCTGCCTTCCGTCCTCCTGGTCCGGGCTTTCTCCCCGAAGCCCAGAAAGGGAGCCAGCAAAAGCCAAGCAAACCTACCTGCTTCTTCCCCCTGACACACAACTGCAAACACGCCCGGCTGCTTTTTTGAAGCTGCTAGCTTAGCAATGCACCCCCACGACTCCCCCTTTCCCAGACCCCCCACCCCAACTTTCCCCTCCTCAAAAACAACTCTTGCCATTCTTCAGAAGCTGTGTGGGGCAAATTGCCTCCCGGAGAGATTAGGCATCTGCAAGTACAGACATTCTAACCACCACTCCACTATCTGTCTAAAGGTGGGGGGTCAGGGTGAGAAGCAATTGATTATCCGTAAAGGGCACAATGTCAACTGGCAAAAAGGAGGATCTGGGTCAAGCCAGGCTCAAATCTGGTTGCAAAACATTCTGTTTTAAATGCACCCGGGAAGTCCTCTTTCAGGTTAGAATGGTGCAAAATAAAAGAGACGTCCTCGTCCTTCCCTCCAAAGGCACCCCTCTCCCAAGGCGAACCCCACATTGATACCTATTACCTTCCACCCCCCCCAAAAAAAATAAGAATAAATCCACAAATTCTTACTAAGGTATCTGCTGTAACAAAGGAGCGACGGCAGCAGCAACTGCTCCGAGCAGATGGCTCCTATGCTGGGTATTCAGGGGAGGGGAGAACCCCTTTATATATATATATTTATTTATTTATTTAAATTTTTTAAAATATAACATAAATATTCGGCTCTCCGCTGCCCTGCAGCCAGTCCTCCGCGGCCGCGGCGGCGACTGGGCGCGCAGTCGTCTCCAGCTCCACGCGGGCAGCCCGAGAAGCGAGGCGCCCGGAGGATTTCAGGAACACAACCTGCCCGCGGTCTCGATGGCACCCAGAGGATGTTTTATTTCTATTGCAATATAATTTTAAATATATATATATATACACATGTCAACGGCGACCCAGGCACCGCGAGAGAAAGGACCGCAGGAGAACCTTCCCGCGCCGCGAAGCAGTCGCTGGCCGGCCCGGAACGTGCAGCCGCCTTCTCGGTGCAACGCGCGGGCACCGGGGCAGCTACGCTGCCAAGCCTGCACCTGGACCGCTCTGCGCCGCTTCTCCTTCTCCCAATGAGCCCAACTGGGCGCTGGAAGCTGCCGCCGCTCTGCCCCGCTGCCTGACTCTGTCCGCCGCGCCATTGGCTTGAAATCCACAGGATTTCAGCCCATGGCTTTCCCCTGCGACCTGCCTTGTTTATTTAGATAGAGAAGATGAAAGATGCTGGATAGAAGGATGGGTAAGAGATTGATAGGTCTCCTTTTCTTCTTTTTTTTCTTTCTCTTTCTCTCTTTTTTTTTTTTTACTACTAATTTACAAGCACATCCCTCGCTTCCCACTCCTAGCTGACAATCTTTGCCCCCCCCCCCACCACCACCACCACCCCGTGGCGGGGATTTTTCATCAAACCCCCCCCAATCGCCCCCACCCCCACCTTTTTTTGGAGTGGGGGAAAGAAGAGAAGATCATCCCAGGAGACTGCGGAGGTGGGGAGATAGGGGTGGGGGTGCAGGAGCCGGCAAACAGCCGCGCAGCTGGATTCTTTTGCAAATAGCGAGAGGAGGGGTGAGAACGCCGGCTTCGGAATCCGAAGACCGGCGTGGCCGGAGCCCTGCCGGGCTGGGTGCAGCGACCCGGGCCTCGGAGCCGGCGGCCGCCGATCGACCCGCGTCTCCCCCAGTCCAGAGCGCACCCCGCTCTCCTCCGCCCGCGCCGTCAGCGCGGACCCACGCGCTCGCCAACTTTTCCCCACTTCCCAGCTC
>NW_005871276.1:33046-62139 GCF_000147115.1 Myotis lucifugus | reverse complement strand
TGTAAGTTACCCAATAGGCGGGTGATTCTCTATAGATTCTCACAAATAAAAAAAAAAGGAGAAAAAGAAAAAAAAAAGGAAAGAAAACTTGGGGACTTGTCGCGTACCCCCTCACCCCGCCCCCTCAAAAATCCCAAAGCAATGCAAAACTGCCCGGGTTCGGTTGTTTCTGGATTTTCTGCGGGCTGCCTGGTTTTTTCTCGGAGACTGACCCTTCCGAGGTTCAGGGGGGACTCCGGGAGCGGCTCCTTCCCAGTTCACCTGGCAGGCTGGCGCCGGCCGAGAGGCTGCCGGGTCCCCGCGAGCGCTCCCCGGCGCTCCCCTGGCGCCGCGGGCCCGGGGGGAGCTGGGCTGCGGGGCGGCTCGCCCAGTGCGCCTGGGTCGGTGCGGGCGCGGACTGGGAGCTATAGATTGCAACGTGAAGATGGCGGAGTCCGGGTTCTCTGGGAGCTCTCGGTCTCTCTATGGCTGGGGCTGCCTCTGTACAATGGGATAAAATTCAAGTTCAAGTGCGGACGTGACGTTTAATCTGCACTAGAGAGACAAAAAGACCCAGAGAGTCGGAGCACTGGGGGCGACTAGCGGTGGCTTTTTAACATTGTACCCTGTAAGAGAACAAGAAAGCACACCATTCTCTCTCTCTCTCTCTCTCTCTCTCTCTCTCTCTCTCTCTCTCTCTCTCTCTCTCGCACACCCACAGTCCAGGCCGGCCACACGTGCAAACGGCTTGTTTGTCAGGACCCTCCTCCCCTTGCACTGGGAGCGCAAAGGGGGGAGGGGGGGGACGATGGGCAGGATATTTTTAAATAAAATTTTAAAATCCTCTAGTCCCTCCTCCCCTCCAGGGAGCAGGACCCCCTGAGAAGGGGGGGGTGGTGCAGTGTGTGTGGAAGTTGAATCAAGGCCAGTCCCCACGGGCACGCACCCACACCCACCGAAAGTTCTTGGAGAGTTGGGGTGGGCCCCGCGACTTGGGGTGATGGTCAATTGCTTCGTCTCCCTGGAAAAGAGCTTGGTTGTTTTTACTTTTTATTTTATTGGGGGACTGTGGTCAAACTTCCAAAAAAAAGTGTCTCCATGTAAGTCCTGATATCCTGTCCAGCGAAGTGGACAAAATAAGAGCTACTAAGAGAAGACAGTTAAGAACATACTGGGGGGAAGTGGGCGGGGGAGGAACCTGAGACCTGGTTTGAGTCTCATTCTGGAAATAGTATTCACCCGAATCCGTGTGCTCCTACCACCTCGCCCCTTTAACTCCCCCCTCCAAGGCCAGGGTCTGTGGGAAGTGTGGGAGTACCTGGGCATGGGGTGCGCCACGTGGGACAGGAACTTGTGCGTGCTGACCCAGAAGTAGGTGTGGCCGGATCTCCAAAGATACTCGGGTTCCCCAGTTCCCGCCCCCCCCCCACAATTCCTGCCACCTGCAGAAAAGCTGCCCCCAACCCCACTGCTCCTCGCCCAGGCCCAGGGCAGGACCTGAAACCCCCGGGCAGACTGGGAAGACAGCTGTCTGGTCACCCGTTTGATCTCCAGCCGGCGAGGACAAGGGGGGTGGGGGAGGAGGGTTTGACCGCGGCCCGGGGACCAGGCCAGGCCATGGTCCTGTGGACACCCCCCTCCCCTGTCCAGGCGGCGGCTAACTTCGTCTATTTGATGACCTGAGCTCCCGGGCTGGGCGGGCCACGCGGCTGCAGCGCTCTCCCTTCTCAGGGTTTCTCTCGTCCGGGCCAGGAGGCGGCCTGGGCGGGTCGGGGCCTGGCTCGGGGCTGGGCTTGGCAGGCTAGCCGAGCTGCACCCACCCCACCCCGCCCCCAGGCGCGGCTCGGGCGGTTCAGCGGAGCGAGGGGCTGGGCTGGGACGCCTCCGGGCGCGCCGCCTCCCTCGGGGCCTGTGCCTTTGGGGGCGCGCCGGCTTTAGTTCCCCCCCAGGTCTCGGGTGGGCGACGTTACCAAACACTTAACCGAGCGCAGCGCCCATTAGCGAGGATAGAAAGAGCTCCCTGCCCAAACCACCCGCCCCCCAAAATAATAACAATAAAATGTGTCCTAGCATGTAGTTTTTCCGATGGGCTGCGGGGTCGCCGGCCGAGCGGGTGGAGGGGGATAGGGAGGGACGAGTCTGCATTCCCCACCACCCCAGGACTACGCGCAGCTGCCCACCACCCCCAACCCACACCCCACCTCCACGTGGTCCAAAGTCTAGAAGCGCCTCCCTCTCCTCGCATGCCGCCCTACAGCGGAAAACCTTCCAAAGAAGTGGCCTAAGTAAGAAAAAATGCCCACACGCACCTTTAATAAACTTAAGAAAACCATAAACCGGCCATTCTAACTCGCCCAGATTCTTAAGTGCGGGGAAGCCGTACGCTCCCTTTCTGAGAACTGGCACTGTGAAGTCCAGGAGAGGTTAGCGTCTTGCCCAAGGTCACCCCGCGCATGGGGCACGTCTCCACTCAAACCGCCTCGGCGTGCCTGCCGCCCGCGCCGCCTGCGCTCGGCGCCCGAAATCCCGACCGTCCACCCTCGCCCTCCGGGGGCTGGTGACCAGGAAGGGGCCTGGGGCTGGGGGAATGGGGCAGCCCCTTCAAGAAAGAGGCCCCTACGGGGGCTGCGCAGGGCGCTCAGGGGCCTCAGCTGCAGCTGCCACCTCCGGCGCGCGGGGGCAGCGAGGTCTGGGGAAGGGGCACCCTCCGCCCCACCCCCGGCAGGAAGTAGCGGGCAGGGGGCGGCACGGGCAGCGGCTGACAGAGGAGCGCTTCCTCATTGGCCCCGCGCTGCCCCGACGGCGGGAAGAGGGACGCGCGGGCGGCCCGGCGCAGGGCCGGACACGCCACCGCCGCCGGCGCGCTCCACTCGCCGTGGCCGGGGAGTGGAGGCGCTGGCCCCTTTGCCTCCTCCTTCTCCTCCTTCTCCTCCTCCTCCTCTCCCGAGAGGAGAGGCGGCCGGGTGCAGGCAGCGAGCAATCCCAGCTGCCGCTCCAGTCTCCTTTTTTTCCCTCTGCCCGTCTGGCACGGGCATCATTAGCGCTGAAAGCTGTTAATGTCTGGTCTTAATGTCTGGTCTCACAGCTCCTGCGCTCCCTGTCTCGCGTTCCAAGCCAGATCAATAGCCGCCTCTCCGCTGACCTTGACCTCTCCCTAGACCCCGCCCGGCTCCGGCAGCTGGCCCGCTCTAATATTTCTCCCCTCTCTTGATACCCACACAACAGGCGGGCTGGGCAGGAAGAGAGTGGCGGAGGTCCGGCCACAGCCCGGTCTCTACCCCTTCCTCAGGACCCCAGGCAGGCAGGGGATCCTGTAATCCTGTACCCTTCTGAGGCCACTGCGCGGACACGCACACACACACACACACACACACACACCACTCCTTGAACTACCAAGCCTTTGTTTAGAATAAAAGTCCCTCCATCCCCAATGGGGGGAGGGGGGAGGTGGGGGGGGGCAGGTGCTTAACATGAAAATATGAAGGAAAAAGTGCAGGTGCTTATGCAGTCCCAGATATTACACAACTCCACACTCATTTCTCCAGCGCCTACCTGCAGTGGGCCTACTGTGTGTTGGACCCAGTGCTGGGGCTTTGTGCAGATTAGAATCGGATGGAAAGAAATGCCACATTTTCTGAACTATCTTTGAGAGAGAAGAAAAAAAACAGCAGATGTCAAAAAGCTTTTTGAACTCACAACTATTTCCTTGCTCTCCTTTTTCTAGCTTCGTAGCGCATTCCAACAGATAACCCTCCATATTCTCCGTCATTTTAAATTTCCTTATAGAGGAATAGTTCAGCAGTCACAGATCAGTTCCATCAAATCGGGGTGCGTTTTTATTCATCTCCTGGAGGGGCTCTGATTCCCTGTGCGTGCTGCCTGTGACAGGCCCTGCAGTGGGGGCAGATGACACAGACCCGTGACCCCTCCCCAAGCAGAGCTTCTTGTTTCAAATTCTTTGAAGGATTCTCATCCTTAACTCTTAGCTGAGTGGGGGGAGGCGGGGGGTGCTGTAGGAGATTCTACAATGTTATCTTTGCCTTCTGGGCTGTTATATTTTATGTGTTTACGAAAATTTGGAAAGAATCGAGATGAGTAATGGCAGTAGAAATGGGAACTCCCAGTGTTTCTGCAGGAAATCTGTGCAAAGAGGCGGCGAGTCTTTGCGTATTCACAGGTAGAGGGCCAGTGCAGAAGCGAACTGTCTCCACTTTCCAGTCCTCGGGATCTATAAACGCGATTGACTGAGAAGATGAAGATAAATAGCATGCATCGATCTGATCGGTGGATTGACTTGTTTTCACTTTCGAGGAAACCGCAGTGGAGGTACTACGCAAATCCGGGGTGTGCACATATTAATAAGATGGCCCCGGTCTCCTTCCTCGCCATTCTAGAATCTCTAGGAGCTGCCAAATCCAGAAGCATAAAAAAGCAAAAGAGGTCGTGTGGGCTTCCTGGAGTCTCTTCAAGAATTATTTGATGTCACTTCTGCAAAGTACAGCAAGTTTCCGGGTGCCACAAGCACTCAAGGAAGGCTTGGCTTGCCAGGTTGGGAAGGGGATTCTGCAGTCTGTCGCCTTGTAGCGAGGCAGGACCACAAGGTGCCTTCCAACAACTGGTTGGTTGGTTCTCTGCAGGTACTGAATTTAGCAACATTGCCTCTGCTCAAACATGCCACCGTTTGTACCTTATTCGTTGGGCTGGATAGGGTAGGCTTCCCACTATTGCTTAACTGTGCGGAGCCTAGGAATGTTCTAGGAAATCTAAGAGGTAGTGTTGTTTTGCTGTCTTTACAGCTGCAGCCTGCAAGGGGTTAAATCAAAGTCACTGCTTCTGATTCATGCATTATTTTTCTTATAAAAAAAAAAAAAACACTTAACCCAGCTTTCCATATATGAAAAAGACTCACACCCACACGGAATGTTCCCAGCTCTCTGTCCCTGTCATCAGAAACGATACTGAATGGCTCAGTACTAGGGGATCTGGAACTATTTCTACAGCTTTCTCACCTCATTTGGAATTTTCTTGCCTTGCTAATTTTAATTCTTTAGTTGAGTCATCAATTCAAATTTGGTCGGGACTGACTGGCATCACCCAGTTGGTCGGCTAGGGAGAAATACTGTTCACAAGGATGATCCGACTGCAGCAAATCCCTCCCACCCCCGACCCCTCCCACCCTCCCCTGTGCACAGAGTTCAGTGTGACTGTGAGAGGGCGAGGGCGTGTGGGGGAGGTGATGTGCAGAAGGGTCTCTGTGCTGCGTCTCTCTTGTCACCGAGTCTCCGGATTGTAAGACAGACTGTGCAACACACACACACACACACACACACACACACACACACACACGAGTTTGAATTCACGGGTCCAGTGGCCGTCAGTCTCCCCTACAGAGAACACAAGGGTGGAGCGTGGGGAGAGGGTTACATGGTTCATTTGGGGAAAGAACTGAGAACCAGAAGGGAATTTTCAGTTCTGACTCTGGCTGTCAGACTGCAGTGGCAGCGAGGTGTCTGATAATAGGAAATGGAGAGGGGTGGGGTGGAGGCAATAATGATCACCTTCTAACAAGGGTTTTATGAGACTGTGAGGATTAATTAGTTTGTATCCTTAAGCAGTTGGAGAAGGAGGAAGTTTCAGCAAATGCTGAGCTGGAGTTGTAGATGAAACTGACTCAGTGGCAAGCTCTGCGTTCCCCCCGCGCCCCACCTCCAACCTAGGCTCTGTCTGTGCTGAGATGCGCTGCAGAGGACGTGGCGGAGGGGAGTGAGGGGGAAGAACTGGCTCAGGGAAGAGCAGAGGAGACAGGGGCGTGAGTCAGGCCAGCATCCTCCGAAAGGCATGTCTGTCTAATGAGAATGCTGCGAGGGACCACTTACCGAAAGGTAAACATCAAAACCAGGCAACACCTTGCCTCGCATATGCCTTCCGGAGCCGGAAAGGAAAGGGTCTGGGCGCTATCTGTTGTCTGTAGCTCTAGAAACAGCCATGCATGCTTTCGAGTGAATTCAACAAAGGTAGTTTGTACCCTAGAAAACAGTTAAGTGGTGTTCCCTCTGTCGAACCGACAGGGGCTGCGGTTGCCAGACGACAAACAAGCCTCCACAGCACACGGTCTGAACGGCAGGCGCATTGTTGGAGGTGGGATAATAGATCTATAGGACGTGGACGTTACAGAAATTCCATTATGCACATATTAAAACATTGAATCTGCTTGAAGACACACACTCGGCTCGATTTACAAGGCAGACAATTTGCTGCAACAAAAGATAATTAATGCCACCCGAGGAAACCGAGCCGCGGGACTGCTGTGCATTCTGGTACAGCGTGTTCGTTTAATCTGGTCCTTTTAAAAAATGATTTCGCTGTGATTTTAAGCCTTTGGGATCTTTGAAACAACAATGGCTTCTAAAATATGGATGTGGCAAGAACACTTTCTATTTGAACTTGCGACAAAGCCCTTTACCCCCCCCACCCCACCCCACCACCACCATCTCTCTCTCTCTCTATCTATCTATCTATCTATCTATCTATCTATCTATCTATCTATCTTCCTCCCACATGTGACCCGAAATGGAACTGGACAGGAGCAAGGACACCCATCTCGGATCCATCTCCGATGGTCTGCCATCTAAACAGGGCAGGCTCACGGCCCGTTTCCTTACATCTGAATTTGGATCCCCGGATTCAAACGGGCAGATGCATCGGCTGCGGGGACTTCGTACAGGCATCTGCAGTTTCATTATTTGTATCTGCTTAACAGGAACAATTAGAGAACTGAAGAGTGAGGACGCCCGTTTGGGGACCGGTTCGGTATTGTACCCAGACCACACATTCCGGCTGGGAAGGAACACAGTAATGTATAAAGCATTAGTGGATTGAACACTCCGCGCCGTGTTTGGGGAATCGAATTGTTGATGTTTCTGGCAAAAACTCATACTCCAATTGAAATCTATCAAACACCTTAATTAGCTCTGGGTACCTAAGTGTGCCCAACCCAGAGGCAGGTTGCAAGGCATGAGAGGGGACGGGCAGGGGCTGCACAGAGATGCCAGGGCCTCCCTCGCCCCCCACCCCTGGCCCACGACCTCGGTTTCCGGACCAGGACGCCTGGGCCGTGGTGGGAAGTCGGTCCACCCTGGCTCTCGCCCTGGCAACCGCAGGGATGTGATGGAGGGTGTTTGGATGGCTTGCAGGATGTTGGCGAACCGGATGGGAAGAGAGCACAGTGACACAAAGCTGTTGCCGACGGTAACTGGAGTCTTTTCCTCAGCCAACCATTCCACCTGGACCTCAGTACAAATTATTGTTTTCAATTACCACCTGTGTATTCCTTCCCATGCAACTTATTGATGTAAAATTACAGCTATACCGGTATAAATAAGTTATGCTGCAGTTGTAAAATGGAAGAAATTTTGTTGTAGCAATTATGTTCAGCAAGATGACAAAATAAATTTCCAGAGCTGTGCCTGCAGTAACCTGGGGAATTTAAACCTCATAATTTCCATTCATTTCAGATAATTTGGAGTAATTTCTATATGTAATAACTTTGTAATGAAAAACACAGCGGTACTGAAGTGATTTCACTCGTTTTTTCTCTCCTATGGTATACATGGCACAAAATAAATGATAAAAATAATATTTCCTTTTTATATGTGTGTGTGTGTTGAGTAATTCCTTCAGCAAAAAATCATAAACTAATACCCGGACTAAATCTCTGTCCACAAAATGAAAAATAAATTGAGTTAAAGAAAGTGAAAAAGTATGAAAGGCTGCGGATGTTTGATTGTGAGTTTATTGAATTGTCTGATTCCCAGGCTCCTCCTGATCTCCAAGGGGTACGGCTCCCACGTCAGGGGCCAAGGCAGGCCAGCCCCAGACTCCCCGCTCGGCTGCAGGGAGGCCCGCGACGCGGGGATAGTCAAGCCAGGGGCGTGATTTCTCCCCGAAGCCCGTGGGCAAGGCGGTCTCCTCCCTCGAGGAGCTGGGCTGTCCGCACTGCTGCTTCCCACCCAGGTCTTTGAGGGCCACCTCCACTGCGACTGATCACGACCGATCAGGCCGGGCAGTGGTCGCCCAGGCCCCCCTCTCATTCATGACGGAGGGAGGCGGTGCTGCGCCCCTAGCTGCCCGGGTGCCCTGCCGACCTCTGATGTGACCCCTGGCTCGGGAGCGCACAGCCCCTGAAGGTCCCGCGTAATCCAATGGCAGCTGCCACCGAGTGGTTGGAGGGGGACAAGGACCACAGCGGCTGCGTTAGCTCCCAGGCCCTGCAATCAGCCTCAGCCGCCACCACAGCGCCCATCAACCGTCATTTCTAAATGACAACCGGAGGCTGGGTCTGGATGAGGTGGCCACCCCCTAGACCCTGCCTGCTAGGAGTGACAGCCAGGCCAAGTGTCAGCCCCTTCTCACCAGCCAAGAGCCCCCCCCTCCCAACCCCCCGCCCTGCAAAATCCTGCCACTCTGTGCGGCCAGGACCTCAGAGCTGGTCTCCGGCTGGGTGGTCCGGGGCGAGGGGAGAGGGCGTTCACTTCTCGGGCTCTGGATCTCCCTGTCAGACGGGGCTCACGTCACCTGCGGGCCCACCGTCGGAGCTGCGGGAGGTGGGCCCTGGCGCCCGGCCCCGTCTCTGGCACCCAGCAATCACTTCATAAGCATCACCATGTCTCGTTCCTCCAACAACACACCGTGACGGGGTGCCTACTACGTGCCAAGCACAGGGAGGGGTGCTGGGGCCCAAAGACGGCGGTGTGTGTGTGTGTGTGTGTGTGTGTGTGTGTGTGTGTGGTGGTTAGTACCCAGGTTCCTCGATCAGACAGCCTGAGCCTGCCGCACCATCCCTGCTCCGAGGAACGGGGGAGGTGGAGCAGGAGGCTGTGACAGTTACAGGACCCTGGCAGCTACAGTCAACCCACAAGGGACTCCTGGGGCTCAGGAGCGGGGGCAGGGTGCTGGTCCCAGGCTACAGACTTCCTCTAAGTAAGACCTTCGAGGCCTGCTAGGTCAAAGACAGGTGGACCAATGCCATTGCCAGGCTTATCTTACTCAATCCAGGAACGAGAAAGATCTTCATTCCCAGAAGCCCACGGCCAGTAGCTAAGAGGCCAGCCAGAGACAGCCTGGGGACAACCACCTCCCCATCCCTCCCAGATTCGGGTCCCCCATCCTGCAAGGCCGCAGCGGGCAGCTGCAGGCACCGCTGGCAAAGGCAAAGACAGTGCAGACCCAGGACAGAGAAGCGGCAGGAGAGAACGAAAAGGGAAACAACGCCGAAAGCGGGGTTCGCAGCAGGAGAAGTTCTCTTTCCTTTGGGACAGCAAATTCCAGGGAAACGTGACCAGGGCTCTGAAACCCAGTAACTGAGGCGGAGAGAGATCAGTAGGAGAAAAGATAGAGAACATCTGGGGATGGTGGGTCTCAGAGGCGGCCGAGCAGAAGCCACAGACTTGGGGTTCAGTGAGAGGCAGTGGGGTAGGCAGAGGGTCTGCCGGTTAAATTCGGGAACAAATAACCAAAATTGGTACCGACCGTTACAGAGCACAAAGCCCTTTTATTCCCTGACTTGCATTTGTCCTTCCAGCAACCTTGTGAGATATGCAGGGCAGGGCACCACCAGCTTTAATGCACACGTGCACACGCGTGCACACACACACATACACACACACACACACACGCCGGTGCCACTTGAGCTGGGACGCCGGTCTCGGCGTCTGTATTACAACCAAGACGTTCTGAGGATTACATCAGACTGCCTACCTGAAAGCCCCCGGCACCAGGCCCGGCACACAGTAATCATTTAATAAATCACAGGTATTTATTATTATTATTATTATCATTATCATTATTATCATTATTATTATTAGAGCCTTATGCTAGGGTGCAGGAGCCTCACACTCAATCATCTATGGCATACACTTCAGCACTTTCATTTCAGGTCTGAAAAGAGTAACTCTCCCCAGAGTTCATTTGTGAACATATTCATCTAATATTGATGAAGCACCTACTATGTGCCAGGGACCAGCCTAACCTCTGGGAATAGCCAGAGGAAGACATCATGGTCCTTATCTGCCAGGGTTACAGCCTGTCGCTGGGCGCTGGGCCCCTCACGGCAGACAGCGGAGTCTGCCCCCTCTCCTCTGCCCAGGGCGGCATGTGGCAGGTTATGAAGGAGCCAGCTCGGCCTGCACCCAAGGCCTAACACACCTGCACCCGGGCACAGGGCCCACAGAGCAAACACTGGGAAGAAGCCCCGTGGTGTGCCAGCAGGCGTCATCTCAGAGATAGGGACCCGAGGGTCACCATACTTCACCCGGGGGGGCGGGGTGCGGGGGGGGGGGGGGGGCAGGGGGAGAGTGATAAATAGACGGCCTATGACGAAAAGCCTGGGAGAAGAGGCTGAAATTATGGCCGCTGAGCATTCACATTATGGGATTCCAGAGGCTTCTTAAAGAACTTTATTTCCCAAACCTCCTAAAATGCCCTTAAAGACTTGCCATACATTTTTAATAAAGTTTGTAAAAGAATCAAGGGAGCGATCACTGGGCTCTGAAGAACAGCTCCTGGGGGTGTCTGGCCCTGAGAGGCTGTCACAGGAGGGCTCTGGCCTGGCATGGGACCGCCTGGGGGCAGGGGACTTCAGGACAAGGTTGGAGGCGACCCTTTTGAAGATGCTGCCTTGTGGCCCTGGCTGGTTGCTCAGTGGTTAGAGCGCCGTCCCATGCACCGAGGTCTTGGGGCGCGTGCAGGAGGCGACCGATGGATGTTTCTCTCTCGTGTTGGGAGGGAGCGGGAGGAGAAGCTGCCTTGTTCTCTCCCTCCTTTCTGTGTGGGGCCTCATCGCCTGAAACTGCTAGCCCTGATGCAAGACTCTAACATCCAAAGAGGCTGATTTTATTTTTATTTTTTTAATATGCTTTTTATTGAGATCAGAGAGAGGAAGGGAGAAGGAGAGAGATAGAAACATCAATGATGAGAGAGAATCACTGATCAGCTGCCTCCTGCACGCCCCCTACTGGGCATCGAGCCCACACCCTGAGCATGTGCCCTGGACCAGGAATCGAACTGTGACCTCCTGGTTCATAGGTCGATGCTCAACCACTGAGCCACAGTTGCCGGGCAAAAGGGGCTGGTTTTTGAATGCCTCTTCTCCCCACCCTGCGGGCACAGGGAACTGGGACTCTTCACCTGGTGAAGGAAGGCCGGGCCGCGCGGCCGCACTGGCCTCGAGAAGCGAACCCTAGGCCCCGGGCTGGGTGCTCGCTGAGGGGGGGACCGTAGACACTCGCAGCGAAGAATGTCCCCTTGGAGCTTCCCCCTCCTTCCCACCTTCTGTCATCTGGGGATAATTCATTTATGCAGCTTTCACAGAAGACTGACATTTCCAACACTTTTAGCAGAATAAATTTATAAGGTAAATTAGGGGGTGGGAGCCCTACTGTCCTAGGCAGATTCAAGCTGGTAATTACAGAGGCCTAATTATGCATTCACCACGGAGCCTTCTGGAACACGGAAGGTGACAAGGATGGCTCTTTTTCTTCCTGCAAAGGACACTGTCCCCTGGAACCTTCGCCACCAGCCCAGAGCCGCCGCGGGGAAACGCACTTGTCACGGGCGCCCACGCCTGATCGCTACAGGGAAAACCCTGGCCCCAGCCCGGCGCCCACATTCTCCTTCACCGTCGGGGGGTCAGGCGTGGTTCTTTAGATCAGGGATCCTGACTTGGATAAAACAAAACTCAAAAAAAAAAAGAAGTTTGTATTTTTTTCATCTTGCTCTGCTCACCTTCCCCGATGAGATCTACGCTGTCAGGGCCTTGTGCCCGGCCTGGCCAGTGCTCCTCGGGGAGGGGACTGCACCCTTCACTTCTCGGGCTCATCAGAACTCAGCAGGAATGAGAAAGCGCAGGAGGGCACTGTCAGAGGGAGACGCTGGGGGTGGATGCTGAGGGGGAGGGGGAGGGGGTGCGGTGAAAGCCTCGCAGCAGCACCCAGCACCGGCACCGCCATGTCTGCCACCCCCTTCGCATCCCCAGTGGCCCCTCTGCTCCCCGGCGCTGGTCATTCATCGGGGAAATATGGATTGTGCTCTGTTGTGGGTTGGAGGGTGTCCCCCCCCCAAATACATTGAAGTCCCGATCCCTGTGCCAGGGATGTGACCTTGATAGGGGCAGAAATAGAACGTTGGGGACCAGCTATAATTGTAGGAAATACCAATCATGCTCTGTTAACCGTGATGGTTGTGTTCTGATTAAAGAGGCGCATTCCAGCCTGCCTGGGAGTTGCTCACGGGACCTGGGAGCTCACCTGGAGAGGCAGCCCTGCCTCCCCATTGGGAGCTGCCTGTTCTCAGGGAAAGATGAACAACTTTGCTGCGGAACCAGAGTCGCCAGCCCTTTGAAGACCCAGCCCTTTTGCATATCTGTTAACTGCCCATTTGGCATGCCCTTTAGCCTACTTCCCCAGGTAATCTTTGTCCTTCTGCCCAATATAAGCAGCTGGCTATGGGGGTGCAGAGCAGATGTTTGTGGCTGACCTGCTGCTCCCATACTGCCAGCAGGATTGGGATAAACGCTCATATAGGATTCAACCCTGTCTCTGCTGAATTGGCTCAAGTAGTGACAGGCAGCGAGACCCACTGGCTGTCCGGTTACAACCTCAGTCAGAAACAGGGTCTTGCAGGTGTGCTGAGCTCAGGGGAGGTCACACCGGATTGAGTGCACCTTTATCCAATGCGACTTGAGTCTTTATAGGAAAAGGAGATGACACGCAGAGAGAGACACACACGGGAGAGTTCATAGGTCCACGGAGACAAGGACCTCCAAGAATGCCCAGCGCAGCGGCCCCAGGAGCCGGACGGGGCGAGGAAGGCCCCTCCCGAGAGCCTTCGGGGGGAGCCTGGTTGGGCCGACAGCTGAGGGCCAGCCTCCGGCCTCCAGAGCTGGGAGGCAGTCAGTGTCTGGTTCTGAGCCACCCTGTTTGCGGTACTTCAGTCACGGCAGCCCCGGGAGACTAACACAGGCTCCGGCTGCGTGCGGCCCCGAGCGAGGCACAGGCAGCAGAGCGGGACAGCCCAGAGGAGCGCCTGCCCCGGAGGCTCCCAGGCCACGGGCCTCCCCTACAACCCACGGCTTTGTATTTGCAAAGAGGATGTTGAGGAGAACTGTCCACCCTCCTGTCACCCTCAAGTCCAGCAGGAGCGATGACTGGACTATAAAAGTCATGAGGCCAAGACAATGGCAGGTTCCCCCTTCCATCCTGACAGCCCCCCCACCACCCACCCAAAAAACCCCGCACTAACCTCTCATCCTAGCTCCAGGCTTCGAGCAAACTTCCAACTCCAACTATAATGGCAGGACTTGGGGAAAGCCACACTTCGGTGGAGGAAGCACTAGAGGCTAAAAAGCCTCTCTCCCGGGCCCCCAGAGCACCCCTCACCCGCCCCCCACCTCTCTACCCTCCAGCCCCCCACCCTCAACCTCCCCACCCCCCTAAGCAGGCACTCAGCATCTGCAGGTGACTCCAGCACAGCAGCCCTCACACTCCTCAGCACCTGAGGCCTTAGCTTGGTTTGTGGTTGGGTTTCATTTTCTTTTGGGGGTTAAATAAACAAAGAATAAGAAACAAGAGACAACAAAGAACTGACAACTTTGCAGTCCTGGTAGTAAGTGACAAGAGTTACAGAAAATGGAACCGGGTAAAAGACAGGTCTCTCGGGTTTGTACTGAAACCATTTTGCATATAATAGAAGCACGGCTCCTCCCACCCCACCCCACACACACACCTGAAAAATCCTCCAGGCAAGGAAAGCAGCCTGGCTCCGGCTTAAAGATCAGAGAGGACTTCTTACCCTTTCTCCCCAAGTGCCCTGTGAGAAAGCTCAGGAGGCCTGGCTGGGGTGGCTCAGTGGTTGGGTGTTGACCCATGAACCAGGAGGTCACAGTTCGATTCCCAGTCAAGCACATGCCCGGGTTGTGATCGCGATCACCAGTCGGGGGCGTGCAGGAGGCAGCCGATCCATGACTCTCTCTCTCATCATTGATGTTTCTATCTCTCCCTCTGCCTTCCTCTCTCTCTGAAATCAACAAAAACGCATTTTTTTAAAAAGAAAGAAAGAACGCTCAGGCCAGGGGCAGAATGGACTCCGGTGGCTCCGCGGCCTTGGGTCCCGTGTGTGCAGCGTGGAGGGAGAACGGGGAATTCACACACTTCTCAGAAGTGCTGCAGTCACGCCAGGCCCACGTGTGACTTCGACCAAACGCTCGCGTGTAGGGCTAGTTGATGGGACTTAGCTAATGGGGGTCTGTCTCCCCATTAGACTGTGACCCCCAGAGGAGGGGGGTGCTGGGGCTGGGCTTCCAGAGGAGAACCCGCACAGTCTGCGCACCTCCTGTGTGCCAGGCACTGGCCGGACACCTTGCGTCCACTCTCCGCACGCCCACCCTGCCGCTGAGACACCGGCATCCCATTTGACAGGTGGGAAACCAAGTCGGGCAGCCTGCCCAGCACTGCACGGCCAGTCCCGGCAGATTTAGGATCCCAAGTCAGGGTCCCAGTGGTGTGGGTCCCACTTCTTTCTACAGCCTCATGTTAGCCAGGACAAGCTGCAGTCAGCGAAGCTCCCTAACCATAGAAGTTTGCACAAGAAAAGCATCATTTCCCCCCGCTGTCTCCTGCCCTTCTCGCCACACCTCCTGGCCTCCAGGGACACCAAAGAGTCACACTGGCTCTTAACTGCCTCAGCCCAGAAGTGACCCATGGCATTTCTATTCACAGCCCATTGGCCTGAGCTAGTCATGGGACCCAACCTAACTGCAAGGGAGGCTGGGAAATATGGACGAGCACCTGGAACAGTGGAGGGCCGTGCCAGCACCTGGTGGCCACCATGTCCAAAGACAGTGTATCCCTTGGATACCATGTCTTGACTAAAAGGACGAATGGGCTTTAACTAGAAATTTCTTCACCCGTCAACTTGGGGAGCAGAGGATGGCTCCCCGACAGAGATAACACGCCCAATGTGTTACATAACTTACTGAGGATTCTTACTCTGAGCCAATGGGCTTTTTCCACCCTCTGATACTCACAGTTTCTGTAACCATCTCTCCGCTTGCCCCCGTCACACTGAGGAGGAGCAGGGCCTGCAGGTTAACACGCAGGCCCTCCTCTAGGAGACGTTGTAACTTGCTGTGCATCTCGCCGTCAGGAGAACACAGACCTGCAGGATTGGAGGGGACCAGTCAGCTCTAGGAAGAAGGGGGTCCCAGACGGAGCCCCTCCAGTCCAAGAATGTGTCCACTTGACATGCCAATCAAAAGAGACTTCGGAACTCTGGAAGGTGTGAGACAGGTGTGTGGGATAATATAAAACAGCCAGCTTCACTCCGAAGCCCTCAAAATACTGTTTGATGGACAGATTTGGAGCACAGAACTTCGAAGCTGGGAGGAGCCGAGAGATGATGGGGTCCACCTACCTGGGGAGGGAGTCCGAGGCCAGGGGAGGAGGCACCTGGCCAGAGGGAGTGCCTGGGTGGGGTGTGGGGGCCTCCGTGTTCCGACCCCCAGGCCCGTGGCTGCACCCCAGACGTCCCCCAAATCCCTTTTCCATCTGTCAGTATCACAAGAGAAATAAGCTGTTGAGGAATCCTAGGGCTCGGTCTCCATTAGGCCTGACAAAGGCTCCCGACAGCCAGTCACCCCGGCGACAGGGGGTGCCAGGGAAATGGTGTGTGAGGTGGGACTCTGGTCGTCAGGAACGGAAAGGGGCCGTTCTCTCCTTCCACACGGCATCATTGCCACGTGTGCCCTGCACCAGGCCAGAGAGGCCAGCCCTCACCCTGGACGAGGTGTCCCCTCCAGGATGGCCACCAGGTCCTAAAGAAATCAGGGACCCACTCAGGAAAGTGGACACCCACATGGACGGGCTCCCAGTTGGGGCGGGGGTGGGGGGGGCTTGTCCCAGGGACCTCGCTGGCCCACAGGCCCACCAGGGCAGTGTGGCAGCTGCTCTGTGCGTTCTCATGGGGCGTGAGGCTGGGCTCACCGCCCACCCGGGGAAACAGAAACACACCGACCTGCGGGACTCATTGTGGCAGTGGGGCCGACCGGACGTGCTTCCAGGTGAGCACCTGGAGGGGGGAATCCCAGCCCCTCGGTCATAGAGGAGGGCACCCACCCACTGCAGGGCCGCCTCATCCCCAGCCCACCACCTTGGCCACCTGCTGGGCCCCTGCAGGCTGAGTGCCGGGCCTGCCGTGGCCTCGCGCCGTGTCCCTCTGCCTGGGCGCTCGGCCGGGCCCTGCAGCAGGTGACAAGCTGCACCTCGGTGCTGGGGGCCTGGGCGAGGAAGCCTGCCCGGCACCACCTCCTCCCGGTGGCGCTCGCTCTGCCCTCCTGCCCCAGGACCCCTGAGTCCTGCCCCTGCTCCTGCGGCCACCACCGCATCCCTCTGTGCTCACCTGGACCAGGTAGCTGCAGGCGGAGACCGCAGGCCGCTCCTGACAGTGCCTGGACCCGCCAGTCGGTGGACCCGGCGGGGGGCGGACTCCTGAGAGGCTGGCTGTGCGCCTGCGCAGACGCTGCCTCTGCGGATGCCCCGCCAGGTGAGCAGCGCACACACCTGAGTGCGGAGCGGACAGCAGGCCCCATCGCCTGGCTGTGATCACCTGTGGTTCCCTAAGAGCAGTCCTTGTTTTCAGAAATCTCTAGACCAGGGGTTCTCAACCTTGGCTGCACATTAGAATCACCTGGGAATCTTTTTTAAATCCTGATTTCTGGGCCTCACCCTCCGGAAATTCTTTCTTTGTGATGGGGTGGGGCCACAACATTTAGGAACAAAGAAACAGAATTTCCGGAGGATGGGGCCCAGAAATCAGGATTTTAAAAAGATTCCCAGGTGATTCCAATGTGCAGCCAAGGTTGAGAACCACTGCTCTGTAGGTAAAGGCATCATACGGCCGTCTTATGCTTAAGTGGTTCAGAGGTGGGGGAGGAGGGTAAATGGGGCAATGGATTAGCATCTGGGGAGGATGGCTGATGAGTATCTGAGAGTTATTTGCATTGTTCTTGCCATGTTTCTGTAGGTCGGACACCAAAGTAACTCGTCTCTGTGGTCACCAGCGCCTTTCCTGGCACTTCTTGTCGCCTCCCTGGGCTTTATCTCTTCCAGGGCAGGTAATGACTATCAATGGAAGGGCGGCAAAAGTAGGCGTACAGTTGCTCAAGGGAAAGCAGTACAATGATGAATACATGATAATGCCAGAATCAACATTGTTTCCCATACTCCCAGCTGTAAACCTACTTTTGCCCCTCCGTAGTATATTTTACTTCTTTTGTGTCTTGTCTGTCTTCCCCTACCAGAATGTAAGCTGCATGAGGGCAGAGAGCTGGGTCACCAAAGAGCTTACATACATAGATGCATAACCAATGGACATAGACAACAGTGTGGTGAAGGCCTGCGGTGGGGCAGGGGCTGGGAGGAGGGGGTACAGGAGGGGAGAAATTGGGGGACATCCGTAATACTGTCAACAATAAAATAAAAATAAAAACAATTAATAAATATATATATATTACAAAAGATGAAAAAATCCATTTAAGAAATATCTATCTTTGGGTGAGGATTTAAAAAATTAAAAAATACATATATATATAACTCTTAACAACTATTAGCAGATAAAATCTAGCCATACATAAAAATGACAATGCATCATAACCAGGTAGAGTTTATCCCAGAAATGAAGACTTGGTTTAAGATTTGAAAATCAATCAATGCAATTTACAGTATTCATAGAATAAAGGAGAAAAACCACATGATCATTTCAAAAAAATTTAGGAGCAGCAGTTGAAAAAAAATTGAACACGCCTTCGTGCTTTAAAAACTCAGCAAACTACGAATAGAAGCAAACTTTCTCACCCTGGGAAGGGGCAGCTACACAAAAACTATCGCTAGCATCGTTCTTAACGGTAAAAGACAGTGCTTCCCCCTCAGGTTAGGAACAAGGCAAGACTGTGGACTAAAACGAAATACATGCCAACCCTCGCATCCCTCCTCCACAGAAATGTGAGCACAGGTAGGCGCCAAGCTGCAGGTTGAAGATTGTGCACGGCTGCATTTTTCATTTTAGCCCCAAACTGCAAACAACCCAAATCCCTGTCAATAGTAGAATGAATAAATAAACTGTGGTATGGCCATCAGATAGAATACCATAGATCAATAAGAAAATGAAATGAACCAATGATCTATGCAATAATATGGCCACATCTCACAAAGTCAGATATAATTGCCTACCCCCTGTATGAGTCCATGTATATAAAACTTAAAAAAAAAAATAAGCCACGGTGATCGAAGTCACAATGGAGGTGACGTTTGAGAGAAAGCAATGGGAACACGAGGGTGCTGATAATCTTCTATTTCTTGGCATATGTGGTGGTTACACAAATGGGCTGGTTTCCCAGAAATTCATTAATTTATACAACTGTGGTCTGAATATGTTTTTCTATGTGTGTTACACTTCGGTTTTTTAAATTACTTTGACAATCAGGGTGCATTGACACGATAAAATGCCATGTAACCATTTTTATTGAGGTAATTTTCCCTATGTGTACTAATTTGGAAATATCTCCAAGACACCTTAAGGGAAAGTTTTAAAAAATCACATAGCATGACATTAATGATCTGTTTACTATACATTTAGGTGTATGTATGTACACACACATTCATTTTAGATGGACGGGTAGAAAGATAGGCCTTAAAAGAGATCATTTTAAATGATGCACAAAGATATCATAAATTTGAAGTTCAAAAGTGAGAGCCCCAACTACGATGACCATTTCTGAAGGAAATATCGAAGTCAGTGGCATATGCAGGCGTGTTAAGGGTGTACCCATGAGAGTAGTCACCCTGTATGCAGGCAATTGTCTCTAGATAATTTTTAAACAATAATAAAGCTAGACGTTTATTTGCTTTTTATTAACACCACACATTGGCCATTCTAAATAATGCTAGTAATAAAATACTCCTGGAAAAAAAATATTTTGTTGGCCTAACTTATAAGTAATTGCTGCTATTACATTTGAGTTTTAATAACATGTAGGCAAGTTTCAAATTAGCACATTTTTATTGCTCACCCTTTATTGAATATTGTATCCTACATAGAAGTTAATTCAAAGAACTTCCAGTTAAGTGGTTTGCACCCAATACACGTGAACGCAGTTCCACGTGTTCATTTGGAAAGTAAGTTCATAATGGTTGGGGCGCATGCAAGCTTGCAAACTGAGAGGTGTGGTATTTTTGTTTTGTAAGTGAAAATTTTAATTCATAAATTAACTATTTTGCTGAATTTAAATGTATGTAATATTGGTATTTCTTTTTAAATTGTTTATTGTTTTAGAACTAAATAGCCATTGAGAAAATAATATTACTGGTTATTGTATGACTATTACTTAAATAATTTTGTTACATTGAGGAAGGAAAGTGTTTAAAATCACCTGCTTCCCTTGTTAAGCGTACTAGAAATGCTGCTGACAAGTAAGTTATACAAAGGCCATGGCTGTGCCTAGGGCTTAGTGGATGCTGAATGCATGGTAGCTTTTTTAAATTGATTTCAGAGAGGAAAGGAGAGAGAGAGAGAGAGAGAGAGAGAGAGAGAGAGAGAGAGAGAGAGAGAAACATCAATGATGAGAATCATTGATGGGCTGCCTCCTGCATGCCCCCTACTAGGGATCTAGCCCACACCTGGGCATGTGCCCTTGACCAGAATCAAACCCAGGACCCTTCAGTCCACAGGCCGATGCTATATCCACTGAGCCAAACCAGCTAGGTCAGAAGCTTTTGTTTTTAACACCCATAAGCATTTGGTCCCCTATCCACCTTTCTCCACCTCTTACCCCTCCATTTCCAGACTTAGAGAAGTTGAGATTCAAACTGAGATCAAAGTTTCAACTCTGTACCAAGCTCTGTAATCCGTGTTTTAAATGCATTTTCTATTTATATTTCTCAAAAAAATTATATGAGCACTATTTTTATCCCTCTCTAATATGTCATAAAACCACAGAGAGTAGAAGTAATTTTCTCAAACTCGTTCAACTAATAACTGGAAGTTTTATGATTAAACCTGAGTTTTCCTGTTATTAATCCTGTGCTCTTTCTATATAACCATCCTGCAAATTGTATTCACCATTGGTGTTATCACCATCTTCATCACCACCACCACCATCATCATCATCATCACTACTACTATTGACAAGCACATGCCAGGTGTATATACTTTAATATATTCCAAAAACAATTTTTGCCCACATTTTCACTTTCTTAGTTCTTCATTCCTTTCTATGCCTCAGACCTTCAACCTGGAATCATTTTTCTTTGGAGTTTGTTATGAGGGTCTATGGGTAGCAAATTTTCTGGTTTTGCCCATCTAAAACAACTGTATTTAATCCCCATTGTTAAAAGATATTTTCACTGGGTATAGAATTCCAGGTTGACGATTTTTTTTCTCAGCACATTGAAGATACCATCCCACTGTCATCTGGAGCCTATTGTTTCTGTTGAGAAGGTGGCTGTAAGCTTGTCCGTCCTTTACGTATACTCTATCTTTTCTCTCCTGCTTATAAAATAGATTCTTTGTTTTTTGGTGACCCACAGTTTCATTGTGCCATGTTTTTCTTTTAAATGAACTCGCTTGAAATTTGGGGGCTTCTGAGGATTGTTCTTGCCTCAATTTTGAAGTTTTCAGCCATTATCTTTTCACATGATAGGCTTTGCTCCATCCCTCCTTTTCTCTGTCCCATCATCTCTCCTTCTCTCTCTTCCTTTCTCCTCTCCCCACCCTTTGCAGCTACAATTAGACTACATTGGAACTTCTCACTCTATTTTTTAGGTCTCTTAACTTTCTGTCCATATTTCCCATATATTTGTCTCTTTGGGCTGATTATCAACTTCCTTATTTCTATCTCCAAGTTCACTAATTCTCTCTGTCACTTTTTCTAAACTGCTATTAAATCTGTCCATTGAATTTTTAACTCCAATTGTTACTTTTTATTTTATTATTATTTTTTTACTTCTAGGAGGATGTTTAATCACATGAACTCTTTTCCCCCTGAAGCCAAGGCAAGTGGGAATTTTGCAGATGGCCATCAACAGGATTCCAGCAAATTCAGAAAACTGCCTGGTGTGTGACTTTCACTCGTTTATTTAGTCATTCAATCAATTGTGGACTAAATGCAGACCGTTTCCCATCAATTTCCTCAGGCAACTGAGAGCACAGAATTTAGCCAGATCTCACCTCCACCTGCCCTTCCAGACACCTGTAACCGTCTGCACTCAGGCCAAGTGCTCTGGGGCATGTGAGATCAGATCATGGGAAGGTAAGGACAACCTGGCCACCAAGGAGAGAGAGAGAGAGAGAGAGAGAGAGAGAGAGAGAGAGAGAAAGTGTGTTGGGGATTTGGAGCCAGAGCAGCCTGGAGAAGCATGGTGGACACACACACATGCACATGCTTGCACACACATGCACACTCCACCTGAGCGGTGGAGCTCACCCTGAATAGACGCTTAACACTCCATCAAAGTGTGAGGCCTTCCCCTCCATGTCCACCCAGTAGCATCCTCATCCCAATGAGCTTGTCACACCTTCCCCTCCTGTTCCGCAGGCACTGCAACCCTCGAATTCCAGGTGAAGACACCCAGGCTCAGAGAGGTTCAGAATGTGCCCCAAATCACCCGGCTTCCGGGAGGTGGGACTGGAAACTGAGCCCAGGTTTCCCAATTTGCACCTGGGGCATTTCTTCTGGAGACTGTGAGGTGCGTGGGTGGGGCTGGAGAGAGAAGGCCTGGGTGCGCTGACAGCGTTCTGCCATTTACTGCTGAGCGACCTCAGGTAACTACCCCCTCTCTGAGCAGGGAGGGCGCCTGCTCAGTGCCCAGCGCATGGTCACGATCACTGTTTGCACACGATGGAGACCAGGTTAGTGGGCTGGGGGGGACGGGGACTGTGAGGAAAGGGGGGGCGGGTAGGACTTAAAGGGGCAGCATGAGGGGCTCCTCTGTCACCAAGGAAGAGTTCTTCACCTTGACTGCGACGTGGCGACGTGCATCTCCACGTGTGATAAGACACCACAGGACTAGACACAGAAACGTCACCCAGAGACCGGCCTAGGCAACACAAGGTGAAATCGAGGTACGGTTTCTCATCGAGTTCATCATGTTGTGCCGACCAGTTTCCCGGTTATGACCACGCACATACCGATGCCAGATTCGCCACTGGAGGAAGCCGGGCATGGGCCAATGGGGCCTCTCTATCCTTTTTGCCATTTCTGATGCATCTATAATTATTTCAAAATACTAATTTTAAAAAGAGATATGTAGTCCCCACCCCCAAAAAAACAGAGGAGCAGAGGAGCAGGCAGTGCCGGTGCCCCTGCTGCAGGAGACGCCTTGCAATACCATCTCCACTCATCCTCCTCGGGAATGACTGCCGCTGGGCGTCTCCTCGCTGGATCTCACCCCCCAGGGAGTGCACGCCTAAGAAGCACATGGCCTCCCAGACCTCCAGCTGCTCTCCGAGCATCTTGACGATTGTACATCCTGGTTCTGGGGAGGGGGTTCTTCCGCTGCCCGCCCCACGGCACAGGAAAGACGCAGAACCTTGTCTGGGGGGTGGAGTGCACACTGACCACCATGGTCCAGGGGAGGAAACTGGGGCCCAGACACCCGGAGGCCTGGGACGCCCACACTCCTTTGGAGGAAAACCCTCTCTCCCAGGAGGAACACGCGAGCCTCGCTCCCCGAGGGCACTGGCCACCGCCGCGGTGTTTGCTCTGCCAGGCGGAGTCCGTCTGGGTCCACTCCGGGCTGCAGGGTGGCCTTTGAGACCAAGAACAATGCCCCATTGTGGCCCCGGCTGCAGATAAGAGAGGAACTTGGCCTGAGTGCCAGGCAGGAGCGACTGTCCCTCAATATTAATACAGGAGGGCGTGCCCTCGCCCGCGCCCGCGCCACTTTCGCCGTTGGGACGGTTGCTTGGAGTGTGAGCCCGCTGCCGTCTCTGGGCGGTCAAAGGCCAGCGCGCGGGCACTTTTATTGTCAGCGCAGTAATCTTTAACCTCCCTCTGGCCAAAGGGCTGAAACCCAGAAAGACAAAACAAACATGGGTTGGGCACCAGAGGAGCAGCTCAAGTGAGCCAGGACCAGCGGGAGCCAGTTCCCCCAGCGCCCCACCATGTCACCCAAGCAGCTGGTCCGCATGCCGGGCACAGATGCCCGAGACCACCCCTGCAACCCATCGCGTCTGTCCCTGGCTGGTGGTGGGATGCACAGCCGTGGGGTAATGGCTGTTAGCTTGTCCCTGCAGGTTCAGGGACGGAGGGCAGCTGCCCCCCAGCCATGCTCACCAGAGGCCGGGACTGGCCCACGGAGGGAGGCAGGAGCGGCTGGGTGGGTGGGCTCGCTCCAGGGGCCAAGGAGGGAAAGGGGCCGAGCAGGCATTGGGTTCCTGGGCATCGGGCAGGCCAGGGCTGACCCACTTCCCCCATTTATCTGACCATCCTCCGGAGTCTCAGGGTCTCGCTGTGAAATGGAGACCCCGACGGCTCCTCTCAGCGCTGGTCCTGGCTGCTGCCCTTTGCTGAGCATTTGCCACTATGCCACACGGTGCTTCCTCAACACCGAGAAATGGGCCTCAGCGTCCCCACTTTGGGAACAGGAAACTGGGGTGCGCAGAGGTGGATTTGCCCAATGGGGACACTGTGACCTGAACCCAAGTCTCCGTGATCCCCACGCTGTCCCCCTCCCACGGGGCTGCACGTGGAGAGCCCTCCCAGCAAACGTGCTGATCCCGCCCATGACGGCCGTGAGGTAGGGATCTGGCTCCATTCGGCCAATGAGGACTCGCGCAAGTGAGCGGTGGTTTCTGGTTGAGTCACTTGATTTCTTATTTCCTCTCAAAATGAGGAGGGCCGCCCACATCCATGGGGAACTATTCTTATCACCAGTGAGAGAAGGTTTGGACACACAGCCGGGCCCTGAGTCCATTTTAAGGGGCAAAGACAGAGACCCAATAGTCCCTCACGGTCCCTGGTGATGGGGGGGCGGGGGTGCCTGTCCCCTCGCTGTCCGATCAGAGAAGGGGTCACTGTGTGTGCAGGGGAAGGACAGACAAGGAGACCTACACCCAATCCGGCTCCCATCTCCGCCCCGAGGAGTAGGGGCTGTCGATGGGGAAGGGGTGTGGGGGGACATGCTGGAGGCAGCCAGGTGTGACTATTCTGGATGGGATTCCTGAATCCCTCTCCCCCACAGGGCCGGGCAGCTCGGGGCTCTGCTTGCTGGCATAGTTTCCCCTCTTGGCATCCAGGCTGGGGCCCCAGCCCAGCCCTCACCAGCCCAGCTAATAAAGTTCCTTCCCTGCCTGGGGCAGAAGGTCAGGAAAAGCCAGCAACAGTTTGGAGAAGGCTATGGTCTTGGGATCTGCACTGGGGTGGGGCAGGGGAGGGAGAAAGATAAGAGTGGACAATAAAAGATAGGCAGAAAGAGACAGTGAGGGGGCGGTTGGCAGGGGAGCGCGGCCCCCGGCAGTGCCATCTCTTTATGACCCATAAAGGGCACATAAACAGGCATCGACGGCTGCCTTATCTCCCCCTCTGGGTCTGTAAATGATCCAGAGTCCACCACTGGCCTCAGAAGCGACAGCTGTGCTGGCCACAGTGGGAACCGAGCCATCGGGCAAAGGGAGCCCGGGGCGGAGGGGCTCCTGCTGCTCTGCCCCCCGGGCTGGAAGGCTCTGGGCACTCCCCTCCCTCCCTGGGCCTCAGGCCCCGATGCCCCCAGGGGTCTCTTCTAGGCCAGGCAGCCTCGGCGCAGGTGGGGGTCCGGGTGCGGGTGAGGAGCCCACACCTTTGGGGCGGGCAGGCTGTCAGGGGTCATCCTCTGCAGCATAAAGGTCACTGGGCTGTAAGGGTCACACTGGACGGGAAAACAGACGCCGACCCCACACAAGCGCTTTGTGCATTTTTGTGAATAACTGAGCAGCCTCCGAAACAGCCCGTAGCACCATACGTGGTGGGCGTGGTTACTCATGGTGATCCTTGTGGCAGCCGGGAGCCGTGCCCACTGTCCAGGGCCCAGCAGCCCGGGAGCCAGGCTCACTGTCCAGGGCCTGGCAGCCCGGGAGCCGTGCCCACTGTCCAGGGCCTGGCAGCCCGGGATCCGTGCTCACTGTCCGGGCCCGGCAGCCCGGGAGCCGTGTTCAGTGTCCAGGGCCTGGCAGCCCGGGATCCGTGCTCACTGTCCAGGGCCCGGGCCTGGGAGAATGCACCACACAGGCCTTGGATCTCAGGCCTCGGATCCCAGGCGACTCCACTGACCTAGGCCCCGCCCCCAGGGCCCTGGACCCACTACCACTGCCTTTGCAACAGGCTGAGGCCTGGCTCCCCAGGGGCGGCACCAGCTGGGGCTGAGCTGAGCTCGGCAGGGTCCTCGCTGCCCGCAGAAGCCGGGGCATGGCTGCCTCGGGCCCTCTGTCTAGGGCAGTGATGGCGAACCTCTTGAGCTCGGCGTGTCAGCATTTTGAAAAACCCTCACTTAACTCTGGTGCCGTGTCACATATAGAGACTTTTTGATATTTGCAACCATAGTAAAACAAAGACTTATATTTCTGATATTTATTTTATATATTTAAATGCCATTTAACAAAGAAAAATCAACCAAAGAAATGAGTTCACGTGTCACCTCTGACACGCCTGTCATAGGTTCGCCATCACTGGTCTAGGGTCATCCTGAAACAGCCGGGAAGATCGGAGACGTGGAGCCCAGAGCCACCGGAGGTTGGGTGACCGATCACCATGTGCCAGCACCTGCCCCGCCCCGGGCTGCTCTGTGGCCTGGCGACAGCCCACACTTCCTGGGCAGCGTCTCCCTGGGACTTCCTGTCGGGTGTGGCCACCAAAGCCGGGCGGGCAGGTGGACGCAGAGGTCGGGGGTGCTCCTTGGCTCCCTGCGCTTTATCCTCACAGGACGGCAGCTTTTGTCAGGGGCACCCCCACCACACACAGAAGCGGAGCTCCCACCTTCCCGCTGCTGGCGGCCCGGGTGGCAATGCCCTGGTGGCTCCTTTAACCCGACTCACGTGTCTGTAAACCATCCCTCAGTCACGTTTTCCTCCTGCGTGGGGGTCTGCTTCCTGCAGGACCCCGGCTGCATGGGGACCAAAGCCTGCCCCGGGGCCGGGGGCGGGGCGGGGGGGCTGGGCGGCTGAGAGGCTGCTGGTGGCCCCCGTTCCCTTGACCACCGCCCAGGTCACAGCTCCGGCCTCTCCCATGGGCCACCAGAGCCTCTCTGCCCTGGTCGTGGCTGGTGGGTTGGCTGCCACGCCCCGGCCCGGCCTGTCTGGGGAGGCGAGAGAATGAGACACAGACAGTGGCAGAGAGAGGGGCAGAGGGAGCACTGTTTGGAGTGACAGGCACATGCAAGTCTCCCAAAGGCCATGCACCAGGACACAGAGCAAGAGGAGGGGTCTGAGCTCTGCAGCCGCCTCACCGAGAGGGTCACCTTGGAGGAGAGGGGACCCTGGCAGGCAGCCAGAGGCAAGGGCGACTGCTGCGGGGGCGGCTGTGGGCAGGATGAGGTTGAAGGCAGCCCGCTCTACACGCCAGGGAGCTGTGTGGGGCGGCCCTGCAATCACACCCCTGCGAGCCAGTGTCTGGACGGGGTGGGCCACCCAGGGGACATCAAGTGTCCCCTCCTGTGGGAGGGAAGCGCTGCGCTGGGCGTGAGACTGGAATTCTCAGCGGCCAAGGGGTCAGGGGTTAAAAGAGGACAGGGGAGATGTGACATTGTCCAGATGGGGCCAGAGAGCGGACAAAAGCCAAGCCATATTGTCAGCATTGCTAGCGCAGGGACACGGCAGAGTAGCATGCGCTATCTTGTCGCTACAGCAGTCCCCAGCAAGGCCAGCGCCACACACGGGGGGGGGGGGGACAGGTTACACTGGAGTCAGAAGACAGGGTAGGGAGTAGTTTCTCTCCCCCCTCCCCCCACCCCCGTCTCCAATTTTAAACACTGAATGCCCACCTGCGATCTGTCAAACACTGCAAAGTCCTTCTACCCCAGCGCCTTCCCTTGCTGCGTGGCTCTGCATCTCTCTAACCTCAGTTTCCTCTTCTATAAAATGGGCTCGTAATACCTACATGACCGTCTCAGACTGAGGATTCAGGGGATCAGTGTCCAGAATACTTCGGAAATGGGGTGTCTGTGAACGTCGGTCTCCCCAGATGGACCATGGGCTCCTAAGAGCACAGATGCCCCAGCTCAGGGGGGCAGCTTGGCATGAGGGGCCCCTGGGAAGTGTTTGCTGGGCCAGTAAGGACAGTTATTCATTTTCTTTTTTTTTAAATATATATATTTTATTGATTTTTTTTACAGAGAGGAAGGGAGAGAGATAGAGAGTTAGAAACATCGATGAGAGAGAAACATCTATCAGCTGCCTCCGGCACATGTCCCACTGGGGAGGTGCCCGCAACCCAGGTACATGCCCTTGACCGGAATCGAACCCGGGACCTTTCAGTCCGCAGGCCGACGCTCTATCCACTGAGCCAAACCGGTTTCGGCAGTTATTCATTTTCTAATAAATCATTTTGTGGTTGCAATTTTTAACTAAAACATTAAAACAACATACGGGTGAGTCGCATTTTATGGAAACCCAAATGACACAGGTTTGCTGCAGCCGGATGTAGCAACGGGGATGAAGCCTCTGCGAGTGACAAGAGTGGAATCAAGGTAAAAACCCACAGCGCATTTTAGAGCTCACCAAGGAACCACGCAGTTTTCTTTTGTTAGCAGGGAAGAAAGAAATCCCATACTTTCTATGTGGGCGGTGCAGAGGGCACTGTAAACTGTGCTCCTGCCACCAGGGGGCGCCACGCTCGCTGGTAAGCCCCTTGGCCCCTGGTCCACGCTGCCTGTGGAGGTCTAGCGTGGTGCTCCCTGGACCTGCCGCCCTGTGGGCGAGCTTGCACCGAGGTGGGCGGCGAGGTGGGCGGAGGGCCCCTCAAGGAGGACTCCCCCATCGGCTGGGTTGGATGGACTGGGAGGCAGATGAGCAGGACATGGTCAGTCCCAGGGGGGTTCAGGAGGCTTCTCAGGGGCTCAGGGAAGCCCAGGAAAGCTTTGGGGTGTGCCCTGCAGAGCTGTCACACACTCTCAAACAAGGAGCACCCCTCCCCCAGTGCTGAGGGACCGGAAGGCCACAGAGTGGTGACCTTGTGGCGTCAGAGCCTGGACCCACTCGGTGTGGCCAGGGCCAGGTTGGCCTTTAAGAAGGTGAGAAAACGCCCTGAGCTGAGCCGGGCTGGGTTCTCACCTCCTCCGCCCTCCTCGTGTGGCTCCTCTGTCCACTTCCTCCCTGGACTGTGCCCAGTCACCCGGGCCCTGGCGGTCACTCTGTTGGTGCCCCGAGGAGAGTAGCTAGGACAGAGGGCACACTTACCCCACCCGACAGCTCAGAGGGCATCCCAGCCCCTTCCATGCTCTGCCAGTCAGGATTCAACAGGGGATGCTTTCCCACTCCCCGTCAGCCCCGCCCGCCCCGAGTGGGGAGGCTTCCTGCATCCCAGGGCCCCTGCCACCGGGATGCTGGGACCCCTGCCACCTCCTCAGGGGCTCCTGTCCTGCTCTCCCGCTTCTTCACAGGAGGCAGACCAGAGGGCCCGGCTCCGCAGGTGTCTGCTGCCCACGTGCTGTCCTTGCCCACTCCAGCGTGCTCAGCAGGTCACAGGGCACAAGCTGCCACCAAGCCCTGGGCACACGGCCGGCTGCCTGGGAGCATCGGCACCCTCGGGGCCTGTGCCGGACACCCCGGGTGCCACCGAAGCTGGTCCTGCACCGCACATTCACCACTGGTTAATGAGGGTGCTGTGTGCACCCGCACACACACTCAGGCACACACACATGCATGCTCAGTTGTGCACAAACATGCACTCATTCACACACACACATGCATGCTCACTCATGCACAGACATGCACTCATTCTCACACACACATGCTCACTCATGCACAGACATGCACTCATTCACACACACACATGCATGCTCACTCATGCATAGACATGCACTCATTCTCACACACATGCA
>NW_005871276.1:2996-32946 GCF_000147115.1 Myotis lucifugus | reverse complement strand
ACACACATGCAATGCACACACATGCCCACAGGCATGCACTCACATTCTCACACACTCACACACATGCATTTCACATTCATGCACATGGCACATATTCTCACACACTCAAACATGCATGTCTACATGCTTATGCACACACACATACATACATTACACACTCACACTGAGGGGCATACCAAGAGCCTCGGCAAAGAAGACTGGAGGTTTTCCAGTCCCTGTTTCATGGTGTGTCTGGAACCCCAGTTCTCTCTCCCCTCCCCCCACCTCCACTCTCCGCTGAAAACAGGGGACGGGCCCTTCCTTGTTCAGTCCCCAGACGCCCTCCTCAGGGCCCACCCCGGCACAAGCCAGGCACACTTCTTCCCCAGCATCCTCCCCGTCACCTGGCGTGGTTACCGGGAAGCCTCTTCAGGAATCAAGGTGCTCTGTGTGCCCGGACACAGACCCTGGTCCAAATCCTGCCTCACCTACCTACTGCTTCCTGTGTGGCCTTGGGCAAACCTCACCTCACACCTCTGAGCCTCCCTCTTTGTGCTTCAACATCTCAAACACACGCATAGGTGGAAACACACCTCTAACACCTCTCCTCCTCTGGCCGGACTCCAGCTTACTTCAACCGCCACTTCCTCCTGGAAGCCCTCCTTGATCTCTGCAGCAGAGTCAGTGTCTTTCCCCTGGCCACACCCTCCCATCACCTCCCATTCCTGTCTCCCCCTGCGCCCTCAGACTCCCTGAGGACTGGGCTGGTGTGAACCTGGTGCCACTGCTGGGGGCCACACAGAGCCCGGCTGGCTGTAGAGACCCCAGTCCCGGTCCGTGGCAGGCACCAGGGAACAGCAAGGGAGCGGGACAGGACGGCAGGCTGCGGAGGGGCGGCTGCCTCTCCCGCAATGTGGAAGACGCCGGCTTTCCATATGCCGCTCTCCCCTCCGGAGGTGTTCGCCTGGGAGCGAACCTTGGGTTTGGCAGCGACCCCAGGACTCCGAGCCCCTCTGTTCCTTCCAAGGCCCCAGGAGGCATCCTCCTGCCGAGGAAGTGTGGATCCGGGGACTCTGAAAGGGCTCCCCTCCCGGAGGTGGTTCTCCCTCCCAGGCACCCCCTGCTGCCTCGGTTCCCCGGGGGAGGGGAAAGCCCTGGGGAGATGGTCTGCGAGAGGCTTTGCTCGTGGAGACCGGCCCCATCCGAGGAATGGCCAGCCTGTGTTTGTCCGCTGGCGTCCCAGCCCTCCGCCTCCTGGGCCTGCCGGCGCCTGGCCCTCTGTCCTGACCTCTTCCTGCGGCTCATACTGCATCCGTGTCCGCTGGTCTCTCCCACCGGCTTTGGCTCTGGCCCTGGCCTCTGGCCGTGGACAGTGCCCCTGTGGCCTGTGTGAGCCCTGCGTCAGCCGCACCAGCCCCCACGCACCTCCAATCCCCTGCCCGGTGCACCTGCCCAGCTGCCGGGGCCTCGAAGACCGTCCTGTTGCAGTGAAGACAGCAGACCACGAATTGGGACATTGTGTTTGAGCTTGACCTCTTATGTCACCGTAGAAACTGGGCCTCAGTGCTTTCAACTGCAGAATGGGGACAGTAGCCCAGACCCAGATGAGCGCATGCACCCATCCCACCACGCGGCTTCTGTTCCCCTGTCACACCTGCCAGCCTACCCAGCCTCCACCCTGACTCTGGCCAGGCCCGGCCTGGGCCCCCCTGTCTCCTCCCTCCCCACTCTAGTGCCGCCGCCTCCAGAAAGCCTTCCTGTCTTGCCCAGTCTCAGGGATCACTCTCCCCTCGGACCCTTGACCTAGCATCAGGCTTGAGGCCCCGTGCTAAGAAACGCATGCTGCCCATAAGCGGTTTGCTTGGGGGGCCCAGCCTCAGGGGTGAGGAAAGGCCTGACTCCTGCCCTCTCAGCGGCTAATCACTTGGCTTTGCTCAGCCTGTTTCCCCGTCTGTACAGCGGGGAGGCAGGGGGGGCGTGGAGAGGAAGGCCCCCGAGCGCTCAGCCCGGCACTCAGCACGTGGCAGGTGCTCAATATCCGGCAACTTAGAATAAAGCCCGAACCCCAGGCCTCCTCCCCCGTCTTCCTTGGAGACACACCCTTAGTGGGAACCTCCTAGAACCCCGTCCTGGGCCACTGGTGGTGACTGGGGTGATTTCGGCTGCCCGCAGGCCTATCCCCCCTGTGGGCCTCCCTTCTCCACCACCTCCCCCCGCCCCAGGAGTTCAGGCGTTCGTCCAGCCTGTGTGGGCAGAGCCAGCGGCACGGCCCTGCCGGGCTGCAGTGAGTCCAGAGTCTGAGTCAGACGCCAGGCAACACAGGAGCCCGATGACCGATTCCGGGAAGGCTCAGGGCTGACCCAGGCTCAGCCGGGCCCGGCCCCGAGCTGGCACACACAGGGGCCTGGCACACACAGGAGCCTGGCACACACAGAGGCCTGGCGCACACAGGTGCTGGCCTCTGGAGGGGAGGCACCCCGCAGTTCCTGGGAAATTCATGAAAAGAGATGCCTTCCTAGGAAGTTTTTAAAGTAAAACCAAACACAAGATGCAGGAGTGGCCCCTGGGGCGGGATAGAGCAGACGCCCGGGTACAAGTTACCCACAGCGTCCCGGTTCCCACACTGGGCGGGGGGGCCACGCTTTACGGTGCACATACATGACATATAAGCACACGGAGCCGTCGCGAGCAGGCAGCACGAGCCGGGGAGCACCGTGACCTCGTCCCGTGTTCCGGGTCCTCACAGACAACACAGGCTGGAACGGCGCCTGGAGGGAGCTGGCTCATTAGAGGTGCTTAATAAATGCCTCCTCCCGCCTTCCTTCCTGGAATGTGACATTTCTCTCGCGTTCAGAAAGCAGATTTGTGCCATCCCAGCACATCTGAGAGGAAACAAAGAGCACGTCTTTCTCCTCAAAAATCTGTCTCCTTCCGGAAGCAGTGCCAGGAGCCCTTCAGTCACCACGCAGGCAGGTGACAGGCGTCTCCGTGGCCGCCCGTGCCAGGTCCCCCCAGCGCCCTGGCCGTCCTAGCGAGGCCCCAGCACCCGGGACAGGCCCAGGGAGCAGCGCCAGGGGCTGACGGGGACAGGAGCGCCACACTCATCATCACCACTGGGCAGGGCCCCCCGGACAGCAGACCAGGAGGGTATCTGTGGGGTTCAGCATAGGAATTGGTTCTCACAATGACGGAGGCTGACAAGTCCCAGATCGGCAGCTGACAAGGAAAGCCGGGGGTCGATTCCCACGCGAAGGTGGGCCGGCTCGGGCCCAGGAAGAATGGAGGTCAGCGTCCGGGAAAAGCCCGTGTCCCAGCTGGAACAGCCAGGCAGAGGCGATCCTCTTCCCCAGGGGGGGTCAACTTGTTATTCCAAGCGGTCCACCAACTGATGGAGTGCAGCCCACCCACACTGGGGAGGGCAGTCTGCTTTACTCCGTCTACAGATTTAAAAGTTCATCTCCCCACAAACCACCCTCTCAACAGCACCCAGAATCACGCTGGGCCAAACGGCTGGGCGCCCTGTCAGGTTGGCGCATAATATTAACCATCAGGTCAGCCGGGAGCCCACGTGGGGGCTCAGCATCAGACCACCTGCTACCTGGACCTGCAGACTGGGCCCCGGCTGCACTGCACTCAGCCCTCATGCCCGCCCCGCCCACCCACATTAAAGGCCCGATGAGAAGCTGCGGGGAAGGTCCCCGCTGCGGGTGCCGGCAGCCCCGTCACCCCATCTCCTCGTGTCCGGGTTCCCACACTGGGCGGGGGTCCAGGGCCCCAGACTCAGCCAATAAAAAGGCAGGGCACCCAGCCGTGCGCACCTCAGAGAAGCGGTGCGCGCTCGCTGCCGTGGAAGGACGTCCCCGCAGCGTCTGCAGGCTTTGTGCATCGCGTTCAGGGCGTTATTTTGTTTCCCACCATCGTTTCTCCTTTGTTCTGGGTTCCTCACTTCCTTCGGGGTTGAGGGGTGGACAGCGAGACCAGGAGTGGGGCCGGCAAGTCCCCGCTGTGTGGCTCCCCCACCCCGGCTTCACCCCAGGACTCCCGCCCTCTCCTTGGATCCAGGTGCTTTCTCCCCCCTTTGGTTTCTCGGCTCCCTGAGTCAGAGCACGTTGGCGAGCGCTATGTCCACAGGCTCGAGAGGCCAAAGAGCCGCATGTGGCTTGTGGGCCGCAGTTTGCCGACCACTGCTCTAAGGCATCTGTGTGGCCCCTGAGGCCCTGAAGGCCAGATGCCTTGAGCCCAGAGCACGAAGAGCCTGTGACGGAGACGTTAGTGTCCTGGGCACCCAGTAGGTGAGATGCTTCATTCAGGGAACCTAAACACTCCGCCCCCATCAGGCATGCTCGTCTGGCCTGTGTTGGACCCTCCGTCGGAGATGAGTGTCTTGGACGAAGAGCAGGAGAACTGGCCCAGCCCCGTCCGCCACGCAAGGCAACTGGGCCACCTGGAGGGGTCCACGCCACCTTCCAGGCTGTTCCCTCCGGGCCAGGTCCTGCTTGTCCGTCTCAGGTTGGCTCCTCCCCCCGAGGCCTGTAAGTGTGTGTGTGGATGAAGCCGATCATCTGGCCAGTGTGAGGATCGCAGGAGAGAGGCTCCACCAACATTCAATCGGCCCCAGAATACACATCCATCCGTTTGTTCAACAAACAGCAAAGGTTTGCTCGCTGGTGGCGCTTGGAACGAGTCCCCCACACACTTGAGATGCTCACAAAGGCTGATTCCAGGGATGCCGGCTCAGGGGTGAGAACACTGGGAAGAGCAGGCTGGTCTCCCAAGGCGCGGCGGTGGCCAAGCCTCCCTGGTAGCGCCAAGAGGAGATGGCGGATCTTGACATTGGCGGGAGCCCACATTTTGCCATTTCACTTGTGCTGTGCTCGGGGGAACAGCCAGGAGCGTGAGGGATGGAGGCAGACAGGGACAGCGACGGGGAGCGGCCCGTCTCCTGCCCCTCCCACGAGGAACGGGAGGCCAATCCTCGCTGGGCGGGCAGCGAATGGGTCAGCGATCATCACCCCCACCTGCTGTGAAGTTCAACATCATCTCGGTGCTGCCAGGTCTCCCCCACATGGCAGGCTGTAATTGACAGGTTCCCCGGAAGAACAGCCACGAGGTCTTCAGACCCTCCACCGTGATGATGGCGTCATTCCAGCCCCGAAGAATCGTTCCGCTTCGAACTGCGCCCAACATCTCAGCCCATGTTGTACAGATGGGGAAACTGAGGCTCGGAGAGAGAAAGCGACTTGCTAGGATTGCATGGCGGGCAAGGGGGCTGGCTGACAGAGGACCCCGTACTCTGGTCACCGAATCAACCGAAGAGACCTTAAAAGAAAGCACCCCATGGCCCCGTCACGGGACCCCTGCCCCAGAAGCCCACACCAGCTCCTACAGAGGGGGAACCACAAGGCAGGGCCCGGGGCCTTGACAGCCAGCAAAGCCAGGTCTGTCCGTCCGCCCCGCTTGGGGCCAGGCGGGGGCTTTTACATGTGCGGGGTGGTGGGAGCCCCCACACCGGTGACTATTGAATCACAGGGCTCCGGAAAGCCAGGCACCGATTTCACAGGGACTGTCCCTCCAGCTTGTACACGGGGACCACCGGACGATGCAAAATTCCGTGTGGAGACCACACATGCATCCCGCCGGCTTCGGCGGCCCCTGGAATCCAGGCTGCCCGTGAGCCCCGCTCACGCCCTCCGTCAAGCCCCAACACGCCGCCAGCACCTCCCGGGTCCCTGTGCTGAGGCAGGGGCGGCCCCCGTAGACCGAGGAGATGAATGCCAGGAATCTGATCTTTCAGCACCCAGGAGCTGGGCCTGGGGCGAGAATTCCTTCCTGCCTCTTCCAGCGGCGGCAGTGCTCTGGGGCCCGGCACCCCTGGGCCCGCTCCTAATCTCTTCTCATTCACTCATCCGTCCACACAGAGGCGGCGAGCTCCCACCGTGGGCCAGATGGCCAGTCACCACGGCCCTGAGCCAGGCCCGGCCCTGTCAGGGCTCGTGTCTCCCCACCTTGCACCTGCTTTCCACGTGTCTCATTCCCCTCCCCCACCAGGCCAGGAAGCTCACGGTCAGAGACTAACACAGAACAGGGTCAAGTTAAGATGAGGTTGTGAGGGAGGCCCCTGATCCGGGATGACCGTGTCCTTATAACAGGGGACATCTGGGCACAGACACGGGGACGGCACCGTGGGTGACGATGACAGCAGAGGTCAGAGTGACGAGGCAGCGACAAGTCAAGGGACTGCAGAGATGGACAGCCACCCCCAGAAACTCAGGGAGAGGTCCGGACTCCCCCCTTCCCCCGGCAAAGGAATCAGCCCAGCAAACACCCTGATCTTGGACCTCCAGCCTCAGAACTGTGGGGAATAAATCCCTGCTGTTTAAGCCCCTCTGTGCAGGCTCCCCGACAGGGGTTCCTGGCTTCCGTCTCCACTTCCATCAACACTCTGCTCTGCACCACGTGAAGGTCAGACTAGGTCCCCTCACATGTGCCTCTCCTGCTCAAAAACCATCCATGGCTCCCACTGCCCCTGGGAAAGCCCTGCCTGCTTCCCCGGCCCCCACCTTCCTGAGTCACCACCACTCCTGCTGCATGTGCTCTGGGGGCTGGACACACTGGGGTTCCAGTCTCTGCTTCTATGTGGCCTTGGACATGTCACTCTCACTCCCTGACCAGTGTCCCCAGCTGCTGGTGAGAAGGTTCAACTGCATGAGATCTGAGGCCTCTGCAGCTCGGAGTTTCTGCTGCCAGAGGAGAACCACGGGGGGCAGGAGGGGACCCATGTGGGCCGGGAGGGGACCCACACACACTCACGGGGGCGGGCCCTGCTCAGGCACCCGCTCAGGAAGGGAGGCTCCGGCCGGCCGGCAGCCACCAGCCACGTTTGCGAGGCGCTCGTGTTCACGGCCCGCGGTTTGGTCTGCAGAAACCACTAACCTTTGCCTCTCAGAGAGGATTAAAATAGGAACGGGTCTCCGCCTCCCACTTGGGTAGACAGTTTTCACACTTCACACGGCACCGGCTCAGAGAGCCCTCGGCCGAGCCAGCACTTCCAGGCCTGGCGGTCGATACTTAAAGACGGACAGAAAGGAAAGGTGAGCCGGGCCAGCAGGTGTCGGCTTCCCCAGGCCTCCATCTGCCTCCAGGACATCTCCTGTTGCTCCTGAACAGGCCCAAGGAGGGATCTACACGTGCGCGTGCACACACACACACACACACCCATGTAAACACATACTTACAAACATCCACAAACAGCAAATGCACACATGGACCCTCACCTACCCATGGGTCCGCCCACTGGCCAGACACAGGGTGCGTGTCATGCGCACATTTACACACGCCACTCCCTCCCGTAGGTGACACCCACCTGACCCCACATCCATTCCCCCAGCTCCCCTCTTGATTCTGATCCGCCACCAATCAAATCTAAGGGATGACACTCAGACACAAACCGACACAGCCCTTGAGCCTTCTCTGTTACCTGAGACACACACGCATGCGCACACACACACACACACACACACACAAACACAGGCACGTGTGCACACACAAATACATACACACACACACAAACATAGACACACATACATGCACACGCACACGTGTGCATAAACAGCCGCAGACGCCAGCACACAGACACACACACCTAAGCCTCGCCTCCAGGTGGACTTTCTGTGAAGTGGGCGGTGCTCAAGCTCCAGGCCTCCTGGCTTTCCCGCCGGCTAAGGCCTGGCAGGAGCAGGAGGTGGGCCGGGGTGGGGCAGCCCCCAGAGTCAAGGCTGGGGTCCAGTCAGGCAGGGCTATTTGGGGACAACATGTGGGAGGAGGAGGAACTCAGGCTGCGTGGGTAGGGCAGAGCTGGTCCTTGGAGCCCCTAGAGGGGCTCACCCCACCATTCTGTAGCTGAGGCCCAGGGCTGAGGGTCGGCGGGAGGCCTGCCCAGGGTGGCCCTCTGTCCCCACCCAGGGTCCCTGCCTCTGGTGCCCAGGCAAGGGTGGCCTGTCCTCCTCAGGACCCGGCCTCTAGTCCACTCCGAGGGCTGAGCTCCGGGAAGTGCCATTCACTCCCTGGACAACATCGGCGGAGCCTGCTCTGGGCCAGGCCTCACAGGGGCACAGTCTCTGCCCCTGAGGCACTGGAGGCCAGGGGTGGGGGCCTGAGCGTGACCAGAGGCGGCACGCTGGCAGAGCAGAGCGAGGACAGGGCAGGAGCGCGCTCAGGAAGGGACGCCGGAGGTGCCGCGTGCCGGGAGCCACATGGAGCCATAGCCGCCTGGCGCAGCAGGTTGCTGGCGCTGGCCCATGGCTCGCCTGGGGGGCAGGGGGGGCTCCTGGCAGCAGCATCGCTGCTTCTGGAGCTGCCGCTCCCAGCACCCCGGGGAGGAACTTCCCACGGCTCCTCGCTCACAGTTTGCGTTCTGGGCAACCTTTCCCATCGCCGAGCTCCGCTCGGAGGAGACGCGAGGGTGTCGCGCTGACATTTCCACTCCTCCAAGCTGCTTGTCACTCCGTGTTTTACTTCTAAGCAGCAGAGAAGAGGGCGGTGTCTGGCCAGTCTCGGAGCCCAGGGAACAGGTCTGGCCTTTTCTCGGGGAACCTGGGAAAGGCTTGGCAGGACCCTGAATGCATAGGGGAGGGGGCTGCCGGGCCCACAGGGAAAACTCCCGCGGGGAAGAGAGAGTTCCAGAAACCAAGGGGGCTTCCTAAGCTTCCAGTCTAAGAAAGCACCTGCTGGCAGGGTCCCCCGCACCCCCCAGCCAGCGGCTGGAGGCAGGCAGGGCTGTAAACCTGCAGAGGGTGGCCTCCGGCACAAGCAGTGTGACCGAGGGGCGAGCGGGACTTGCCTTCCTGCCCGGCCTCCGCCTCTGTCGCTGTGGGATGCGCGTCCGCTTGCCGAGGGCCTCTGAGCGTCCGTCTCATTCTCTACGAACCGGGGTAACAACCCACGGCCAGCAGGGCCCCGGCTTTGTGACGCGCCCACGCTCCGTCAGGTGGGAAACGCCGTGCGTGGGCGAGGAATCCCGGGCAGGACCGGCCCAGAAGGAGCCTGAATCCCCGAGGCACTCCCAGGAGCAGAGGAGGCCGCTCAGCAGGGCGACGCAGGAAAGCGGGACCCCCTCTGCTCCTCAGGAGGCCATGGGTTGGGGGGCATCCCGCTCTCACACACCTCCCTTTGCTGTTCACTGCGAAGGCCGGTGCTTCACCCCAGAGCTGTGGTCGGCAAACCGCGGCTCGTGAGCCACATGCGGCTCTTTGGCCCCTTGAGTGTGGCTCTTCCACAAAATACCACGTGCGGGCACGCACGTACGGTGCAAAGTTGACCTAAAACTTTAAGTAAAGTTTATTAAGTTAATTTTAGGGGACGTTGTGGAGTGAAAGAAGATGTAATGTGGAGGATTGAGAAAGGTATGTGGAGATGGTTTGGACACATAGAGAGGATGCACGAAAGGAGACGAAACAAGTATACAAGACGAGTGTGGATGGGAGAGTTGGAAGGGGTCGACCTCAGCGAACGTACCTCAATCAGATTGAGGACGTTTTTAGCAAAGGCCAGCTTAGGAGTACCCTAATTAAGTTAATAACAATGCACCTACCTATATAGTTTAAGTTTAAAAAATTTGGCTCTCAAAAGAAATTTCAATCGTTGTACTGTTGATATTTGGCTCTGTTGACTAATGAGTTTGCCGACCACTGAGCATCACTGCACCTGTGATGATTGAAACGCGACAAGTGGGCCGGGCAGCTTGCAACTCATCTGGGAAGGCTGTTTGGGGCGGAATCAAAGGAGCAGAAACCAGCCTGGAGGGCCCCCTCCACCGCCCCCTCCAACCCCCCGCCAGTGAAGTGTGAGAAAACAGAGTGAGCACAGATCATTCCTCCCAGAAGTCTCCAGGGGAGGGTCACCCAGGGTCAAGAGATTTGTTTTTAAACAAAGATCTTGAGCTTGTTTCGGCATTGATGGGAAGGAGCCAGGTGTGGGGAGGGGAGGAGGTGGAAGTAGAGGACGGGGGTAGTTGATTGATTGTGGAAGGTCCCTGAGAAGGGGAGTGGGGATGAGCGCACAGGTGGAGGGGTCGCTGCAGGTAAGAGAGGGGACCCGTCCCCAGGTGTGGCGATGGGTGTTTACCATAAGCCATGCCAGGTACTTAGCGAGGAGGCGGCACATCGTACAAACTATAGAACCTATTGATGCAACTTCTTATACTTAACCCATTAACATTAAACCATTCTCACATTCCTGGGACAAAGTCTACTGGACTCGGATGAATCATTAACAGCTCCTGAATTTGACTGGCGAGTATTTTATGTATTTAGAATTTCCATATCTGTGCTCAGAAGTGAGACAGGTCGATCGTTTCATTGTGAGGTTAGCTTGGATAGGTTTTTGGTGACGGGATTGCTTTTAGCTTCGTGAGATTATATGGGTCTCTGGGTCTTTTTCTCTGCTTTGGAAGAGTTATACATCTGTTCCTTAAATATTTTAAATAGCTCACCTATAAAACTGCTGGGCCTGCAACCTTCTTTTGAAAGTATTTTTGTAGAAATGCCAATGTATTCTGTAATTGTTGAAGTTTTTGATAATTTACAGTTTTCCAGAAAATTTCAGATCATTGAGATTTTAAGAGCATTAGCATAATTATATATATATTACTCTTTTTGTAATTATATCCTTTGTCGTGTTGCTTGTATTTTGTATGTTTTTATTTAATTAGAGTCACCAGATTTCTGAAGTGTATTTTTCAAATCAAGTCACACTTACTTGTCAGCTCTGTTTTTCATAGAGCTGGGTTAAGTTTGGCTTTATCTATTTTATTTTATTGGGGTTGCTTTTTCCTCCTTTCCTAATTTATTGAATTGAATACTTAAATTATATGTGGTGTAACTCTCTTTTTCTATACACAATGCATTTAATACTATGAATCTGCCTTGGAGAATGGCTTTATTCTTACCAGGTTTTTACTTTCATTACTTTCCAAATATTCTGTGAATGTATTTTATTCCTCTATGTTCCAATCGCTAAGAATAATTTTTTTAATTTAATTTTTTTAATCAGAAAACATGATCTGTGAAATTCATGGTTTTGGGGACACACTAGGATGTTTATGGTTGATGTCCACGGATGCTCGAAAATAAGGTGAATTCTTCACTTGTGTATACAACGCTAGACATTTTATTGATATTATTACTCAGAGTGTCTTTGCCTTTTATTAGATTACTAGCTGCCTGGTGCACGGATTTGTGCTCCAGTGGGGTCCCTCGGCCTGGCCTGCGCCCTCTCGCAATCCGGGACCCCTCGGAGGATCTCAGATTGCCAGTTTCGGCCCGATCCCTGCAGGCCAGGCCAAGGGACCCCACCGGTGCACAAATCCGTGCACCAGGCCTCTAGTATGCATATAAGATCTTTGGTTAATCTCTTCCCACCCCCTTCCCTCTGAGATTCATCAGTCTGTTTCATGTTTCCATGCCTGTGCACTGAGTGTCTGCCCCCTGGTGGTCAGTGTGTGTCATAGCTACTGGTCGAACGGTCAAACGGTTGAACGGTCGCGTAGGCTTTCATATATATAGATCTCACCCATCTACAGTGGGTCCTTTCTGTCCTCTTATTTTATGCTTTCTGCTTCTCAGCTTGCTTATTATCCTTCACTCCCATTTCCTGCTGTCTATCTGAAGCACTGCTCTTTGGCCTGTTCTGGTGGAGAGAGGATGACATGTTTGGGGTGATGTATTTGTTCACTCCCTTGCGTGTGGCGATGACTGAACAGGTGTGTATCTATGTCTAACGGATGAAATTGTACCCTGAAACATGTGCAGTTTGTTGTATGTCTATTATGCCTCAGAAACCTGTTTTTAAAAATGCCTGCCACACTGTTCAAAAGAATTCGAGTAGGGCCTCAGCTGCCCTCCCTAGCAGTAGCCCAGCTTTGTGCGAACATTACAGGTGTATGCATCTCCCTCTTTCTTACACAGCTTCTTCATCGACTATATCTTGGCATGTATTTTTAGTTCTACTAGTGATCTCTGTGCAGAGCCGGCAAGGCCATGGGTGAGCCTGAGAGGGGGCGGTGAAGGAGTTAGAAAAGACAGACAAGAGAATAAAGCTGGGGCTAGGTGGGATGCTGCTTCTCTGATGAAAAGACAGCACCACAGCCTGCAAGCCGAGTCTTTATTTTATAGCCAGATTCCACGAGGCAAAGTAAGGGCGTGGTCAAGATGTTTACAATGTTCTCACGGGTTCTGAATCTACTCAATTACATGCACCTGATCAAGGTTTGTTTACTTGCTGCATCTCCCGCAGCCCATATATCACTTAGCCACGTGGGACCACAGGTTCAAGCTTACAACTATAGCCTTTGGCTGTAATTGTGCTGGGACTTGCACGTGGCTTGGCCACTAGAGGATCGTGCCCTCTCGTCAGTCCCAGGCTTGAACCTGTCCAAACGCTGTAGCCGCTCTCCACAATCTCCTTTAAGATCCTCAACTGCACCCTGGGGCCTACATTTCCATACTTGCCAAAATCAAGAGCCATAGCATAAGGCCTGACCAATTGCCACGTGTTTTTAGTAACTTGTCATGCTTTCCTGCCCCCACCTCTACCCCCACCAGGTCTTTGTTATTTCAATTCAGGATTATAAATCCAGCCTTTTCCAATTTTTTTGTTTTATCAATCTTTTTCTTATGAAATGTGGGGTGTTCTGGTTCCCTGTTTACAGCAGCCTCTATGCCTCCACCTGCCTCTCTGTCTGGCTCCCACGCTGCCCGCCAGCCCCTGTACGCTGCGGCTTTCCCGCCTCGAGGTCTTCATTCTGTTCCAGGAGGTAACATGAGCCATAATTTCCCTCGTCTTGCCTATCCAAGGAGACCTCCATGCAGCCTTCACTCATGAACGACTGACGGCTGGTAGGTAACTCTTGGCCCACACACGTGCCCCTCAAGATCCTGAAGAGACCCTTTATTTCCTCCTGATTGTCGTCCTCAGAGGAGGCCTCTGGGGCCAGCCCGTTTTCCCCTCTTTTGGGGCCACCTGTTTTTAATCCCCGTTTGCTCAGGGAAGAAAACGTGGGAAACACAAAGAAAAGTAACGGACCGCCTAGAATCACACCGAACACAGGTGAGAGGTACCACTTGGGGGTTCACCTTTTTTGACCTGCTTTTTCCGTATCAGAGACACAACCAGGTACACAAAGCCGAACTGAGGGCGAGACCTACAGGCGAGGAATGCAGGCAGCGCTCGGGGAACCCTTCTCAGCTACTTGGAAGAGCAGTGGCAAGTCCATCTGTTCCCAATGCACTTGCTATTCGTAGGGCATCACCCGCTCCTTGAGCTCATGAAATTAAGCAAACATCTAAAGCAGCGGTTCTCAACCTGTGGGTCGCGACCCCTTTGGCGGTCGAACAACCCTTTCACAGGGGTCGCCTAAGACCATCCTGCCTATCAGATATTTACATGACGATTCATAACAGCAGCAACATTACAGTTATGAAGCAGCAACGAAAATAATTTTATGGTTGGGTCACAACATGAGGAACTGTATTTAAAGGGCCAGAAGGTTGAGAACCCCTGATCTAAAGAATAACCTTGATTACTGACCTGTATGGGACGACCTCACGCCTCCCTGTTGAGGAAAAAGGGAATCTATCCCTTCATGGGGTGGTACCCGCGGCTGAAGTCAGAAACCGGGGTCTCTCGTCACCTCCTCCCCCGTGACCACCCTCACGTGATGATCATGGTGAAGTCCTGTCCTTGAGTCTCTCCCTCTCCTCTCCCGCTGCCCCTGTCCTAGATGAAGTCACCCCCTCTCTCACAGGGACCACTGCCTTGTCTCCTCCACTTTGCTCCCCTCACTCTCACCCTGGGCACATCACGTGCCTCCCGGCTCCCGGATGCTTCACCTGAGTCCTTAGGTCTTTCCACCTGCTGTGTTCTCCCTTCTTCCAGAACGTTCTTACCTTCCACCGCCATCTCCTCCTCATCGCCTCCTCTCTGTAGCCCTAATTCTCCCCAGAGCAAATTCCTCCATCCAGTTCAGTGTTATGTCTGCACCTACGTCCAAGACCACCTCCTCCAGGAAGCCTCCTGTGACTTCCCCTAAACTCCCCAGCACCGTCTCTATCTTTCTCTGTAACACCTGCTACTTTGGAGGATGACTTTAAAAGGTGTTTCCCAGGGGCCAGTCTAATGTACAAACCAAAGCTCCGTAGTTTGTAAACCAAAACATATGTTCTTTGGGAGGAAAAAAATAGTTAATGAATCTGGAACTTTTCTGGAAATCTAGGATATGTGTTGCTAGATTGCTCTTCCCCCACTAAGAGAATGCATAGCGAAAAGGAGCCAGGCAGCCCTGCTATGCTACTTACTCCCTGGGCAAGCCAGCTGCCCTTTGGGCCTCACATGTACTATGTGTGAAGTGAGAGAAATAATGTTGCTGTGAGCAGGCGGGGTGGGGGGCACCTGGTAGGAGAGCGAGGAGCGGGAGTTAACGTGGTTGTAATAAATGAAAGTGGGCTTCGGAAATGACAGAATCTGTCACTGCTTGATAAGAAACCCCTTGTGGTTGGCTCGGTGGGTGCCTCCTCCCTGGGTCCCTCCGTCCCCAATGTCCCCGACATGGGAGACTCCCCACGGCCTGAGAATTCCTGTTGTCACCATGTAGCCATCTCCCCGCCCCGGGAGACAGATGGGATTAACAGATTGTAACTATTGTCTCTTGTTCTTCAGCAAGGTACGCCAGGATCTGCGCGTCCCCTCGGGCCGCCGCGGGAAGGGAACGTGCGAGGTCCGCAAATACCCGCCTGGTTTAGAAACCAAGCTTGCTTGGGGTATCGGTGAGAACGGTGCTCAACCACGTGTGCCTGGGAACCCAAAATAACGGTGACTCAGACGCAAGAGAAATCTATTTCTCCTTCGCATTAAAGAAATCGTGGCGTAGGAAATACGGGACTGGTGTGGGGGACACAGGGACATCAGGAACCTGGGCCCATCCTAGCTTATTGCTGCCCCAGGGGACCCTCACAACCTGAGACGGCTGCTGGAGTTCCAGCCATCACACCCATGCTCCAGACAGCAGGACAGAGGAAGGATTAAAGAAGGGTGTGCAGCCCTGGTTGGTGTTGCTCAGTGGTTAGAGAATCAGCCCTCACACCAAAGGGTTGCCGGTTCGATTCCCGATCAAGGGCATGTAACTGGGTTGCAGGTTCAATCCCCGGGTTGGGGCATGTGCAGGAGGCAACTAATCGATGTCTCTCTCTCTCACATGGATGTCTCTCTCCTCCTCCTCCTCCTCTTCCTCCTCCTCCTCCTCCTCCCCCTCCCTTCTTCCCTTCCAGTCTCTCTAAATATCAATGGAAAACCAACCCTCAGGTGAAGATTAACAAAAGAAGGGTGTGCTTCTAAGTTTTGAAGATGAATTCCTGGAAGTCCCACAGGATATTTCTGCTTAAACTTCTCATCAAGCATTGGCCTTAAAGGATTCGCTTAGCTGCAAGGGAAGCGGGCAGGCAGTCTCTGGGTGGGTAGCAATGTCAGAGCTAAAAACCAAGGTACCATCTAAGGTCAGTTGGCAGAAGATCCCAAGGGCTCCTGAAGGGGAGCACCCGGGAACCTGTGCCCTGAACCTGGATTCGTCTCCAGCCCACATTTCTCCTCTCTGTGCCCCTGTTTCCTTGCCAGCAAAACGAGATGGAAAACCCCAGCCCTGGCGACCTCACAGGATCATTGCAGAATGCTCTGCCAACTGTCAGACACTGAGCGCCATGCACAGGTGGGCATTTTTAAAGTCTAGTTTGAGTTCATCGGATGGAGAATGGAGAGACGTACACTCCGGTGTCAGGGTCTTGGGGAGCCCCTTCTCTCTGGCCTCCGTTCCTCACTGTTCCCGGGGAGGCTCCTGTGTTGTCTCTTCTATGAACCAGGTCTTGTCCCGCTGGAGCCTCAAGGGCCCCGAGAGGCAGGTGGGGCTGGAGTCCTCGGTGCTCTGACAGCTGCGCTGAGCCTGTGACGCTGACGCGCGTGTCCCCCTCCAGCCCTGCGTGTCGCGGGGAGGCAGGAGGTTGTCGTACTCAGGACTGCCCGCTCGGGGATCGCACTTGTGCTGTCTCTGACGCTAAGTGCCCTGTCGGTGAGTAAACGTTCCCAGGGGAGGCATCTGTCTTGCTTATCGGGGCTGGAGCTCACGGATGTGTCCGTCCCGGGTGCTTGAGCTGTAAACCTCGGTAGGTGGATGGGAGAAGCGAGCCCTTCGCCATCTGTGCCCTTCGTCTCCGTCACCCATGGAGGCGGTGGGTTTTTAACCCCTGAGGACTCCCCTCTGGGCTGCCAGGGAAAACAGACTCCGGAGAGCACCGTGGAGTTGTGCCGGGGTTTCCTGACATGTGGAATTGTCCCTCGGAACGTGATGGGACTCCATGTTCCGGGTAATATTCGTGGGTCCCAGAGCCCCTGGTGCAGTTCCCGGAAGGCGGGCGGGGGGGCGGTGGGGGGGGAAGCCATTCCACAAGTTGGGGGTGAGATGCCACCAGGTCCTGCCTGGAACTGGACAGGGAAGCCAGGAGGACCAGGCCCGGGACCGTGGTGGCAGGCGCGAAGAGTCAGGGCGCGTGCGGAGGGAGCCAATGGATGTGTCTCTCTCACATCGATGTTTCTCTCTGTGTGTCTCTCCCCCTCACTTCCACTCTCTCTAAAAATCAGTGGAAAAATATCCTCGGGGGAGGATTAACCAAAAAAATAAATTTTTTCCCCAGTTGCCTCACATTGCTCACTGAAAGGGACCTCATTAAAGCCATCAGCTCATCACAGACTGCTCCCCGCCTCTCCCCAGCCCACCGAGAGCCACACACTTGCCCACGTGGACCGCAGTGTGGTCTGTGTTCTGGTGTCCAAAAGCAACAATAACGAGAGCCGGCAGGTCAGGGAGAGGGACCTGCGAGTGACCATCTACGGGCCAGAAACAGCCCCAGATGAAAGGGATGCTGCTCCTCTGTGCCCACCGCTGGGCTCACAGGTGCAGGCGCCCCACAAGCTCACGTGGTGGGGGCTGGAGGAATCTGGAGGAGAAGGGCCCCCAGGAGTAAGGCCTTTGGTGGGAGAGGCCAGGTTCCGGTGGGGAGACCCAGACCTCGGGCAGCAGGGTCCCGGATAGCTGCCTCCGTGGTCCTGAGAACCCCCTACCCAAGACCCTGTGGGGCCTCAGGCTAGGTCAGGCGCCTCTCCTGGGTCCCCACCGCCCCTGGGCATCCCCTCCATGACCCCAACTCCAGGGTGCCACGTTCTTGCCCATCTTCTGAGTCCCTTCCCAGGCTGGGGGCTCCGTGGGCGCAGAGGCCCAGGGCCCCACGTGGACGTGCACAGGATCATGGCTGAGTGAACGAGAGAGGAAGAGAAGCGTGTTTTGTTTTTTTTTCAGATCTCTGGAGGCTGGGGACGAGGACCAGGCCTGGATGGAGGAGGAGGAGACAGAAGGAGGGGGCCTCCTCCTCTGCCCCCCGCAGACTCCCTCAGCCCCGAGCGGGTGGGCCCCAGCGAGGAAGCCGGCAGACAGCAGCGTCCGGACTGCCGGGAGCCGTGACTCAGCGGCCATCTGTTATCTAATGAGAAAATGACAAGCCAATTGGCGTGTTCCCCCTTCTCTTTAATATGGCAGATCCAGAAATGTGACTTTCCTGATCTCTGTTTTAATGATTCTGACTTGCTCACTCTTAATTCTCTTAATCCAGCGGCAGCTAACGCTGTGATTTGCCCAGGAATTCCTACGGGGCTTCTTTGGATTTTGCTTGGGGGGTGGGGGTGGGGGGGTCTTTTCTGGGGGGTAGGAGGGTTTTGCCAGATTCCACCCTTCCTGACTGCCTCTGGAAGGAGCCAGTCCAATCCCAGGATTCACTGCCTGAATCACAAAGAAATGGAGCCCCACAGCACCCCCCAAACCATGCCCACTTCAAAGAGGACAGGCCACCGTGGAGGGTGACAAGTGGCCTTGCAGTGGGATGAAGCCTAAGGCCGCATCGACCCAGGCGGGTGGGTCCCTCTCCCTCTCAGGCCTGGGGTCCAGGCTGCAGAAGGAAGGAGCCTGCTGGTCCCTGAGGGCTCTCCTGTGGGTGCGACTCTGAGAATGGACCTGGCAGTCTTGGCCTCTTCTGGGTTTTCTATTTGATTTGGACAAGCACCACGCTCTTGAGCTCTGAGGTCTGAAACCCGCCCTCTAGCACTCACTCCTAACCTGACTTCAGGCAAGTTCTCTCAGAAGTGAAACCCCAACTTTCTTCCCTGAAGTCCTTGAAGCATGGGCAACGGTCTTGGGCCGGGGGGGTGGAGGGGAGAGAAGGCCGCACCCAGGAGAGGTCATCGTTACACACTCCTCCCGCCCTGGGTCCCTCGGAAGGTGTTTTTTTTTTAATTTAAATGCTTTATTGTTTAAAGTATCACATATGTCTCCTTTCCCCCCACTGACCCCTCCCCTGCAGAAGTTTTGCAGTAGCTTCAAGCTCAGGAGACCCGGGCACAGTGAGAAGACTGGGTTCTGGGCTGAAACAGATTCAGACCAGGGTTTGCATCTGTTTACGCGCCGTGTGACTCCGGGCGAGAGGCCCCTCTGAGACTGTTTCCCCACCTTTCAGCCCACTCACCACGGCACGTGGAGTCGGTGAGATCCCACGGGGCCACGCAAAGGCGAAAAGCCGGGGGCTACTGTGTCTGGACTGCGTTTTCCTCATTGGCAACAAGTTCAGCCCCAGTGCCCAGGTGCCGTGCCCACGGCTCCCCGCACGGAGCCACCAGCCCCCCACCTGGACGGAGGGCCCGTGGGGGGCAGGGGGGCTGCGATCGGGCCACGTGCTCTGCCTCCCGTCCAAGAGCCCTGCTCACGTGACCACCCCCATCGGCGGCGGATTGATGAAATTAAGCACAGATGGCTACTTTGTTGTTGTTCTTTGAACTGACAGCTGCTGGTATAAAAATAAATTAAATTAAATTTCACATAAGTCAGACTTTTCTGTATTTTTTTTTTTTAATGAACTAAGTTTTTTCTGTGTTGTTGTCGTTAAATTGTTTTCTTTCTTTCTAACATACGGAGACAGAGAAAACTCCAGGGCAGCAGAAACAAGAATTCAAAAAAAAAAAAGAAAAGAAAGAAATCGAAGGCGACCCTGCTTTTGGAGAAAGTCCCAGCCCCGCTTCCCGCAGCCCCGCACCCGCGAAGCTTTGAAAGGCCACGGAGCTGCAGGGTGCAAAGAATCTTGGCTCCTTTGCCTTAAGGGCCAGGAAGCGAATGTTGCTGGGTTGGGGCCAGGTTCGGCCACCAGCGACCCCGTGTCCTTGGACAAGTCATTGTCCCGGGAGTAAGGATGGGAGGAACAGTGCCGGCCTCGGAGCGCCCAGGTGGGCAGGGGTTCTCGGCTTGTGAGCTGCCCGAGGCTGAGCCCGCCGAGCATCCTCACCCCCATGGACGGATTATTATGAAGACTAAACCGAGAGTAGCTGGAAGGATGCCTCCAGCCCCACCTGGCTCCCAGCAGGCTCTCAAAACCCAGCCTGCGGCCTCCCCCACCCACTCAGCCCCTCCTGCCGGCCTTCCCACACTCTGCTCTGGGTGCGTTCTGGGCTCAGCCACGTGCACACACAGGAGAAGGATTGGGCGTTGCTGGGTCTGGAGCAGGCAGCCCCATCCCCTGCCCCAGGGTGTCTGTTCCCGTCCCTGTGGCTACATCCGTAGACAGCCCACCTCCTGGTCACTGCTGACAGGTCCCGGTGAGCGCCGGCCCAGGCAGCCACCCACTGGAGAGTGGTCCCAGCCCTTGGAGCACCAGGAGCGCTCAGAGCCCACTTCCGTCCTCTTGGGCAGAGGAGGAGGAGGAACTGGAGCCCCTTTCAGGGTTCCTGGGCCCCAGGCTCGGGCGACTCTGGGGAACGAGGAGGGGAGGCCAAGGGGCAGGCCCTAGACACGCTGTCGATGGAGGCCTGTAAGCCGGCTCATTAGAAAAATGACGCCACACCACCATGCACTGCAGTTCTCGGAGCCGCTCTGCCTAGTTTCATGCAAAGCGGGAAACAGAAATTGCTCTTGTTGGAGAGATGCTCACGCCTGCCTGCCAGCCGCCAGCAAGGTGGCCCTCCAGTTCCCCAGTACACGATGGGAAACCCCGGGCCCCGAGAAGCCCTAAGTGCACCCCCTACACCCCATCACCACTCCAGATTCCACTCTCTCTGCCCCAAGAGCCTGCACTGGTCAGAGAAACATCTGATAGAACTTTCTGCCAAAGGTAAAAAAAATACTCTATACTTCCGCTGTCCCGTAAGGCAGTCGCTAGCCACACGGCTTATTTATTTACCAGCCACTGGGAATGCGGCTAATCCAGCTGAGGAAGGGAGCGTTTTAAATTGTATTGGATTTTAATGTAAATAGCCACAGGTGGCTACGGTGCTGGCAAACCCAGCTTCAAATTCGGAGTCTCTGTTTTCCAACCTGCAAAATGGGACTATGAGTCTTTACCTCCCAGGGATTTTGTTTTAAATATATATATTTTATTGATTTTTTACAGAGAGGAAGGGAGAGGGATAGAGAGTTAGAAACATCGATGAGCGAGAAACATCGATCAGCTGCCTCCTGCACACCCCCCACTGGGGATGTGCCCGCAACCAAAGTACATGCCCTCGACCGGAATCGAACCCGGGACCCTTTGGTCCGCAGGCCGACGCTCCATCCACTGAGCCAAACCAGTCAGGGAAGCCAGGGATTTTGAAGGGTGAGTGAGGCCAGTGGATATAAGGAAATGTCATGAACTAAACACTGGGGAAGAAACGCAAAGGGTGCCATTCAGCAGTGCTTGGTTCGTTTCTTTCACCCCAACTAGCAAGTCCCTACGAGGTCCTGGGCACTCTCAGGGCACAGGGGGGAAGACTCTGGGGGTGCGATCACCCCAAGGAGAAAAGGGCAGTCCAGTCCATGGGCGCAAAGATGTGGGTTTCTATTCCTTGAAGAACAGCTGCTCCGGAGCGGCCCAGGTGGTCCTTGGTAGGCATCTTGAGCGGGGCCTTTTCTCACCCCCTGACATTACCTTACCCCAGAGGTGGGCCACCGGGGCCCAAGCTGGAGGCCTCGGCTGCTGCCCAGCCTTTGGGGAACCGTGATGGAGGCACAGGGTTCCCCGACTCTCACGACAACCCATTATCAGCAAGAAATGCATCTGACGGATTCCTTCTGCGGGGCCTGACCCGCCCCCAGTTGTTTTCCAATGCAGGTGCTTTCTTTGCCCTCCGTGGGGGGAGGAGGCGGAGTGTGAACCAGCTCTGCTAACTCTGCGGGCCCAACCTGAGCACACGTCTCTCTTCTCTTGACTTGGTTTCCAGTTTCTATGAAGCAGAAGTTGAATCAGGTGAGCTTTCTGGTCTGTAGCAGCTGTGACTTTCTCCAGTTCTAAAAACAACAACAGTATCACAACGGGAACGATGATGATGGTGATGGTGATGGTGGGAGGAGTGTTTACTTGTTGTCAGATCCTAGGCCAGTGACGGCGAACCTATGACACACGTGTCAGAGGTGACACGCGAACTCCTTTTTTTGGTTGATTTTTCTTTGTTAAATGGCATTTAAACATATAAAATAAATATCAAGAATATAAATCTTTGTTTGACTATGGTTGCAAATATCAAAATATGTCTATATGTGACACGGCACCAGAGTTAAGTTAGGGTTTTTCAAAATGCTGACACGCCGAGCTCAAGAGGTTCCCATCACTGTCCTAGGCTAATAGCTTCACAGGTATGTGTTAACCCCCATCCACGAGGCAGGGCGATCACTCCCTTTTATAGGTGAGGAAGCCGGGCTGGGAGAGGGGAGTGGTGGCCCCAACGCACAGGGCCCACCAGTGCAGCCAGCGGACACTCCAAACCTACCACAGTGTCATGTCACCAGCCCCGTCCTCCCGCCTCACAGGGATTGGAGGACCTGAGAGGTTGTCCCGCATGGATCCCATGTCAGACCTGCAGGCAGCATCTGATCCCAGACCCTCAGTCAAAGATGGGGAGTAGTGAATGGTACCTCAGACGACTCAGGGGAGAGGAGAAAGAGGTTTCTGTCACTGTAATGTGCTGATCTTGGTTCCTGGCTGATCTTGGCAGGCCTGTGGTGTGGAGGGAGCCCCTGGAGCTAGCTGACAGACAGACAGACAGACAGACAGACCTATGGGAAATTCCTGCTGTGCTGTTGCTCTCTAAGCAGCCTTAGCTGAGGCTCCCCAGTTCTCTGAGTCTGTCTTTCCATCGGAAAATGGGGTGCCCATGGCTCCCTCCCGCTGAGGGGACCTTGGCTGCAGGGCTGGCACGGGGACCCAGCAGTCCAGGCCTGGCTCTGGGTGCACCCTGGGTGCTCCATCCAAGGACTGGTGACCGCCGTCCTCTCGGCTCATGTGCACACATGCTCTTGAGGCTCAGAGTCCTGGCCGGGGAGGGCTGCCTGCTGCTAAGGCAGGCCCTGGGGAAGGGCATGCAGCCCTGGACCCACTCACCCCCCCCCCCGGGCCGTCCTCAGGGCTCAGTCCCAGTCCCAAGGCCAGGAGAGCCTGGCAGCGCCCGCCCCAGTAGCACCAGGAGAGGAGGATTTCAAGTAAATTCCAAACAAGCATGTGTGTTTCCCCTTTGCCCATCTGTGGCAGGTTCTCGAGGCGCCAGCTCTTGGAGGCGGAAGGAACAAGGCGGAAGTAGAATGGCTCTTGGAAAAGCTGGAAAAATTAGCAATTAGGAGGGGAAATTGTAATGAGAAAATGAGCCTTAATAAGGCAAACACAATACTGCCGAGGCTTTTTTTCTTGCGCTCTCGCCGAAAACAAGCGGTGACTTCATGTCTGGGTTTCTCTGCTTTCCTGTGGCAGAGCCAACTGAGAAAGAGCCGGAGAAAAATGTCTCCATTGTCCCTAGACAGGGTCCCCGGCATCCCGGAAACAAAAGGCCTGCTCCACGGGGGTGAGCAGGGGAGCTGAACCCGCTGCTTCTGTGGGCACCGACTCTGCTCTGGGCCCCGCCCACTGCACACAGACCCTGCCAGTCAGCATGGGCTAGGTCACGCTGCGGTAACAACCCGGCTCTCAGAGCCTGCACACAACACAACTCAGCAACTCCATCAATCTGGGCTTCTTGATGTCCTCGCATTCATTTCACACTCAGCCAACATTGCTGGAGCACGGGCTCTGTGCTAGGCCCTGGGGACACTGGGCTGAGTAAAGCACACCCAGTTCTCACTGCCATGGAGATCACGTTCTAAACAACGAGCAAGTGCATCAACAAGACAATGACCGATTATGAGCCCCAGAAGGAAAGCAGCAGACCTGTGAGGTGAGCTGGCTGAGTGAGCGGATGAATGGATGAGTGCACACACGCGTAAATGAATGTTTTCCACCCTGACCCCTCAAGGCCCACCTCAAGGGCCCTCGGCTCCAATGTCCCGGGGCCTTAGGCATTAATATCTGTAAGGGCCAGCAGACAGGCACCCTCAATACGGAGACACTGCCTCTTTTATAAATATTGACTAGAGGCCCAGTGCATGAAATTCGTGCATGGAGGGGGTGGTGTCCCTCAGCCCAGCCTGCACCCTCTCCAATCTGGGACATCCCTCTCACAATCAGGACTGCTGGCTCCCAACTGCTCGCCTGCCTGCCTTCCAGATTGCCCCAACCGCTTCTGCCTGCCAGCCTGATCACCCCCTAACCACTCCCCTGCCGGCCTGATTGCCACTAACTGCCCTCCCCTGCCGGCCTGGTCACCCCCAACTGCCCTCCCCTGCCAGCCATCTTGTGTCCACATGGGAAGGGGGCATCTTGTGTGTTGGAGTGATGGTCAATTTGCATATTACTCTTTTATTGGATAGGATGCTCATCAATATTGCTGGGCTTTGCCATCTATAACTTAGTCTGTCTGCAGATGCTGTAATTCACTAGCAGTGACATTGCTGAAATCCTGTACATAGAAAACTGCCCCAGCATGGGCTTCTGGTCACCCTGCCCTCCCCCCTGCCCCCCACCCGCCCAAGGCCTGGTCCAGGAACCTCCTGAGCTCCCACCTGGGGCTTCAGCACCACATGGGAGCCAGTCCCAGGCACTGGCCGGACACCAGAGCTTCCAGGGAAGGAAGGGAGCAGTGTCCCCCCACTGCCTCCCTGCAGGAGACACAGTGATGGGCTAGCTGGGTCGGCCCTGAGCATTTATAGCCCTCCTGGCCCCCCTCCCTCCCCAGAGAGGCTTTGATTGGCTGGTGTTGCTGCACTCAGGGATAGGGTGTTCCTATTGGACAGAGCTCAGCCACCGCCAGCCTCTGGTTGTCATTGGCTCCGCCCCCAAGCCCTGGTCCAATCAGCTACACAGGCAGGTAACTGTGTCGCTGTCCTCCTGAGGGGCAGGTGGAACCCACTCTGAGGCCGCCATGTGGCTAGACGAACACATGCACCTCAAGCTGTGCTGCCCCTAAGCCCCGAGATTATCTTGGATGAGTCACTTCCCCTGGCTGAGTGGACCCCGAAACCCCGACCAGCCCTGTTCAGACCGCCTTACGCGCCTTATACGCAGGCACCGACCTGTCCCTGCCCAGTGCTGCCACATCCGAGAGCGCAGCCCTTTGTGCATGCACGGGACCTCGAGGCTGAGTGGAGGGGTGGGAAAGGTGACTCCTGGAAGGTGGCCGAAGCCCCAGCCCCTTATATGCACAGTGGACATAGGCAGCACCTGCGACACGTGGTCCGGCCTCGCCATAACCATCACCATTTGTCTCCTCTCGCTTTTCAAGCACCAGACCAGCTAGCGGGGCGCCAGCACCAGCCCTGCTGGGCACGGAAGTCTCCTCTCTGCCAAGCAGTTAGGAGCGCAGCGCAGCACGAGCACAATGCATTGAGGCCTGGAGTGGCCAAGCGCCCCCGCCCTCCCACCACCAAGCGCTCTCTCCCAGCCCAGGAAGGCCCAGCGGGAGACACAGCTGGGCTGCCTGTGCCATGTGCCTTAATGGGAGCTGTAATTCCTCCATGACTCCATCTAGAACTGGGAGCGCTGTGCATAATTCATGGGGGTCTGGGTGGCGCGGCCAGGCTGGGTGCCCGCTTGCTGGAAGTTGGGCGGATGTGAGAGAATGGAAAAGCACCCAGAGGGGAGGGGGGCTGCCGCCCTGGCCTGGCTCCTCAGCCCTGTTCTCTGGGAACCCGAGCATCCTGGGCTGGAGGAGAGGCCTCGGGCTAAGGTTTCTCTGGGCTCCAATTTCCTGGGGAAAGGGGTCAGCCGGTCTGATTATGGTGGCGGCTCTTGTAGCTCCGAGTCACAGCCCAGCTGAGGAGGGAGCAGCCGTGGGGTCCTCTCATATTGATGCCAAGCTGGGTACTTGTTTATCACCCCCCACACACACCCCACTGGGATGTCAGCTCCATGAGGGCAAGAGTCCTTGTCTCTTTTGCTAACTGCTGGCTAGAATAGGGACTATGATTCACGTATTCAGTAAACATTTGTTGAATGGCTGAGTGAGCTCAGGTGTAGAGTTGAGAGATATATCAGTTTGATCCTAAATCTGTGGACTTGGCGTGTGACCTCGAACCATTTAAACCTCTCTTTAAACTCTCTGGACCTGTGTTTCTTTCTCTGTAAAATGGGTGTCACTGGTTATTCTCTTGGGACACGAAAGGGGTTGAGAAGCGAGGCTAGTCAAGCGGCAGCAGGTTGGTCAGCCCTGAGGCCCGACTCAGTCATCAGCCCGGGCTCAGGAGGGGCTGGTGAGCTCTGCACAGCGTGACCAGCTCAGATGTCCAGACCGGGGAGTGCCAGGTCCCAGAACCACCCAGGGTTCCAGAACCACGTCAGGGTTCCAGAACCGCCCCAGGGCTCCAGAACCACCCCAGGGCTCCAGAACCACCCCAGGGCTCCAGCACCGCCCCAGGGCTCCAGAACCACCCCAGGGCTCCAGGACTGCCCACCAGGACGCTAGAGTCAGTGGCTCTGGGATTCCAGACCTGCACACCATGGCGTTCTGGGGCCTCAGAGGGCACAGCTTCGGGAAGGGTGAGGTCCCTGATTCTGGAAACACGGGCTCTAGTGTTCTGCTTCCTGCTTAGGGACCCTGTTCACACTGACCTCCTGGAGCCGAACCAGGGTTCTCACTGATGTTCAGGCCGGTTTGCAGTTGCGTGGCTGACACAGGTGCCCCAAGTTCCAGGCCTCTCTGCTGAAGGTTGGCTCCCTGCAGGAACTGAGGCAGGAATGTCCTCCCCCCCCAAAAAAAAAAGTCCGCACAGGCCTGGCACCCCGAGCCAGCTCTCCCTGGGAGCGGATTCTGTGGGGCTCCCACCAGCGGGGACTCAGCTGAGCCGGCTTGTCCAGGAGTCTGGTTGGAAAGTGCCCACGTGCTCAATAATGCATCCCCCCCAAATGAGGACATCCATCAGGTGGCAGAGGCAGCCCGCGCCCCCACCTGGGTCAGGCCGGGATGACACATCTGTCCCTGCACCAGGCGCAGGCAGTTTCCCAGCCCACAGGGGCCTTTTGTGAGAGAGCAGCTCAGCCAGCCCTGACAGGCTCGTTCCTCTGCCCGGCAGCCTGAATATTCCATGGGCTTGAATAATGCAGGCCGTCCACGTCCCAGCGGCCACGGCGCTGCCGGAGGCTGCAGAGACAAACGGCAGTGAGGTCTCTATCCCCCCCGCCCCCATGACTGTTTTGAACTGGAGGAGCCTCCCGCCAAGCTAGGGACAAGGCCTGATACATGGGGCGGGGTTGGGGGTGGGTGGAGGGCACCTTACGGCACCTTACCCCTCCCAACCTCTGTGGTTGAAGCACCGGTGAGCTGTAAAGAACACGGGGTTGGAGCTCAGCGAATGCAGGCTCAGGTCTTGTGCCACCCAGGTCCCTTGACCTCACTGAGCCTCCGTTTCCAAGTCTATAAATGGAAGCTACTGCCATGCAGCCTTAAATGAGGCTGGATGGGGAAGGAGAAGGTGCAAACTGGAGAAGTCAACATGGATCCACCCTCCTTCTCCACCACCAGCAGCACCACCGCCAGCCCCACCGGCCCATCCTCGCCTCACCAGGTCTTCACTCCCCAGGCCACGGAGCAAGGGCCACGCGCTTGCTGTCACCACCCCCCGTGTTCCGTGGAACTTTGCTGGCTGCTTCACAGAACACATTTGGCCAACAAATTTGGGGGCTGGAAAGGAGACCTTAACCAAAGACAATAAAAACGTCTAACCATGGAAGGTTAAAAAAAAATAAAAATGAAAAGGCCCCCCAAGCCCTGCAGCTCAGTTTTCTTTTTTAAAAAATCTTTTGTTGCCGAAGCCGGTTTGGCTCAGTGGATAGAGCGTCGGCCTGCGGACTGAGGGGTCCCAGGTGCGATTCCGGTCAAGGGCATGTGCCTGGGTTGCGGGCACATCCCCAGTAGGAGATGTGCAGGAGGCGGCTGATCGATGTTTCTCTCTCGTCGATGTTTCTAACTCTCTATCTCTCTCCCTTCCTCTCTGTAAAAAATCAGTGGAATATATTTTTAAAAAAATAAAATAAATAAAAATTAAAAAAATAAAATAAAAAATCTTTTGTTTTTTTACATGCAAAGAAGGTGATGCTCATTAAAACAATGCAAATGATAAAAGCATATTTAAAAACCTAACAGCCTCTCTCACGCCAGTCCAATCCCATAAGATAACCAACGTTAACAAAGTGAGGAAACATACGTTGGTTTCTATTTCTGTGGTTACTCTGGGTGGTAGTTGCTCGGGCTGCTGTCATCAGTACCACAAACTGAGCGGCTTAAACAATGGAAAGTGATGGCCTCACTGGGATTTTGAGATTCAGGCCCGGCTCCCTCCGAGGGCTCTGGGAAGGGTCTGCTCCAGGCCTCCCTTCTGACTTCCGGTGGCTCCTTGGCTTGTGACGGCTTAACTCCAACCTCACGTGGTGTTCTACCTGTGTGTGTATGGCTGTGTCCAAACTTCCCCTTCTTATAAGGACACCAGTCACCCGGGATGAGGGGCCCACCCTACTCCACTATGACATCTTAACTAATTACAACTGCAACCGCCTGTTTACAAGTAAAGCCTCACTCTGACTTACTGGGAGTTAAAACTTAAACGTATAAATTTTGGTGGTGGGGGTGGGGTGGGGGTGGGGGTTGACCTATCTCAACCCATAACACTCTGAAACTTCCTTTGCTTAAGCATCTATAATAATAAAAGGCCAGGCGTCACAACCAGAACGACCAATCTACCTGTCGCTATGAAGTGCTTTGACCACCTCTCGGTCCCTCGCCCAAGCCTGAAGGCTCCCATCGCTGGATGGCCAACGGGAATCACGGGATCTGGGCTGGGTGGCAGTGGAGCAGGACTTGGGACTGGACTCACGGGCAGCGGCAGCGGCGCAGAGGGTTGCGGGGCATCGCTGGGCAGTGGACATGGCCCTGATCGCAGGCCAGGCCTAGGGACCCTACATGCGCACAATTTCGTGCGCTGGGCCTCTAGCTTATTATAAAAATCTCGCCATATCAATATATTGTTCCAACTTATTCTTTTAAAAAACACACACAAAAACAGCTTTATTGCGATGTAATTTGCATCCCATACAATTGACCCATTTAAAGCATACAATTCAATGGTTTTAGTATATTCACAGATGTGTGTGATGATCATCACAGTCGGTTTTAGAACATGTCAAGCCCTCAGAAAGAGGCCGCATACTGTTTAACGGTGGTCCGCCTTTCACCCTTTCCCCCTTCATTCTCCCCACCCTCCCAGCCCTAGGTAACTACTAATCCACTTTTTGTTCTCTATAGACTTTTCCTATCCTGGGCATCATATAATATGTGCTCTTTTGTGGCTTCTTTCACTTAGCATGAGATTTTCAAGGGCCATCCATGTTATAGCCGGTATCATACTTCGTTCCTTTTTGTGGCCAAATAACGTCCCCTTGTGTAGATAGACCACCTTTTGTTTATCCATTCATCCACTGATGGACATTTGGGTTGTATCCACCATTTGGCTGGAATTGTTAATAAAGATGCAATAATAATCATGTAAATAAACATCTGTATACGAGGTGTGTGTGGGCAAATGTTTCTGTTCTTCTTGGGCATACACCTACGAGTGGAATTGCTGGGTCACAGGGTTAACTCTATGGCTAATCATTTGAGGAACTGCCAGACAGTTTGATGGTTCCAGTTTCTCTGTAGCCTCATCATCACTCGCTATGATGTAAGCTTTCAACCTGGCCATCTAGTGAGTGTGAAGGGGCATCTCACTGTAGTTTGGTTTGCATTTCCCTGATGCCTAATGACATTGAGCATCTTTTCAGCTGCTTATTACAGGCCATTTGTATATCTTCTTTGGAGAAATAGCTATTCAAATCCTTTTCCCATTTTTAAACTGGGTTCTTTCTGTTGTTGATGTCTATGAGGTCCTTATACATTCTAGATACAAGTTCCTTATCAGATACATAATTTGCAAACATTATCTTCCAGTCTGTGGACTGTCTTTTTTTAAAATACATTTTTATTGATCCTAGAGAGAGGAGAGTGGGATAGATAGAAATACCGCTGAGAATCATTGATCGGCTACCTCCTGCACGCCCCCTACTGGGGATCAAGCCCGAAACCCAGGCATGTGCCCTGACCAGGAATCAAACTGTGACCTCCTGGTTCATGGGTCAATGCTCAACCACTGAGCCACACCAGCCAGGCTGTGGGCTGTCTTTTTATTTTATTTAGAGTGTGCTTTGAAACACAAGTTTTTAATTTTGATGAAGCCCAGTTTATCTATTCTTTCTTTTCTTGCTCATGTTTTTGGATCTATATCTAAGAATTAATTGCTAAAAATGAGATCATAAATATTTACTTTTGTGTCTTCTTCTAAGAGTTTTGTGTCTTTGATTTAGTGTACTAAACGTTCTTGATCCATTTTGAGTTAATTTTTTGTATATGGTGTGAGGTAAGCATCCAACTTTATGCTTTTGCATGTGACTATACAGTTGTCCCAGTACCATTT
>NW_005871276.1:0-1400 GCF_000147115.1 Myotis lucifugus | reverse complement strand
CTCAACAGAAACTTTGCAGGCCAGAAGGGAGTGGCAAGAAATATTCAAAGTGATGAATAGCAAGAACCTACAACCAAGATTACTTTATCCAGCAAAGCTATCATTCAGAATTGAAGGTCAGATAAAGAGCTTCACAGATAAGGAAAAGCTAAAGGAGTTCATCACCACCAAACCAGTATTATATGAAATGCTGAAAGGTATCCTTTAAGAAGAGGAAGAAGAAGAAAAAGGTAAAGATACAAATTATGAACAACAAATACACATCTATCAACAAATGAATCTAAGAATCAAGTGAATAAATAACCTGATGTACAGAATGAACTGGTGATTATAATAGAATCAGGGACATAGAAAGGGAATGGACTGACTGTTCTTGGGGGGAAAAGGGGTGTGGGAGATGCGGGAAGAGACTGGACAAAAATCGTGCACCTATGGATGAACACAGTGGGTGGGGAGTGAGGGCGGAGGGTGGGGTGGGAGCTGGAAGGAGGGGAGTTATGGGGGGGAAAAAGAGGAACAAATGTAATAAACTGAACAATAAAGATTTAATTTAAAAAAAAAATAAAGTTAAATTGGGGGAATATGCCATTTTAACAATACCAAATTTTAATCTATGAACATAGGATTCTTTCTGTTTATTTAGTTTTTTTATTTATTTCAACAATGTTTTATAGTTTTCAGAGTACAAGTTTTGTGCTTTTTTGCTAAATTTATTCCTAAATATTTTATTCTATTTGATGATATTGCAAATGGAACACTTCAAATATTTTTTCAAATCTTAAAAAGAATAGTTTTGTTCCCAATGTGAATGAGATGGTTTTTAATTTCCATTTCTGTTTATTGCTAATATCGAGAACAGCTATTTTGTTGTTGCTTATTTATCTAGCACCCAGCCACCTTAGTTTTTGTTGTTGAATTGCTTGAATTTTCTAGATATATAATTATGTAACCTGCAAAACAAGGCCATGTTATCATTTCTTTTCATGTCTTTAAATTGTCTTCGTTAGTTTTCCTTTCCAATTGCATCAGCTAGACCAGTGTTGAGTAGATGGTGAGAACAGACACCTCTCTCAGTCCTGGTTCCAGTGACACCAGCCTTAGAAGTTCTGTCTGCTGCTCAGTTTGGGTAAAAGCCTTTTACATGCTTAAGTCGTTTTCTTATATTCCATCTTTCTTCGGGAGGCACAGTAGTTACAAAGTGTGTATGCTGGCCCGGCCTATGTGGCTCAGCTGGTTGGACATTATCCCACGAACCCGAAGGTCATCAGTTCGATTCCCGCCCGGGTTTCAGGCTTGGTCCCCAGTAGGGAGTGTGCAGGAGACAGTCGATCAATGTTTCTCTCTCTCTCCCTCGCCCTTCCTCTCTCTGAATAAAAAACATATATATATATTTTTAAGTG
>NW_005871275.1:2091280-2095573 GCF_000147115.1 Myotis lucifugus | reverse complement strand
ATGACTCTTTATCTTTGGCTCAGAATTCTTTCTAGCCCTAAATCCTTCCTTTTGAAAAATTCTACCTAAATGTCCCCTAGGGACCCCAAACTCATCATGTGTCAAATAACTAACTGTCCACCACCACCCCAATCCTACAAAATATACCCTCAGTGCTCACTACTAAGTCATTGGTCCCTGCATGGAGATGCAAATCACCTGAACTGATGAATTCTCTGTCAGGTATATACTCAAAGTTTATCCCTTCTCTGCCTGGCAAACTCCTACTTATCCTACAGCGATCCAAGATGGTGGCAGAATAGGTAAAAGTTACACTCACCTCCTCCCAGGACCAGACTGCAATTACAGTTAAAGTATAGAATAATCAACCTGAATAACCAACTAAAGACTATCTGAAGAGAAGTCTTATAATGAAGGATTTACAGAAGAGGCTACAACGACACTGGTAGGAAGGCTAGAGATCTAAAAAGAGTTGGCCCCACTCCCCAGGCAGCAGCTGAGTTTCCAGAGGGATATGTCAGCAGCAAAGGTTCCCCCTGAGGAGCATAGGATCTCAACCCCAAGCTAGGCTCCCAGCCCAGAGTACCCGAGCCAGGAAGAGGTGCCCACATAACATCTGGCTGTGAAAATCAGCAAGGATTCTGTCCACCAGAGACACAAAAGTCTGCTAGAGACACAGGTGCCCTCTTAATGGGCCAATGCAAGAAATTTCATTTCCAGCCACTCACCCTGGGCTCTGGCAGAGGGAAGGCAGAACAAACTAGAGTCGCATGAGGAGAGACTAGGGTTTGTGGCACTGGGGAGAGAGCTAAAGAAACAGCTGCCAGGACCCTGTGCTGAGTACCTCTTCAACACCACAGATGCCACCTTTCTTGGGTGAAGCATTGCCCTCCTTACAGCATTAACCTGGGAGAATGCAATAGCCTCACTCTCTGGAATCCCTATCACCCCACACTGCAGAGCTCACACACTGCTGAGGAGTCAGCTACCAGGACAGAGATGTAGAGAGTTAGGGGTTTAGAGGTCTGGGAAGACTCATGGGGTGTCAGTGACTGTGTTGTGTGGCTCTGGGGTGGAGGCCTCACCTCTCTCCGACCCACAAGCCTGACTGGCACTCCCCCTCCCAAGAGATCCACTAGTCCCACCCATCCAACTTCAGGCAGCCCTGTTCTGCTGAGCTTGGATTCCAGGCAGAATCTGAGGAGGACTAAGTTGTGTAGCTCTAGGATGAGGGCACTCACATGCCAGGCCAGTGCAGAACTCTCCCTTCACATGGCCAAATCTTGGTGCATTTGGAACTGATAAATTCACTGGCCTGACGATTTCTTGAGACCTTGCCCCACAACAAAGTACTGTGGATACCCAGTGGGAGGCAGCTAGACTTGGTATACACTGGGAATTGTGCTGAGTGGCCTCAGACCAAGCACTGGCACCAAGACTGAACCTGAATCAATCTGGTTAATACCACTTGCCCCTATCTGGTGACTCAGAACCTTCTTCATGCAACTCAGTAGCACTAGAGGATCTTTCGGTGACTACAGGAAGCTGGTACACAGAGGCAAGCAAAGGCTGATCTCAGAATGCCTCGGGTCTTTTGCTGACATGCCCCTGGACTTGGTGCTGATGGAAGCAGACATTGATGCCCAGCTTGGTCCTCCCCATGCACACTCAGGCCCAGCATAGGCAGCCAAAAACGTGGATTGCTTTGTAGCTTTACCAGGTTGGCTAGGGCCAGTCACAGGTAGTGTCTGACATTGACCTGCACCAGAGTCCTTCCCAAGAGGCCCAGAACAGACACAACCAGCAGCCAGCCTCAGAAAACATCAGAGCAGAATCCAGTTAGCTTAACAAGCAGCATGTCCAAAGGGAGATCTTAGCAGGCACCAGACCCTGCTGAGGTGAATTCTAAGTTGTGTGATCAGCACCTGTACAGCAGTTCATACACTGAGGTATGGGGTCGACCTTCAAAGTCAGCTGCTTGAGGGTTGCCCCCACATACAAGCAGGCCAATAGAAATCATGACTCACTTAAAACAGGAGGGCCCACATAAGGGACATTCCTGGATCACCAAGCTAAGATGATCAAGGGGACTGTGCCATTGGATCCCATAAGAAGTACCTACTATATAAGGCCACCCTACCAAGACTAGGAGACATAGCAGATCTACCTAATAAATAGAAACAAACACAAAGAGGCAGACAAAATGAGGAGACAAAGAAACATGCCCAAAATGAAAGAACAGGAGAAATCTCCAGATAAAGAGCTAAATGAAATGAACATAGCAATTTATCAGATATAGAGTTCAAAAAACCATGATAAGGCCCTGGCCGGTTGGTTCAGTTGGTTGGAGCATCTTCCTATACACCAAAGGTTTTGGGTTTGATTCTTGGTCAGGGCACATACCTGAGTTACAGGTTCTATCTCTGATCAGGACATGTACAGGAGGTGGCTGATCAATGTTTCTCACATCGGTACTTCTCTCTCTCATTCTTTCTCTCTCACTCTCTCTCTCTCTACCATCCTCTCTCTCTAAAACCAATGAACATATCCTCAGGTGAGAATAAGAAATGGTTATAAGGATGCTCAAGGAACTGAGTGAGAACTACAAGGAACTTGATAAAAACTACAATAGCATGGAAAAAAACACAGAACCTATAAAAAAAGAACCAGTCAGAAATGAAGAATACAATATCTGAAATGAAGAATACACTAGAAGGAATAAACAGTAGGTTGGATGAAGTGAGGACTGATGCTGGAGGCAAATTCCAGCAGGTCATAATTATGCAAGAAGTTCATCAGAAGGCTGATGGACCTTGGGGCTTCAGCAGGGCTCATAGTCTGCATATTATTACCTGCTGCTGAACAGCTGTAGGCATTTCCCCTAACCTGATAATCTTTTCCTGTTTATCAAACCTTACCTTTGATATGTATATCTGCTTTGCTAAAGGGCAAAATGTGTTAATAAAAAGCCGTGGGTCCGGAGATTTGGGGAGCTTAGTCACTAGAGCTAAGTTTTCGCCTGGCTTTCCCCCATAATTTCCAAATTTATATTTCTTGTCTAGTCTCTATTCATTTATGTTGCAACCCCTTCTCCAGATTCCTGAACCCTTGCTGCAAAAAGACTGTGGCATACTGAATCAATGATTTGAAAGATAATGTATCAGAAAACACCCAATCAGAGCAGAAAAAAATTTTTTAATGAGAATAGTTTAAGGGACCTTTGGACCACATGAAACATAACAATATTCATACCCTAGAGGTACCAGAAGGAGAAGAGAGAGCAAGGCATTGAGAACCTATTTTAAAAATGACTGAAACATTCCTAACCTGGTGAAAAAAGAAGGCACACAAGTCCAGGAAGCACACAGAGTCCCAAACAATATGAACCCAAAGAGGCCCACACAAAAACATATCATAATTAAAATGGGAAAGATTTAAGACCAAGAGAGAACCTTAAAAGCAGCAAGAAGTTAGTTACCTACAAGAAAGCTCCCATAAGACTGTCAGCTGATTTCTCAACAGAAACATTTCAGCCAGAAGCAACTGGCATTAAATGTTCAAAGTGATGAAAAGCAAGGACCTACAACCAAGACTACTTTACCCAGAAAGACTATCATTTAAAATTGACAGAGAAATAAAGAGCTTCCCAGACACGAAAAGGCAAAATGAGTTCATTACCACCAAATCAATATTACAAGAAATGATAAAGGGTCATCTTTAAGAAGAAAAAACAAGAAGGAAGAAGAAAAAGAAAAAAGAAACAAAGGAACATAGTTACAAAAAATAAAATGGCAATAAATACATACTCATTAATAATAATTTTAAATGTAAATGGGTTAAATACTTCAATCAAAAGAAATAGGGTAATTGAATGAATAAGAAGACAAGATCCACCACAGAACATAAGATACACACAGACTAAAAGTAAAGGGATAGAAAAAGATATTTTTTTGGCAAATGGAAGTGAAAAAAAAAAGCTGGGGTAGTAATACTTATATCTGACAAAATAGACTTTAAAACAACGGCTATAGTAAGAGACAAAGAAATATACTGCATAATGATAAAGGGAGCAATCCAACAAGAATATACAATCCTTATAAACATGTATGCACCCAAAAAAGGAGAGCCTAAATATATAAAGCAAATCTTGATGGACATAAAAGGAGATATTGATAGTAATACAATCATTGTAGGGAATTTTAACACCTCATTGACATCAATGTATAGATCTTTCATACAGAAAATCAACAAGGAAACAGCAGCCTTAAATGACACACTAGACTAAACGGATTT
>NW_005871275.1:2083685-2091180 GCF_000147115.1 Myotis lucifugus | reverse complement strand
TGAAGAATAGACTTCCAAGTCCAGGAAGCACAGAGAACCCCAAACAAAAGGAATCCAAAGAGGACCACACCAAGACACATCATAATTAAAATGCCAAGAGCAAAAGACAAAGAGAGAATCTTAAAAGCAGCAAGAGAAAGAAACTCAGTTACCTACAAGGGAATACCCATATGACTGTCAGCTGATTTCTCAACAGAAACTTTGCAGGCCAGAAGGGAATGGCAAGAAATATTCAAAGTGATGAATACCAAGAACCTACAACCAAGATTATTTTATCCAGCAAAGCTATCATTCAGAATTGAAGGTCAGATAAAGAGCTTCACAGATAAGGAAAAGCTAAAGGAGTTCATCACCACCAAACCAGTATTATACGAAATGCTGAAAGGTATCCTTTAAGAAGAGGAAGAAGAAGAAATAGGTAAAGATACAAATTATGAACAACAAATATGCATCTATCAACAAATGAATCTAAGAATCAAGTGAATAAATAACCTGATGTACAGAATGAACTGGTGATTATAATAGAATCAGGGACATAGAAAGGGAATGGACTAACTATTCTTGGGGGGAAAAGGGGTGTGGGAGATGCGGGAAGAGACTGGACAAAAATCGTGCACCTATGGATGAGCACAGTGGGTGGGGAGTGAGGGCGGAGGGTGGGGTGGGAGCTGGAAGGAGGGGAGTTATGGGGAGAAAAAAGAGGAACAAATGTAATAATCTGAACAATAAAGATTAAGTCAATAAATTTAAGAAGATTGAAATCATATTAAGCAAATTCTCTCTATACAATGGTATGAAAGTAGAAATAAATCACACACAAAAACTGAAAAATACACAAAGACATGGAGGCTAAATAACATGCTACTAAATAATGAATGGGTTACCAATGAAATCAAGGAAGAAAATAAAAGATAACTTTGAAACTAATGAAAATGAGAACACAACAACCCAAAATCTATGGTACAAAACAAAAGCAGTCCTAAGAGAAAAATTCATAGCATAACAGGCCTACCTCAAGAAATAAGAAAAATGTCAAATAAACAATCTGACTTTCAACATAAAGGAACTGGAAAAAACAACACACAAAGCCCAAAGTTAGCAGAAGAAATAAAATAATAAGGTCAGAACAGAAATAAACAAAATAAAATAAAAAAAAAAACAATACAAAAAGATCTGTGAAACCAAGAGCTGGTTCTTTGAGAAGATAAATAAGATTGATAAACCTTTAACCAAACTCATCTATACTAACTGGATGTCTTCCAGACATCCATCCTGACAAAGCCGGGCACGGGCGAAGCCGCCTGTGGTCCCAGGTGCCTGCAGCTGGCCCAGGCGAAGCCGCCCGCAGTCCCAGGTGCCTGCGGCCAGCCTGGGCTGAGCCGCCAGGGGTCCCAGGTGCTTGTGGCCAGCCAGAAGGAGGGAAGCCCAGGTCCCGGGTGGCGGGACAGAGGGAGGGATGCCCGGGTCCTGGGTGCAGGGACTGAGGCAGAGGCAGCTAGGGGCAATCAGGCAGGCAGGAGAGCAGTTAGGGGAAATCAGGCTGGCAAGGGAGCAGTTAGGGGAGATCAGGCCAGCAGGCAGAAGGGTTGGGGCAATCAGGCATGCAGACAGAATGGTTAGGGGTGATCAGGCAGGCAGGCGAGCGGTTAGGAGCCAGCGGTCCTGGATTGTGAGAGGGATGTCCAACTGCTGGTTTAGGCCCGATCCCTGTGGGGTTTGGACATCTTCCGAGGGCTCCTGGATTGGAGAGGGTGCAGGCTAGGCTGAGGGATCCCCTCCCTCCCGCATGAATTTTGTGCACTGGGCCTCTAGTCTATAATAATAAAAGCATAATATGCTAATTAGACCAGACGTCCTTCCAGGATGAAGCCATGGCTGCAGCTTCAGGATCAAGGCAGCCACCATGGCTGTGAGTGAGGGATCCAGGCAGCCGCTGCAGCTGCAAAAGTTTACTCTTGCACGAATTTTGTGCATTGGGCCTCTAGTCAAGACTAAAAGAGACAGGACTCAAATATGTAAAATCAGAAATGAAATGCTGATTTCAGTATTATATCTTTACCTATTTCTTCTTCTTCCTCTTCTTAAAGGATACCTTTCAGCATTTCGTATAATTCTTAGAAGTAAGAATTAATACTACAGAAATACAAAGGACTGTGAGAAAATATTATGAACAACTATAAGTCAACAAATTGAACAATCTGAATGAAATGAATAAATTCCTAGAAACATAAAATTTTCCAAGATTCTTCCAAGGAAGAATCAGAAAATATGAATAGACTGATTACAACTAATGAAATTGAAGCAGTATTTTTTTAAAAAAAACTTTCAACAAATAAAAGTCCTGGACCAGATGACTTCACAGGTGAATTTTATCAAACATTCAAAGATCTAACACGTATCCTTCTCAAACTATTCCAAAAAATTCAAGAGGAGGGTAGACTCCCAAGTTCATTTAATAAGGCCAACATAATCCTAATTTCAAAACCACATAAAGACACTACAAAGAAAGAAAACTATAGCCCAGCCCTGGCTGGTGTTTCTCAACCTACACACCATGGGTCACGAGTTCAATTCCTAGTCAAGGGCATATACCTGGGTTGTGGTTTCAGCTCCCCAGCCTGGGGTGCGTGTAGGAGGCAACCAACCCATATGTCTCTCTCACATTGATGTTTCTCTCTCTCTCTCTCTCTCTCTCTCTCTCTCTCTCTCTCTCTCTTTCTCTCCTCTCCCTCCCTTCCACTCTCTCTAAAGATCAATGACAAAAATATCCCCAGGTGCGGATTAAAAAAAGAAGAAGAAAATTATAGCCCATTATATCCCTGATGAACATAGATCCTAAAATTCTCAAAAAATATTGTAAACTGGATCCAGCAATACATTACATAGGTCATACACCATGATTTATTTCTGGGATGCAAGGTTGGTACAATATCCACAAATCAATAAATGTGATATACCACATAAACAAAATGAAGGATTGCCGAAACCGGTTTGGCTCAGTGGATAGAGCGTCAGCCTGCGGACTGAAAGGTCCCAGGTTCGATTCCGGTCAAGGGCATGTACCTGGGTTGCGGGCACATCCCCAGTAGGAGATGTGCAGGAGGCAGCTGGTCGATGTTTCTCTCTCATCGATGTTTCTAACTCTCTATCTCTCTCCCTTCCTCTCTGTAAAAAATCAATAAAATATATTTAAAAAAAAAATGAAGGATAAAAATCACATGATCATATCAATTGATGCACAAAAAGCATTTTATAAAATCCATTACACACTTATGACAAAAACTCTCACCAAAGTAAGAATAGAGGGAATATATCTCCAAGTGATGAAGTCCACATATGACAAACCCACAGCCAGCATCATACTCAATGGGCAAAAACTAAAAGTATTTCCCTTAAGATAAAAAACAAGACAGGTATCCACTTTCATTTCACCACTCTTCTTCTGGAACATAGCACTGGAAGTCAGAGCCAAGCAATCAGACAAGAAGAAGAAATAAAAGTAATCCAGCCTGGCTGGGGTGGCTCTGTGGTTGAGCATTGACCCATGAACCAGGAGGTCTTGGTTCAATTCCTGATCAGGGCACATGCCTGGGTTGTGGGCTTGATCCCCAGTAGGAAGCATGCAGGAAGCAGCCAATCGATGATTCTCTTATCATTTATGTTTTCATCTCTCTCTCCCTCTTCTTTACTCTCTCTGAAATCAATAAAAATGTATTTTTTTAAAAGGCATCCAAATTGGAAAGGAAGACATAAGACTGTCACTATTTGCAGATGACACGATACTGTCTATAGAGAACCCTAAAGATTCCATAAAAAATACTACTAGAAATGATAAGTGAATTCAGTAAGATAGCAGGATATAAAATAAATGTCCAAAAATTGGTTGCATTTTATACATCAATAATGAACTATTAGAAAGAGAAACTAAGAAAACATCTCACTCATGATTGCTTAAAAATACCTAGGAATAAATTTAACCAAGGATGTATTCAGAAAATTTTAATACACTGAAGAAAGAAGCTGAAGAAGATATAAATAAGTGGATGCATTTCCATGTTCATGGGTAGGAAGAATTAGCATCATTAAAATGTCCATACTACCCAACAATCTGTAGACTCACACAATTCCTATTAAGATACCATGGCATATTTCATATAACTAGAACAATTACTCCAAAATTTTATTTGGGACCACAAAACACACACACACACACACACACACACACACACACACACACAGACATCCCAGACAGCAAGAGCAATCTTGAGAAAGAAGAACAAACTTGAAGGAATCATGCTACCTGATATCCAGCTATACTATAAGACCATAGTAATCAAAACACCACAGTACTGGTATAAAAACAAACCTAGAGATCAATGAAATAGAATAGAAAGCACATACATAAACTCACACCTTTACAGTCAATTAATATTGGGCAAAGGAGGAAAGAACATACAATGGGGTAAAGACTATTAAATAAATGGTGCTGGGGAAAAATTGGATCGGTATGTGCAAAAAAAATTAAACTAGATCACCTTCTTACACCATACACAAGAATAAACTCCAAAGAGATCAAAGACTTAAATGTAAGACTCCAAACCCTAAAAATCCTAGAAGAAAACATAAGCAGTAAAATCTCAAACATTTCTCATAGAAATATTTTTTTCTGACATATCTCCTCGAACAAGGAAAACAAAAGAAAAAATAAACAAATGGGACTATATAAAACTAAATAATTTTTGCATAGCAAAGGAAACCATCAACAAAATAAAAAGATAACCCACTGAATGGGTAAACATTTGCATCCAATAAGGGGTTAGTATCCAAAATTTATAAAAAACTTATACAACTTAACACCAAACAAACAAACAAACAATGTAATTTTAAAATGGGCAGAGGCCCTGATAGACACTTCTCCAAGGAGAACATACAGATGGGCAATAGACATATGAAAAGATGCTCCAGGTCACTAATCAACAGAGAAATACAAATTAAAACCACAATGAGATACCACCTCACATCTGTCAGAATGGCTATCATCAATAAATCAACAAACAACAAGCGTTGGGTGAGGATGTGGAGAAAAGGGAACCTTTGTGCACAGCTGGTGGAAATGCAGACTGGTACAGCCATTGTGGTATGGAGTTACCTCAAAAAATTAAAAATGGAACTGCCGTAGGACCCAGCAATTTCACATCTGGAAATATATCCAAAGAAATCTGAAACACTAATATGCACCACTATATTCATTATTTACAATCACCAAAATTTGGAAGCAGTCCAAGTGCCCATCAGTAGACGAGTAGATAATAAACAACAATAGTGGTACATTTACACAATGGAATACTCCACATCCATAAAAAAAGAAGAAAATATTACCTTTTGAGACAGCATGGATGGACCTGGAAAGCATTATGCTGAGTGAAATAATCCAGTCAAAAAAAGATAAATACCATATGGTTTCACTTATATATGGAATCTAATGAACAAAATAAACAAAATAAAAAATAGACTCATAGATACAGAGAACAGACTGACAGTTGTCAGAGTGGATAGGGGAGGGGGGAGCGGTGGGGAATGGTTGAAAAAGGTGAAGGGATTAAGCAAAAAACAACAACAACAACAACACACACACAACTTAGACACAGACAACAGTATGGTGATTACAAAACAAAGTAAGGGAGGAAGAAGAGGGTAAAGGGGGGATAAATGGCAATGGAAGGAGACTTGATTTTGGGTGGTGAACACACAATACAATATACAGATGATGCACTATGGAATTGTACACTTGAAACATTTAATTTAATAACCACTGCCACCCCAATAAATTCAATAAAGTTATAAGAGAAAAACAACTCCTATTTATCCTCCAAAGCTCACCTCAATTCACCTCATTTATGGAATCTTTCCAGAGCCCGTCTGCCTGGGCTGAGTTAAATACCCCTCCTCATGTGTCTATCATGTACTTCTCTCTTCCTGTTGTAATTACTGATTTATCTCTGTATCCCCACAAAGACATGGAACACATAGACCAGCACCTGGCCTATAATGGGACCTCAGAAAATCTTTGTTGAGTAGCTGAATGGATATTGAATAAAGCAATAAAAAAGTGGATCTAATCATCTCAAAGGCTGGAGATTCTCTGAAACAGTGGTCGACCGGGTCAGCAAACTACAGCCTACTGCCTAGCCACTTGCTTTTCTAAAAAGAGTTTTATTGCAACACAGCCAGCCTCATTCATTTGCATACTAGTTATGGCTGCTTCTGCATTACAACCACAGAGCTACATGGTTGTAACAGAGACTATTTGGCCCACGAATCTAAAATATTTACTATCTGGCATTTAATTTGCCCACCCTGATCCAAAATATCTCAGAACCTTAGCAACTTTCCATAATGATAAAAAAAAAACTACTATTACTTCCACTGCTGCTATTATTGACATTTATTCTATAGATATTGATGAAATAAATCCCTCTGTTCTCCTATACTATACATTATAGTGGGTTGAAACGTATTAAATATGTACAAGCAAAGTGACATAGCTACAGATGTGGATAAAGACAGTGAAGGAAACAAACAGGAAAATCTGTTAGAAAGCATCTGGTTGGGAAGGTGTCACTGTGGAGAGGGTGTCAGGGTAGCCTTTCTCTCTGGGGCAGTGACAATTACGTTAAAACATAAAGAAGGAAGCAGAGCCAGTCTTAGAGAGTGCTGGGGAAAGTATGTTCTAGAAGCATGTTGAGTACAGAGGCCCCTAAGTCAGGAGGAGGTTGGCGTGGCTCAGGAACTGAATGGAAGCCACTGTGGGTGGCATGCAGTGAGGAGAAAGGAAGGGACACAAACAGGCTTGAGGGAGGAGGCAGGATACCTGGCCTTGGAGGCCAGGGGAGGTGTTCTGACTGGTTGATTACATTCTGAATGCCAGGTGCTATTCTAAGAGCTCCCATTGACTCCTCTCAACCATCTACTGTTTTAGTTTCTGTTAATGTTCTCAATTTAGAGAAGTAGAAACTGAGGCTCAGAGAGCTGTGAATTTAGTAACTAATGAATCGAGAGTCTGGGATGAGAACTTAGTTAGTCTGACTCAGAGCACAAGGACTGCCCAGCAAACTACATAGCCTCCCATCTGCTCCTGAACTCTACCACATAGACCCTCAACTTAAAAATGATCATGATGGCCCAGCTGGTGTGGCTCAGTGGTTGCATCGACCCCATGAACCAAGAGGTCACTGGTTCAATTCCTGATCAGGGCACATGCCTGGGTTGTGGGCTTGATCCCCAGCAGGAAGTGTGCAGAAGGCAGCCGATTGATGATGTTTCTCTCTAATCGATATTTCTATCTCTATCCCTCTCACATCCTCTCTCTCTAAAAATCAATAAAAACAAATGATCTTGACCACAAATCTGTCCCCAATCTACTTACCTGCCTTGGTTTCCAGTGACTCTCCGTGAACTGGTCCCTCTTTCCTAAAGAAGCCACACACTTCAGTGT
>NW_005871275.1:2079236-2083461 GCF_000147115.1 Myotis lucifugus | reverse complement strand
GCCAGGCCTCATTCTTCCTATCCCTGAGCTCTGCAAGACTGGGAAGAGGTGAAGGCCTTACTGCTATCTGAAGGTATCCCAACAATTTCCTGCTAAATCTCACAGACACCAGCCTTCTCATACAAGTCAGAAAATGCAGAGTTATCACATGCTTCGGCACTGAAAAGGCAAAACCCATAAGGGAAAAATAGTGCTGACACCTTAGAATTCTAACTTTAGAAATAGTGAGCATATGCTGGCATTTTGCTGAATTTTCTGGCATTATCATGACCAGTCAGACTTTTTAACAAATACTGTGTTTGTGTTTTAAATTGTTCCAACTGAGTTTACTTGCTCTTCGAGATACATTTCATTAACTTAATTGTCTACATTTTAAAATTTGGTAAGATTCATCCTGTCTTTTTAAAAAAGTACCAAAGAGGAAAGTTCACAAAGTATGTTGAACTCTAAAATAAAATTTATCTTAATAAGCAGAATTCAAAACAAAACTGGATGTAATTTGAGAAAAATGGTCCCAACTTCTGTTATCTGATTGAATTACGCTGGTTACTTATATAATGTAGTATTCTTATCTAGTCTTTAAAAATGTTCTATTCTGACACTTTACTTCTCACAAAAAATATAGTTCTTTCAGATAGCATTGCTGACACGAAACATCACCTTCAGCACCATGGGCACACATCTCCCTGAGTACAAGTTACATTCTGACATGCTATACACTGTCTAGGTTAGCATTTTTTACATAATGCTTTAGGCCATGAGAGATGTTTTTCTGAAGAAATAAGATAAATATATATACAGATCTAATTAAAAAGCAGTACCTTTTTGTACTTCTCAGAACTGAGGGATCTAACAGCAAACTGTTTACATACACAACCTTAGGTCCCCCTAATCCAGAGTTTATGTCCACCCAAAGGGGGTAACATCCTGCTCTATGTTGGGCACGAAAGCAGCTCCTGAGCATCATTCCCGGGCCTGAGGGCAGTACGGCTTCGTTTTGGGCATGATGGTGGAGTCAGAAAACACTGTATATAAAAACACGAGGTAAGAGGAAAGGAAGTGCTTAGGTTCATTTATTCTTCAGCAGACACAGTCGCGTCAAGACCTGTAAGCCTTAAGAATCTTAGGAAAGAGCATTAATTTATGATGTAGAAACTGGGAAAGTCTGATTTGTGGGTGGCATGATTTACTGCATACCCAGAGTCCTTTTAGGCCACTCCAAAGCCATGATGCACCTAATGGTACCCATAAAGCCAGCGCAGGTGAAAGCATGAGGAATATTTCCCAAGGTCTAATCACTGAAATTGCTCTTGTAAAGATAACCAATGACTTCCATGTTGTCAAATTCACAGATCCCGTCTCTGCCCTCAAACTACCTAGTTGCTCAGAAGCATTCAAAATGACTGACGTCTCCCTGCTCCTCTGAGGTCCTTGCTTCTCTCGGCTTTCTGGACACCAGATTCCCCTGGGTTCCCGCTTCTACTCTGGCTGCTGCTTCTCATCTTCTTTGCATGAATGCTGGAACATAGGCACCCATCCTGAGATGCCTTCTGCTCTCTAGCTGCACCCCCTTGACATTTTTCTTTCTTAATTGACATAACATTTTTAATAGTTTCTTGTGCACAATATAATGATTCGACATTTGTATATATTGCAAAATGATCACTATACTAAGTTTAGTTAATATACCTCACCACATATATTTGCAAAATGTTTTTGTCTTGGGATGAGAACTTTCAAGATCCACTCTCTTTGCTCCTTTCAAATATGCACCTGACCCCCTTGACTTTAGAGTAGCATCTGGTGAACCCCCAGTTTCAGTCTCCAGCCCTGATCTCTCGTAGAGCCTGGGATTCATATATCTAATTGCCTCTGTGATGGTTCCACTAGAACTTCCAAAACAGAATTCTCTGTTCTCCTCTGAGGCCTATTCTCTCTCCCACTCCCCTGGCTAGTCAACCTATCTTAAATGGCATCACCATTCTTCCAGTTCCTCAAACCAAAATTCTAGAAGTCCTCATTAGCTCTCCTCTTTCTCCATCACCCACCCTCAATGTCCAGTCCTACTGGCTCTACTTCTAAAATGTATCCCAACAATTCCATCCCTTTCTCCCTCTGCTCTACAAGCTACCAGGATCTCTCATCTGGATCAGGGTACCAGCTCTTAACTGGTCTCCCACTTCCACTCTTACCTCTTCTACTGTATTCTACACAGACTACCTAAGATGATCTTCAATAAGCATAGATCATGTTTTCAATGCTTAGGGGCTGCCCGTCATACTTGGATTAAAATCCAAACTTCTTACTAGGGCATCTAAGGCCCTCTGTGATCTGGACATCATCCACCTCCCTACTTTCTCTCCTACTGTTCACATCTCCTTACTCCAGCCATGCTGACTTTATTCCTAGTCTCTGACCATGCCAAGCTCAGGGCCTTTGTGTGCTGTTTCTTCTACGTGGAACATATTTCTTGTGCAAATAGCTACACAGGAAGATCTCACCTTATCCTATATAATAAAACTCTAATATGCAAATCAACCAAACGACAAATCGACCGGTCGCTATGATGTGCACTGACCACCAGGGGGCAGACACTCAATGCAGGAGCTGCCCCTGGTGGTCAGTGCACTCCCACAGAGGGAGCGCCTCTCAGCCAGAAGCCGGGCTCATGACTGGTGAGCACAGCGGCAGGGGTCCTCTGAGGCAGCGCTAAGGACCCCTCAGGGGATGTCCGCTGAGAGGTCCCAGACTGCAAGAGGGCACAGGCCAGGCTGAGGGACCCCCTCCCCACCCCTGTGCACAAATGTTGTGCACTGGGCCTCTAGTGAGAAGGTAAGTGAGAGTCCAAAAAGAAACAATGTGGCCTAATCTCAAAGATTCTCAAGTTATAAAGCAGAAAGTCTGGAACTTCTCCACCCTTCTACTGGGGGAACTTAGCACAGGGGTGGAGCCAGAAAGAAAGTTCTGGTGCTGCTCTGGGTCCAGCGGCAGTGAGACTGTGTATGGGCCAGGGGGTTGAGAAGATACTGATGGCAGTGACTGGGTGGGCATCAGGGGAGACTGGGAGGATTACTGGGAGATATTTGAGAATTGGGGAGAGGGAGGACTCCAAAAGCATTGCAGGATATGAGAGTCTAGGAGTGAAGGGGGAGTGAGATTTTTAGAGTGGTTAGGGACTGGATCACTTGCTTTAAAAGCAGCAGGTATAGACTGGACTCTTTACTATCCTCTTGGCAGCTGAAGTGAGCTTTTGAAAATGACTGTGCTGAAACTAGCCCTTCTGGAGCCCAGGGAGAGACCCAGTCTCTGCACATCATCTTAGACCAGAACAGGCAGAAAGAGGCCCATAAAATTTTATGATCATATGGAAAAGAAGAGCTATAACAGTAATAATGGTATAATGGTAGTAAAGGAAGTGAGATAAACACAGAAGAAAATAAGTTTTGTGTTTCCTGGGACCCAGGCTCACACCTCCTGGACCTAGTGTGTGCTGGTGAGGAAAGGAGGGGGGCGAGGGGAGGCGGGTTTGATTCTCACTCATTTCTCACAAGGCGAGTTCTCCCCCCATCTCGCTATTTGCATGAGGTCCGCACAGGCATTCTCCACTCCACAGCCAGGCCTCTGGCTCAAGATAGTGTGTTGAGCACAGGCTCTTGTTTTAACCTGTTTATCTCCAGACAAATAAAGTTAGTGGCTATAGAGCTGCTTGTATCTAAGAGTCTCTTTACTCTCAGCCTTTACAGAATGATTAGTGTAAAGATGTCTGTCAGTCAGCCCTGCCTCCCTACTGTTGTGTGGTGAAGACAGGGCCATGGACACACCTGCCTCCCACCCTGACTCCCCCTCTGCTCTAAGCACAGATTCCCCAGGGCGCCCCTGCCCTGTGGGCTATGCTGACCTGCCCCACCTGGAGCTGCAGGCATCCTCTTTAGGTGTCATTTAAAGGACCCTGTGAAATAGTAAGAGTGTGTGAGGAGAAAGGGGGTTGCTTTGAGGAAAACATGAAGAAAAAGGGAAGGATTTCTGCAGAAAGGAAAGAATGAGTGAGGGGCACTGCTGCGCAAGTCAGGAAGCTTGGGGACCCTGGCAGCGTGGCCCACAAGGGAGAGGCCACTGCCTGGGATAAGCCAAGAGAGTAGGCCAAGCAAAGGGCTGCAGCACGGCTCTGGTGCCCAGGAGCCAGTCGGAGCTGAGTCGTCATCACCCTCCAGAGCTTCCCATTGTC
>NW_005871275.1:2059263-2077186 GCF_000147115.1 Myotis lucifugus | reverse complement strand
AATATGTAGGTCCATCACATTATCATGAGAATCATCAAAAAATAATTTCATCTTTTATAGAAGTGCTTGTCAAAAAACTAATTATTAAGACCATCAATAATTACCTCAGTAAATGACAATTCACAGAGTAATATAATGGCAAAGAGGTGAGGAAAGTCCCCTTCCACTAATAATAAAATAAAAGTAATAATAATAATAGTAGTAGTAATAAAGCTAATATTTAATACTGGCAAAGGTATGGCAAGAAGCATGTTGAAAAAACACAAGTATGAAAATAATTATTACAAGTTTTCTAAAAAATTAGCCTGTAAAAAGTTTAGATATGCATTATCCCATAATTACACTTAAAATAACCTATCCTAAGAAAACAATATGGAAGAAGGCAAATAAGTATGCACAAAGGTTCCAATTGCAACATTATTGACAATAGTACAGAGCAAGCAGAATCCAAGTGCCAGTGGTACAATGGTTACCTCATTTCTACTGTTATTCCCCAGTAACCCACTTTCCCACCTGTGTCCCATCCATATCACTCTTCAGGTTGCAATTTCTCAAACACCATGTTCCTTGCTTTGGTGACATGTATCACAACTTATAACTGTGTATTTCTTTCTGTGCTTGTTTTTACTGTCGAGTTCACCCATTAGACCAGCAGCTGCATGAAGGCAGGAGCTCTGTTTTGTTCACTGCTGCCATCCTCTGTGATAGCTGCTGGCACAAAATAAGTACCAGAATTTGTTGAATAAATGAACAAACACTATTAGGCTGCCATAAAATATTTCTGAAACATTTTGGCATAGAAAATGCCTACAATATGATATTCACAGGAAGAAAACAAAACTCACATTTGTGTTATTTTAGCTACTATGCTGAAAATGCATAGTAGCAGAAAAATGCATAGAAAGAAAACAAATTGAAAGAAAAAATCCCATAATATTGATTCTGTCTGGGTGCTAAAATATAAATAGTATTACTTTCTTCTTTCTATTTTTCTATATTGAAAAAATTTTAAGTATATATGTATTATTTATATAATAAAGTGATACATTAAACCTACAAGAAGAAGAATGAAAGGAAAAACAAAGAAGTGCAGAGGATATTGCAGGAGGTGACACTGGCCAGCCATTGCAGAGCAGAGTGACGGGCTAGGAGAGGTGCAGATCGTTCTGTGTTTAAGATTTGTGAACAGGTGAAAACAGTGACATGGTCAGTGCCGGCCTGTAGGAAGAGCTCTCCGACAAACTGGCCCGCAGGCGGCGCCCAGCCCACTGTTCTTGAATATTAAACTATATTGGCACACAGCCGCACCATCCACTCACATCTTCCCTATGGCTGCTTCTATGCTAAGTAGTTACAACACAGACTATCATAGCCCAGAAAGCCTAAAACATTGACTATCTGGCCTCTTACAGATAATGTTTCTGAATCCTGGCCTCCAGGATGTACTACAGGAGGGAGAAACTACAAGAAGTGGTTATAGGGCCATCATTTTAAAGGTGCCATGAAGGTGACAGTTAAAGATAGATAAGTCTTGATAAATGTCAGATGGAGTAACAGAAAAAGGGTGAGGCATTCATATTTTAGACAGTTGCCACATTTTATATGATAACTATTTAAAAGTGCAGCAGGGAAAAGCGGTCATTGTCGGATGGGTTACCTGAAGGATCAGAATTGTAGAGACTTGCAGCTGTTGCCATGGGTCCTGGCGGGTGGATAGCGCTTGCTGAAGACCTCTGACTGGCGATCAGGATCCTGCTCTTTGCAGAAGGTAAACGGGACATCGCGCCCAATCCCAACTGGGGCTTAAGGAGCATGGCGGAGCGGTAGAAGGTGGGAGGAACTTCGTAGTGTGCATAGGGAGGAGAACAAAATTCTTCTTTTCCAGGGAGTTCCGTAACCTATAGCAAATGAACAGAAGCTCAATCAAAGAACTCACATCGCAGGATGAGGACTGCACCTGCTCAGGACACCCAGCTCCAGCAATAACCACCTGGCATCTCTGAGTTGCTCCATCCCTGATCACTTACCTTCTTGGGGCACAAGTGTCTTCATTGCTGAGTTGACAACACACCTGGATGACCTCTCGGGTCCCCTCCAGTTCTAATATCTATAAATCTACATCTCACTGGGAGAAAAAAGAACTTATTTGGTAAGATTTTTTAATTTGATTGTTACAAAATCATCAGAATTTGTGCAAGGAGCCAATCTATAAGTAAATAATGTTAATGAAGCATGGAAAGAATTTGCAAGTGTTCATAGAATTATGAGTTTCATTATTCCTAAGGAGAAAAGGCACAATTTTTATGGTAACATAGTCTAATAATAAAAAAAATGAACTTTATCAATTTATGTTGTCTTTTCTAGGCTACTTATGAAATAAAACATGCACTGTTAATGAGGGAGAAAAGGCTATTGGAAAGAATATAAATGTTAATGGAAAAAATGTGTTTTCAGGCCTCCATAATCTATTTACGTCATTGAAAATGAGAGACTGATTTACCTCCTCTTATTGTCCTCCCTGCTAAGGGAGGGCTGACAGGAATGTCTGGGAAAGATTCACCAGAATGGAAGTTCTAGGAGAGAGTCTGTTGGCTGCTGAATCACTGACCTAGAACCGTGTCTGTACATGGCCAAAATCAGTAAGCATCCAGCAAACAAACAAAACAGGTTTCTATTGTTTCCCAAATTTAATAAGGTAACATTCTTGTTACTTTTTTCCAGTTAACAGTTTAGACTAGAATACAACTTATGGCTACCTTTCATGTATGCAATTCTGAACTCACAGAGACTGTTCATGTTATCAGTGTTTCTTCATATTAAAAAGGAAAAAATAAGACAGTTCAATCATCTATTTCCTCTCAGTTTAAAAAGAATAGTGCCAGAGGCCATGCATTAAAAATACATCTGTTAATTAATTCTGCTCTAAATCACAATATATTTTATGTCATACATATCCAGGAATCACAAGCATTTAACAATACTAGTATTTTTAATAGGGTCTATGAAGCTCTGAGCCAAACTGTTGGAAGAGATAAGCCCTTAAATTGATACTCTTTGAATGTTGAAATAGATACAAGTTCTCCTTAAATTGACATTATTGAAACCAAAGATTAGGCCTTTAAAGTTTTATCATAATCATATTGTAAAACATGCATGATTGCTATTGTAGATCGGCTGAACTGGGGCAACAGCAAATTACATTCCTTCAAAAGAACATTATACCTTTGCGCTCTGATAAAAATGTTTACTATTCTCCACTTAATTCTCTTACTATTGATCTTTCACTTTTATATTATACTCATATTTTCTCTGTTCTTTTATTTTTGTTTCTAAATTTTGATGCACTGCACATTTCTTTTAGCAGGTGCTCACATGAGGAAATTATAATCATTTCTAACCTATATCTGTCAAGTTTTTAGGATTGCAATATGCTGAGCTCAGTAATTACTCAGTTTGAAACTGCATAGTTTTTAGGGCTCAAAACCCACCTGGAAAATGGTCATCACGATTTCAGTAACTTCAATGCCTGTAATTTTGTTGGGTAATTTGTCACTGGTAAGATAACAAATTGTTTACACAGGTGAGAAATATGCCTCAGATGCCTAATCAGTGCATCTATAATAATAAAAGGTTAATATGCTAATTAGACCAAATGTTATTCCGGACGTCCTTCCTGATGAATCCGGGGCCCGAGAGAAGCCAGCCCAGGTCCCGGGTGCCTGCGGGCTGCCCAAGAGAAGCCAGCCTGGGTGCCGGGTGCCTGTGGGCAGCCCAAGGGAAGCCAGCCTGGGTCCTGGGTGCCTACAGGCGGCCAGAGGAGGGAAGCCCAGGTTCCGGGTGCCAGAGGAAAGCTGGTGCCAGCAGCCGGGGGAAGGAAGGCCTACTCTTGCACAAATTTTAGTGCATCAGGCCTCTAGTCCTATATAATAAAAGCCTAAATGCAAATTGACCAAACAGCAGAATGACCGGTAGAACTACAGGTCGCTATCACATGCACTGACCACCAGGGGACAGATGCTCAATGCAGCAGCTGCCTCCAGCCCACAGCCCCCAGGCCAGCCAAGACAGGTGCCAGCAGGGGTCCCCCAATCAGCCCACTGGTCGCCCCACAAATCGGCCCTGATTGCTAGCCAGGCCTAGGAACCCTACCCGTGCACGAATTTCATGCACTGGGCCTCTAGTTTTTAATAAAACAGGGGAATCTACAAACAACTTCACACTCCTTGTATCTTTCATCTTTATTGACAGAACACAACAGGGATCACTGCACAGAGAAAAACACATAAAGACCCACCCAAAATGTTATTTTTCCTCCTTCTCTAGTGGAGTTTTTTTCCCCAGTTAGCAATAACCATGCCTGGGATAAACTTCATTGGCTATAATACTGCCACTGCACAAAGCTCCAATTGAGTATTTTTAGAGAAATTATTTTGAAAACAAACTAAAGTATGCTCATGATTTCATTCAAATTCCTAAAATCCATCAAAGCACACAAACAAATCAGTTCTTACCGGATTGGCCCTCTTTGTGATTGCCCTGTGCTGTTTTCGGTGGGATCCTGGGCTGGGAAGCCATGGGTAAATGTGGAGGCTTCACTGAGAAGCCATTGGGACAGCCCAGGGAGAGGACTTGTGATGTCTCATTGTGTCAACTAACCTGGGCCACCGTACCCAGATATTTGGTCAAAGACTATTCTAGATATTTCTGTGAAGGTATTTTTGATGAGGGAAGGGAGTAGAGGAAGAAGTGGGTCCTAATACATGGTGACAGGAGAAGATTTGACTTTGGGGGTGGGCACACAGTGCAATATACAGATCTTGTAACATATACACCCACACCTGAAACCTGTATGGTCATGTTGACCAATGTCACCCAATAAATTTAATTAAAATAAATAAAATAAATATTTCTGTGGCAACTTGTCAGAAACATATCCTGTCGTGAGCTGGGGGCACAGTGGTAGGAGGTAGCCCTCGGATCTCCCTGCGCCAAGCCTGACGAGAGGACTGAGACTTGCTGAGCTTCACAGAGATAGGAGCAAAGGCCAAGGGGCAGGGGGATACGTTTTTGGTAATTTAAGAAAGATTCACATTCACCAATCTAAGAGCCTGACCTATAAACCAGAGTGGCCATTGTTAGTGAGATGGCACTGCCTAGGGTTAGACTCTAAGTTCCTCTGGCCAGGGCATGCTTTCACTGCACTTAGAACAGGACACCATGCAGCCCTGCATAGGGGCTGAGTCCCTATCATAGAGACTAGACCCCCCTAAACTCTCGGGTCAGCACCCTCTCTCTATATGTGTGAGGGGGGAGCCTCTCCAGGCGCAGAGTCAGAAGACGGGAAGCCAGCAGCGTGATTCGGTGCTGACAGCTGGCACCATGGCAGGCAGATGGCCAGCTTGCTGGGGCACCAGGTCAGTGCTAGCCTTGGTGGAGATGTGCTGCTAAGAATGGACTGACCACTTGCTTTGTGCCAGAGATGACACCTGCTATGATCAATAAAGTCTGTAAAACTGTTGATACAATCAATCAAGTTAGAGTCCAACCTGGGACTGGATTATTCTATCTCTAGGGAGCTTTGGTTAACTTCTGTTTGTATCCATCATATGTGAATTCATAAATCAGTTATCACTCAACATTTATGAGCATGTGTTTATGCCAAGCACTGAACTCTGGGGTCACTGTGGGGAACAAAAGACAGAGAAAGTCTCTTCTCTCATGGACTTCACATTCTAGTTAATGCAGCAAAAGCAAAAAAGGTATATAGGAGAGATAACTTCTAATAAGAAAGAACCTATAGAAAGGGGTCTGGGGAAAGGCAGCCTTCCCAATGAAATGACATCTGAAGGGACCTAAAGAAAGTGAAGGAGATAGTCATTCAGGTATCTGGGAGGAACATTCCAAATAGAGGGCAATGCAAAAGGCCTGGGGCAGCAGAGGGAGAGAGGAAGTCTGGAGGAAGGAGAGGCAGTCAGGAGGTAATGAACCTCCTACAGACTCCAGCCTGTGGTCTGAGTGGCCTGGGCAGACCTGAAGGGTGTTAGGGAGACAAATGATCTGAGCCAGCTTTCCTTTTAATTGATCACTCTGCCTGCCAGGACATTGCTTCTGGAGGCCAATCTTCTTCATGAGCTCTGGGAGGATGACTCACCTAGCACCCAGTTACTTAAAGGGGCAGCACCCAGAGGAAAGGGTGAGGGCCTAGGAGAGCATCTCAGTGCTGCCCTTGTTCTGTGGCCTTAGGTGAGTTACGCATACCTCTCCACATCTGTGTCCTCATCTATACAATGATTAAACCAGCAATCCCAATCTCCAGAGAGTTACAGTAAGGACTGTTGAAGACTGACAAAGATTAATATATTACATGGCATAGCAGGTGCTCAACTAAATGTTAGGTAATGATTATTTTGACCCACGCCTATTTTCTACTCACTGTGTTCTTCACTTGTGTGAATATGAGATATCTCCCTCAGAGGATGAAGTCTGACCAATTTGAACAATGTATTTATTTCTGACTTTTTTTTTCTACTGACCTGGCTTATAGATGAATTAGGCTCATTTATTTAAACACAGAAGACAATTTAAATGCATGCTCATCTAACTTCATGTGTATCCTATTGTGTGGAATTTATGTGAGTCTCCTCAGATGGTAGATCCATCTCATTATGATCATCAACCTTCTCCAGTCAAAAATGTCCATTTGTCTACAACCTCCTCTATTAAAAGCATTATTTCTGTACAGGAGTATCCAAAGGAGACTTTCCAAAGGGAGAATATTCTGTTTTCACAATTGAAAATATGTGACAAAGTTTAGGTGTTCAACTTATAAACCATATCACAATGATATTCTCTTACCTCCTGCAAAAACTTTTCACTAATCTGACTGAAATGGTGTCCTGGGGGTTTGATCCCAGATACCATCAACCCAGGACTGAAGACCCTCGGCTTCTGCAAGTCTGGCTTGAACTTCTCGTAGAGGCTGGCAGCCGGCTTCAGGTCTCTGCCTGCCACCTTCTCCTCTTTGGGGAGAGGCGTGTTACATGTGGGCGGAGCATAAGGAAGGCCCACTGGGACCAGCGAAGTGTCCACCTGGCCGAGAGCCTGCGGACTCCTCCTGATGTAGGTGATGATCTTGGGCCTCACGTGCTTGGGCTTGGGCAAAATGATGGGCTTGGGTTCTGTCCTTTCTGCTGTTCTTTCAACCTGGTGGCTCTCCAGTGCCTCCTGTGAGGAAGGTGTACCCTCAGAATGTGTGGAGATTGGCTTGGGGATCCCACTGGGGCAGGTGTTCTTGTCAGGCACTTTGGGGGAGGTGTTCAACAACTGCAAGCTGTCAGTGGGAGGTGGGGCAGCCGAGAGTGACCCCGAGGGTGACCCTGCGTCCACACTCAACATACTCAAGTCCTGAAGACTGGCGCTGGGCTGGGGGGTCACACTGACAGTTGACTCTGGGAGGAGAGGGGTTGGGACACTGAGAGGAGAATCCGTTCTTGCTGTGGAACTTTCAGTCTTAACTGCATTTTCTAGAAGGTTCTTATTTTCAGCAACAGATGTAGTGACCTCTTTGCTTTCCCCAGCTTCTGAGCTGCTGCTCTGAGGGTCAAGGGGCTCAGGGACCCCAGTTTTACTCTCTCCAACAGAAGGATCTGAAGTAAAATCCATAGCACTGGCCCTGCTCCCACAGCTTAGCACCCTTTTCTCCTCGCTGGCAGCTGAGGGTCTGCTGTCAGCTGGGGCATGAGGAATAAAAGCTGCGTGACCATCACCTGGTGACGTGCTGCTGGATGAACTTTCATGCAGCTTCCCAGCTGCAATTGGTGAAATTTTGCCAGGGAGCTGATTATCAGCAGCTCGCAAGGAAGCAGGGCCAGGTTTGGGGAAGGTCTGGAGAGAGCCTTGCTCACCCAGGGGGACGGCGCTCTGGTCCTGCACATTTCTGCCTCTTGGCCCTCCAGGCGTGTGGACACTGCTCTGGGGCGGGGGCAGGCTGCTGACCGCCCTGGTGGGGGCTTCTTGCTGTGCTTCCCCGCCAGGCAAATTTCTCTCTTGGAGTAAGACGCTGTCTTCCTTGGGACACCCCAGACACTCGGCCCGGGCTGACAGGAACTCCTGCAGGGCCCAGGGTTGGACACATTTCAGCTCTGGCTTGGGCTCTCCCTTTTCCTGATCTAATTGTGCTTCTGGCTTACTCAGGACTTCCTTGGGTGCTGAAGTCAGAGCACACTCTGAATGGGCAGAACGTGGTGTGCTCTCATTGCTAACTTCTGGCACATGTGCTCCTTCCATCGGGGGCTCTAAGCAGGTGGTCTCCTTGGTTTCTGAGGTAGATGGTTTAGGATGACACACACTCTTTCCCTCTGAGGTGATGTCAGCTGGAGGACAAGCTGTCCCTGGGGAGTGGGATGTCACTGTCTTCTGTGGCCCCTCACCACCTTTGGGCATGCCATCCGGGGCATCAGGGGGGTCCAGTGGGACAGGCTGTGGAGGTGGCTGAGTCAGGCTCCCGGCACACTCCTTCATAAACTGGTCCCCTGCAGCAGCAGGGCTGCTCGCCCTATCCAAAGCGTGCCTTCTCAGTGCCGCGTCGTTCAGCGTCTTTGCCAGTTGATCGTTGGGAGCATGTCGGGGAGCTTCGGTGCCCCTTGGAGTCAAAACGTCTGGACTGGTCTCACCCGTAACAGACCTCCAGCCTGCCAGACTTGGTCCCTGTCCACTCCACGCGGGCTGCAGGAGAGCTGTGCCTCTCTGCATTGTGTGCTCTTTGTTTATTTCCCTATGAACAGTCGAAGACAATTTTAAATCCTTCAGGCTGCTGGGCCCAGCCTGCAATCCCTTCCCAAAGCGCTGAAGTGAGTGAAATTCGTTATGGAAATGGCTTCTGTTTTCTGGCTCATGTGAATTTGCATTTCCAATTTCATCTGTCAGGTCACATGTCTGAGACTCATCACGAGAGGGACCGCCCTCCACCATGATCTGATTGGCATTAGAATCACCCAGACTTAGGAGACTCTCATTATTATTTTTCACCCCCTTTCTGTTGTCCTGCAATTGAGTGTAATATGATTTCTTGGGAGCCAATGGGACACTCATCTTCCACCTTCAGTGGGGGCTGCTCGCCATGCAGCCCTCCTGGACGGAGAGGGGCTTCCTCCAAGCTGCTGCGGGATTAAGAGGAAATTCTGAAGCTGCTCGTCGCCCCCTGACAATGTTACATTGAGACACTGCTTTTAATCATTTCCAGAGCGATTTTAAAACCGAACCTTGTCTTGATATGTGGCTGGATGACTTATCTGTTAGGGGCCTGCTGAACAAGAGTCAATTAATCCATGAGACCTAGAGAGAAATAAAAATAAAGCCTTGTTAAATTGACACAGAGATTCTCAAGAGAAAAAGGCATGGTAAGCACAGATTTGTTCATCACTTTCATAGTATTATTTCATTCATTCAACCCATAGATTTCTAAAAAACCTTTCAGAGAAGGGCTCCTGCTGACCAAGTAGGGAGAAATTGAAACTTCAGAATAATTAATGTTAGAAATGGATGGTGAACGCCTATTAAATCTTAAATTCAGATTTTAAAAATCCACAAGTCCATACTGATAGTGATTAAAAGGGTGGAGGAGAAAAAAAGGCTCTTCTTCACAGAAGACTGCCAACTAATACAGGGATACTATGCAGTTAGGAAATCACCATTTTTCAACCACCAGAGTCATCATTATCTTGAGCGAGGGACACAGCAGTGCTCCTGGGTGACAGATTGTTGGGAAACAGAATATTTACAGAATCTCAAGGTACCATCCTCCAGATTACTTTATTTCTTACAAAAGAAAAATTTTATCTTTACAATTGAGACAAATGGTGGACATCTCCCTAATTAAATGATCAAATTTATCATCATCAATAATGGAAACTATCAGTGTTCCTGAGGTTAGGTAGTTCTCAGTGCTTCATATCACCCAGTAGTATTCTTGCTATAAATGTTCAACCTGAATTTCATCAGGAGGAAATAATCAAATTTAAATTGACGGACATTTTACAAAATAACTGGCCTAACCTTGGCCCCAAATGCCAATAGATATCTAAACACAGTGCATGATCCTTGACTGGACCTTGGGTTTTTAAAAAAGTTAGCAAAGTATTGGGACAATTAGAAATTTAAACATGGACTGTATATTAGGTAAAGGCGTTTGATCAGTATTAGCTTTCTTGGTTATATAACAGTATTGTGATCATATCAGAGATAATCTTTGGTTTTGGAAGTTACATGTTTTTAAACACGATATACTTCTTAATATGACATACTGTCCTTAACTTACTCTCAAATGGTTCAGCAAAGAGAAAAATATGTGTGCACATTTGTGTGTAAAAGAGAGAGAGAGTGTGTGCAACTATAGCAAAAAGGTAATTTGAAAATCTAGGCGATCCACTCTACTATACCCGCAACTTTTGTATAGGTTTGAACATTTTTGAAATAAAGTTAGAGGATTCTATTCCAACTTGCAAGGTCTGCATGATCCAGTCCTTACACCCCTTTCTGGCCTCCTCCCCACTCATCACCCTCTTATTCTCTAGGCGACAGCCACACTGTTCTTATTCTTCATGCCATGTTCCTTCCTCCTTGCTTCAGGGCCTTTGCACATACTCTCCCATGTAAATGGGATGTGGAATCTTCCCCAACCTCACCCAAGTAACTTGTTTGTATTCTTCAGTTTGCAGTATAAATACCACTTCCTCCAGGAAGCCTTCCTGATCCACAAGAATAGATTAGGTACTTCTACGATGAATTTTCATAATATATTTTATTTTTATTTTTTTAAAAAACTTCATCGGTAGAAGACACTGAAGAAAATATGTTTGCACTCAGCACATATATCAGGCACTTAATATGAATGAACAAATGACTGAATGAGTTATAAAGATCAATGTTATTTCTGTCCTCATAGAGCTTAAAATCCAACACAGTATTTAAATTTCTATCAAAGTGAATACACAGATCATCAGTAAACATTGTTTACCACACTATTAATGCATTTTATTCGGCCCTGGGTGGGAGAGTTAAAAGTAACAAGGTTCTGCCTCGTCCCTAATTCCCCAAATGGGGGTTCAAAGTGAACAGTCTTCCATACCTTCCTCCTCATTCATACAAACATATGTGAGCTTGTGCTCAGACATGCACGCACACATGCACACACACACACACACACAGGTGCACACACAACACCTGGGAGGCTCTTGTGATGTTTCTACTAAAATAGGTTACATGGCAACTCACTTGTCATTGTTTAATATGCAGTTTTATATATTTAAAAGAATATGTACATGTACTATATATCTATATAAACATATATGTATATTTATTTTATAATATATATGTTATAAAACAAAAATATAATGAACAAGAAACATAAAGGATGGAAAATCACCAATAACTTGCAGCTACCTCCCTACTTAATTTTTCACTTGACAACCTACCACGGGCATCCCTAAGTGCTCAGCTGATGAAGCTCTCTTTTCTTTTCATTTCTTTTGTATCTATACATAAGCATGTACTTTCCACATAAATTTCTTGTCAGAAATCAAAAAAGGAGAGAAAACTCACATAAAATGGGAAAAATAAATTGAAATTCAATTTCTTTTTATTTGATCCTTCTTCCCCTCTCCCCAAGACATATATATATATATGTGTGTGTGTGTATGTGTGTGTATGTGTGTGTGTGTGTGTGTGTGTGTGTGTGTGTATATATATATATATATATATAAAGGGGTAATATGCTAATTGGTCCTAATGGTGTCCCAGTCATGACCGTTCAACAGGCTGTATGTGCACAGGAGTTGGTGGGTGGGGACAGGGAGGGGACTTGCACCATCAGGACATGAGGCTGCTGGCAGAGGTGCATGCAGGCCCACCGTGCCGCCCAGCCTGGAGGGGGTCCTTAGGACAGGGGCGGCCTCCTGGCAGAGGCGTGTGCAGGCCCACGGCGCTGCCCGGCCTGGAGGGGGGCATCAAGACAGGGGCGGGGCCTCAGCGGAGAGCTCTCAGCACTCCTGCACCAGGGTCTGAAGGTGCAAAGAGGAAGGGACAGCAGATGGGCAGTTAGGGGGTTTAGGCCTGGAGGGGAGAGCAGATAGGCAGTTAGGGGGATCTGAGAAGGAGGGTAGAGCAGTTAGGGCCATCAGGCAGGCAGGAGAGCAGTTAGAGGCATCAGGCAGGCAGGCAGGTGAGTGCTTAGGAGCCAGTGGTTCTGGATTGTGAGAGGGATCCCAGATTGGAGAGGGTGCATGCTGGGCTGAGGGACACCCCCCTCCCCATGCACGAATTTTGTGCACCGGGCCACTAGTATTATACTGATCTAGGCCATTGCCATGTTCACATAACCCTACACAGATATAAGCATCTGCACACGTGTGCTCTTTTGTTTCCCTGCTGTCCTGCCCTTCTGCACTCCCCACGTGCACTCATGGCCCTCATTCTCCCAACTCCCTTCATCCAGCCTTGGTTCCTTGACACAGAAGAGATTCTCAAGGAATCCCCTTCCTGTATTCAGATACTTCCCTTATTCAATTTTAAGAATGTTCTTCTTGAAGCTACATGTGTCCCTCAGGCACAAATACAAAAAGCATGCAGAAAAATCAATAAGACAGCAGTTTAAAAGAATACTGTGTTCCCTGAGTCGGAAAACAGGTGTCCCAGAAAGTCAGAGAGAGCAAGTAACTTTACAGACATGGGCCATCCACAGAAAAAGGGAATCTCTAATTCTGGGGGAAGAATCAGAAGCATGAATCTAAGAGCCCTGTTTGGTTTGAATTGTTGAGGATGGGAGAAACAAATAAATGAATTTTTGATGAGCAAAACCACAATCCACAACCAGATGCGAGACAGTGACAAATAGGTAGAAGACCAAGGTCTTGCTAGAAAGAGTTGTCAGTAAATCATAAATGATGCTCATCGCTGAGGGCATGGAAAGCTGGAATCTTCTAGGGCCAAGAACCATTCTCGCACTAAAACATAGTTGTACAATTTAATTTTTAAATCATATTTACTTAACCTTTAATTTTAATTTAAGCAACTAATGTTTTTAATGACCTCCAGACATAGGTCTTAACATTTCCTTGCACTTTTTTTCCCATTCCTGGTAAGGAAATGAAAGCAGAGAGAGGGTTACATTCCCAAGATCACACAGCTAAGAGTAAGACAGAGACAGAAAAGTAAAATCCATGCAAAAAGGGGAAGCTACAAAAAGAAAAGCTACCTGTTGGTGAAACTGTACAGAGCACAAAGGAAGAATAAAAGGAAAAGTCACCATCATAAGAATAAGAACAGAAAAGCAAAACCAGAACCCAAAGAGGGAGAGAAAGCTCTCAGGAGACAGGACAGTCAAATTCCAAACCTTCTCCAATGACAGAAGCAAAATTACATACAGAGTTGTGTTCCCTGATCTCTCCCCATCGCCTGGGCACCCCTGAGCTCCGTGGTTCCACCAGAAGATAGTCAGAGTCAACATGAACAGCAGTTTTTTTCTGGACCTGGATTTCAATCCCGGATACTCAACTAGATAAAAAATTTCCCCAATATAAACATGATCATAAAAATTCACACTCATAATACAGGAGTGTGTGAGTAAACAAAAAATGCAAATATGTAAACCAACTGTGCTCACTCCCCTCTGAGGTGCATTTTCCCAGGGTGAGGAGCGTAACTTTCATGAGCCTCACATCCGTGACTATAAAAAGTTATGAACAATGGCCTTAGAGGTAAATGGTAATTAATCTTGAAAAATATCTATTTGTTAAGTCCTAAGTCCAGAAGAAATTTAAAGATTTCTATGCTCATGGACTATCTGATGCTTAATAGTCTTCCAAGGAGTTCCCCTTACTGGTAGGGTGAAAGCCCCAGTGTCAGGAAATCCACCAGCTCCTAGGCACCCCCCTTCCCCCATCTCTGAGCAGGGCCACCATCAAACTAGCCAGCAGCTGGTATCGCCTCCCTAGAACAGAACAATGCAATCCTTCGTCAAAAGATGTTATGCTCCCTTCTTCCCCAAAATCTTGTTAAAGAACTCAGAGTCTCCCAACTAAGCACCCACACTAGGGTCCCTGATTGCTTTTAAGTAGGCTGCTCAGAGCTTCACACAGTACTCCAGTCCTGGGTGCATCATCCAAGGTTATGTGGAAACAGGATTTCCATTCTCTTAGTTATACCACACAATCTAAGAGAGTGACCTCTTCATGGGCATATAAATTGCCCTGTTAATTCCATATTATCAAATAAAACACCAAGTATTATATGAGTTATTCCTAAACTACACTGATTCAATCCTAAAAATTCATAACTGGCTTTTAGCACCCATGGGTAGGATCATAAAAATATATCCCTGGAACATCATCTTGCTGGTCTAGGCCCATTGTTCTATCCTATTCAAAAAAATTAGGGCCAACCCTTCATCCAAAACATATGCAGTCCATTCTGTTTTCAAACTATCTTCAAAGAGGTAAGGGCACCTCCATATTATCATTCATTTCATAGTACCAATGTCAGTAGAAAGGGGCAGGGGACAAAGTGGCAGCATCTGGAGGCAGGGACAAATAACTCCATGATGCTCCTCATCTGCTTATCAGCATTCTTTGAGCAAGTTCACACAGGCACTCCTCCTCCCATCAGACCCTGCAGCCACTGCACATGGCCCATCTTGTCCATAAACACGTCATAAGAAACTTTGAGTAATATCCAAGATATGGAAGCAACCTATATATCCATCAATAGATGAATGGATGATACATATATTATATATAACATTCCACATCTTCTATTAATTTTATTATATATATAGATAGGTAACAATGAAATATTATTCAACAATAGAAAATAATGAAATCTTGCCATTTGCAACAACATGGATGAACCTAGAGGGTATTATGCCAAGTGAAATAAGTCAGACAGAGAAAGACAAATACCATATGATCTTGTCAAAAGTTGTCTCTAAAAATAAATAAATAATAAATAAACAAGCAAAGCAGAAACAGACAAGCTGATGGTTGCCAAAGGGGAGGGTGTGGAGGGATAGGAATAAACTTTTAACAAAACAAAACACTGACAAACAAAAAGTAACTTTGTCAGACATATTCCCAAGATAATTATAACACCACCTCTCACCCAAATAAAAAGAGTAAAAATGAAAGTGAAGAAATAAAAGAAAATGAGGCCGATCTACCATGACTTGTTCTACCTACTACTCACCATTCTAAGGATCTCTGTTTATTTTTCTCAGTACTCATACCTCACCAATCACAAATGCTAATTAAAATCCAATGCGGGCGGGCCCTGACCGGTTTGGCTCAGTGGATAGAGCATCGGCCTGTGGACTCAAGGGTTCCCGGTTCGATTCCGGTTAGGGGCATGTACCTTGGTTGCGGGCACATCCCCAGTGAGGGGCGTGCAGGAGGCAGCTGATCGATGTTTCTCACTGATGTTTCTGACTCTATCCCTCTCCCCTCCTCTCTGTGGAAAAATCAATAAAATATATATTTAAAAAAAAATAAAATAAAATCCAATGCGGGCTCCACATCAGGCTCACTGGCATGTAGTTTGAGCACTGCACCTTCTCCTTACTAACAAACAAAATTGCCTTTGGCCACCTTTAACAATCACACATGTCTTTAGCTCTCCCCAGCTCACAATCTCTGGGAATGATTTAACAGAAAAATAGTTCAAGCTTCCTTTAGTTTGTTTTTTAGTTTGTTTCTTTTTTTTAAAATATATTTTATTGATTTTTTTTACAGAGAGGAAGGGAGAGAGATAGAGAGTTAGAAACATCAATGCGAGAGAAACATCGATCAGCTGCCTCCCGCACATCCCCCACGGGGGATGTGCCCGCAACCCAGGTACATGCCCTTGACCGGAATCGAACCTGGGACCCTTCAGTCCGCAGGCCGACGCTCTATCCACTGAGCCAAACCGGTTTCGGCTTAGTTTGTTTCTTATCTAGAACTCTTCAGTGTAATACATAAACATTTATGAATCATAAAGCAGAGGGATAGGATCCACATGCTCAAATACAATCTCTTCATCCATCTTGTGCTTCAATTTCCTATTACCATGCTTGTTCTGTCCAGTCCAGTGTGAAAGACATTCTCAGTGTGAAAGAGGAACTCAGCTGGTCTACCATCTTTGTGCCCTTTACTAACATGACCGTGGGTTAACCTGGCTCAGTGACAGGTGTCTCTGCTTGACAATCAAAGTCTGATGAACAATGGACCCACATATTTCCAGAGTTCATCCTCTTGACTCTTCTACTTAAAATAGCCTGCCCTATAAAGTTGTCCTCTGCATCCAATGGGGAGCTCCACCTTCCGAGCTCACAAACTCCCCCATGAAAACTTTCCTAAATTTTCTCCTCCATCCCCACTCCCAAAAATGGTGCAGAAGGAGCTGGATATTGTCTCTTCATATCCTGAATCCCCAATCTTTCCTTTTGGCACTGTCATACTATGTTCTTTAATTACAGTGATGTGCATCTTATTTTACTACAATTAAGGGAGTATCTCCTTATTACAGATACATATACCCTACTTATAGCTACATGTGTCTTTCTTTCTTTCTTCTTTTTTTTTTTTACTAAACTGTAAGCTCACTAGGCTGGAGGGTAGTAAACTGGTGTCTGGGAAGCAGTTTGCACATAGTAGGCACTCAGGATGAAGCACTCTCCTCCAATTGGAGTTCGAAATGGCAAATGTGACACCACTTTCAATACAGCACAAACCCTATTGTTTCAGTCTTCTAAGATGCAGATTAAGCCACCCTTTCCAACTGGGTAGCTGGTGAGGCACCCTCTCCCCCTCACCTCAGAAGGGCTGCCCCAGAATAGCCAGAGAAAATTATATGGAAAAATACCTCTGACCATCACTGTTTGATTTACATTTGTCATAATATTTGATTTATTTAGAAAATAAACAAATTAAAGGAAGCTTGAATGATTTTTCTGTTATTAAAAGGAGGCATGGGTTTTAAAAACTGAACATTACTGTGTATAGCCTTCCTCCACTGCCAGGTCTGCTGTGTAAGGCTTTATCAGCTGTGGGTTTTCATACAAATATTCAAGCGCTGTGCCCTTGAATGTAAATGCAATTCCATCCAACAGTAGCTACTACCACGCAATAAATTATCCTTCAGAAGAACTTTAGATACAGAAAAATGTACAGGATATAAGCCCAAAATTTAACAGTAAGTATAACAACACGAAAAAGTCAAAATCCCAACTTTCAAATTCTGGTTGACATTTTTACTGAGCATATATTCAGGGACCATAATGTTCCACCACATTTAATAGGATGATTTTATATTAAGTCACTTAGAATATTTGCATACAAGTTGATGTATTCAAAGTCTCATGGCAATTGTTTCTGTTTTCTGTCTTTGTAATCATTTAAGAACATCCAGGTTATTGGTCCTATTGCATAATTCTGTGAAATTTTATTCTCAATAGATGCAACTACAGGTCATCTAAAACGTGGTGTATTGCAGACTGATGAACTTAATGAGTTCAGCTTCACCACCATATGATTAAAACATTGACTTGCTAGTTGGGGGACGGTACTAGTAAATACCTGTTCCAGGCTCTGTAGCTATCTGTGGTGCTGAATTCTGTGACAGCATGCCAAATCCTATGAAATATAGCAGCTCTCTGGGTCTCGCTTTACCCTCCTTATCCAGGTCCACGACACGGGTATGTCACATTTTTTCTAATACATAAACAGGACTGTGTTCAGAAAGAATGTCTTTGGAGGGAAGGTGAAGAAGCATATGGACATAACTGAAATGCTGCTATTTCCCCTTTATCGAGGGCCAGGAGAAGAGGTAACTTGACTTTTCATAGGATACGACCAATCTGACATTTAAGCAAAATATTATATTAACTAATATTTAAAGT
>NW_005871275.1:2042385-2059163 GCF_000147115.1 Myotis lucifugus | reverse complement strand
ATTAGCTTCCCCCTTTAAAAGCCCAAACACTTCCTTCCAGCATGAAATTTCAAACACAGAAAATATAGGATATTAATTACTTGTCTATTGTGTTTAATATTTATTTTGTTTCTTTCTTGAATGGGATTTTTCTTTCAAAATTGCCAATATAAAAGAAATGGGTACTCGTTGTATTAAAAAAAATAAAAATACCAATGTCCCCTACTCCCACCCCAAGAAATAGAGTTGATGTGTAATATCCCTTTCTTTTACACTCAGAGAATGCGTTTCTATAACTCCACTTTTTTTTAATTTGCATGTCATGGACACCTCCTCACATAAATAAATGTAATAAATTTATAATTTTAATGATCACTTTTAACATAATTTACCTGCCAGTCCCATTATTGTCAGAGAATTGCATATCTTTATTGTACCCCATATTTCTTTAAGATGCGTTCCTAAAGCTAGACTCACTGTGGAAATCAGCATACACATTTGCATTTTTACACAGAATGCTAAGCTCTCTGAGGGATATTTGTTTTTCTCTTTTTTAATTTACTTACTTATTGACTTTAGAGAGAGAGAAAGAGAAAGAGAGGAAGAGAAACATCAATTTGTTGTTCACCCATCCTTGCATTCATTGGTTGGTTCGTGTATATGCCTTGCTAGGGGATTGAACCCAAAACCTTGGTGTATCGAGACAACACTCTAACCAACTGAGCTACCCTGTCAGGGCTGATGGGGGAGGGGGGACAGTATTTGTTTTGTTTACAGGTGCATCTCCTGTGCCTAGACTATATGCCAGGGACTGGCACATAATGGATGTCCCATAATCATTTGTGGAATAAACAAGTGCTGCCCTCAAGAAAAAAGTGTCACTCTTCATTCTATTCTTATTTTCCCCTATTTCCTGCTCCATCTCCTCCCTCTCAAAACTCTTCCCAATTCGAATGACCAGATCATTTACCATTCAAATAGGGACACTTTTTTCTTGCGTGAAAATTGTTTCCAATTATCTGTTAATATAATTTATACTAGAGGCCCAGTGCATGAAAATTCATGCACTCGGGGGAGGGGAGGGTCCTCAGCCCAGCCTGCACACCCTCTCGCAGACCAGGAGCCCTCAGGGATGTCCATGGGAGATGACCCGCAGGCTGATCAGGGGATGGTGCCAGCTGGCAAGCAGCCAGCCCCACACCCCATCGCCCTGCCGCCGCCGCCAGTGGCCTCCCTCTGTGGGAGGCAACCGTTGGCTTGGTTGGGGGACTGCGCCGACGGCGAGTGGTCAGCCCCACCCTCCAATAGCCATCCCCTCCCTCTCCCTGCTGGCACCCGCCCTGGCTGGCCTGAAGCTGCCTGCTCGCCAGCCCCGCCCCCGCCCCCTGCTGACCGGTCATTCCGCCATTTGGTCAATTTGCATATTAGGCTTTTATTATATAAGATATGGTAAAAGTCACCCTTTCTGCTGTACAGTTCTACAAGTTTTGGCAAATGTATATGGTCTTGTGACCACTACCACCACAAACAAGATACAGAACAGTTTCATGAGCTCCAGAGACTCCCAAAATCCTTCAGTAGCCAACCTTTCCCCAACCCCCAGCCCCTGGCAACTAATAGTCTGTTTTCTGTGCCTACAATTTTGCCTTTTCCAGAATGCCATTCAAGTATAAGTGTACATTGTGCAGCGTTAGTGTGTAGCTTCTTTCCCCCAGTATAGCAATTTTCAAGTGGTGTGCCGCAAGACTTTTTAAAACATGCAATACCTGAGTTATTTAATCAGGATCACTAATCTCTTTTCCCTTATATTGTCAAATAAAAAAAAATGCTAATAGCCAACACAATAATAGCCATCCAGTGTGAATAAATTAAAAGTATACCTATTTTTTGTCAGATTGGCAAAAAATATTTTTTGGTATCTGCAGAATTTTAGTAATTAGTTTGTATGCCATGAGATGAAAAAAGTTGAAATCATTGTCCTAGCACAGTGCACATGAAATTCATCTATCAGTAGTCAGTTCCTGCCTATAGCTAAATAGGACTCCATGCTACATACCACAGTTTCTTTATACAGTCTCCAGGTGAGGGGTGTTTGGGTTCTTTCCAGGTTTGGCAATTATAAATAAAGCATTACAAATGCTTGTGTATCAGTTTTTATATGAAACTAGAGGCCCGGTGCATGAAATTCGTGCACTGGACAGGGTGGGGGGATCCCTCAGCCCAGCCTACATCCTCTCCAATCTGGGACCCCTCAGGGGATGTCTGACAGCAGGCAGTCGGACATCCCTCTCACAATTCAGGACTGCTGGCTCCCAACTGCTCGCCTGACTACCTGCCTGATCACCCCCTAACCACTTCTGCCTGCCAGCCTGACTGATGCCTAACTGCTCCCCTGATGGCCCGATTGCCCCCAACTGCCCTCCCCTGCTGGCCTGGTCCCCCCAACTGCCCTCCCTCCCCTGCAGGCCTGGTCACCCCCAACTGCCCTCCCCTGCCGGCCTGGTTGCCCCTAATTGCCCTCCCCTGCTGGCCATCTTGTGGCAGCTATCTTGTGACCACATGGGGGCGGCCATCTTGTGTGAGGGCATGACAGTCAATTTGCATATTACCGCTTTATTATATAGGAGGATTGGAACATTTTTGAGAGTTCAAAAATGCAAAACCTAACAGATTGTCAGATACCAGGTGTCAACTGGACATATGGTCCCCCTGTTTAGTACACACTTCTCACCACCCAGGGTTATCTGATGTTTGTGCGTATTGACCTCCTCTCATCCTACCTAAGCTCCAGGAGAGCAGGCACCTCTTCCTCAGTTCACCACTCTATTCTCAAGCCTAAACAGTAGTTGGCACATAAGAGGAACAAAAACATTTTTAATTGAACAAAGTTCAGTAGACACTGAATAATACCATTATCGGACTCTGTTTCCAGTGCTTTATTGCATTTAATCCATATAACAACTTGATGGCTGAATATTATTACTGTCCCATCTTACAGATGTGAACTAAGATGAAGAAAAGTTCAATTACTTCTGATAGGAAATGGAAGAGCTGGTATTTGAACCCACAGTCCATGATCTGAAGCCACCACTCTGAGCTTCCACTAAATCAACCTTTTTTAAAGTTGATGGGTTAAAATTTTTATTTTATCCCTGGCCAATGAGTCTCAGTTGATTGAAGTGTTGTCCTATGCACCGAAAGGTTGCGGGTTTAGTTCTCAGTAAGGGCACATACCTGGGTTGTGGGTTCAATCCCAGGTGGGGTGAGTACAGGAGACAACTAATCCATATTTCTCTCTCACCTTAATATCTCTCTCTCTCTCTCTCTCTCTCTCTCTCTCTCTCTCTATCTCTTTCTCTCTAAAAATATCAGTAAAACATTTCCTTGGGTGAGGATTTAAAAAAATTATTTTATTTTGTTTTTACTTTACCTCCAGTGAGATTTCAGGTCATTGCATGTGATTTTTGGCTCTTACCAATTCTTCTTTCATACTGCATATCTCAGACATGAGATTGTTTTTAACAACTATATTTAATGACAAACATTGGAAACAAGCTATTTCCAGAACTCAGGTTTTATCAAGAGAAAATGAGATGTTAGATTTTAAGGACTTATTCCAGGCAGTTACAGGGGATAAGAAGACCTCTTACCTATCACCCACCTCACACCACCAGGCCCCAGTCCTCCCAGGTCTTCTCTACCTGGCATAGTGGTGTCATTGTCTACCTTACCACAAAAGCCGGAAATCTCTAAAGCTTCCCGGACCCTTTCTCTTCTAACTCACACCAAATCCATTAGGGGCAATCGGAGGGACTTCCAAAGTTCATGCCTAGCCCATCCACTTTTCTCCATCTCTACAGCCACCACCATCTCCCATGTAAGACACATACAAATCTCCTACCAGACCTACTGCTTACACTCTCGCTTCTGTAGAACTCTTCTTCCTTCACATGACAGCCAGGGTAATAACTTGACATATTAATCAGGTAGGTCATTTCCCTGCCATGACCTCCCAGGGCTTCCATGCCCTGCCCCGCTCCCCACCCCCCTCTCTGCTCTCACCACATGGCCTCTCCTTTACCCTGCATCTCTGTCACTGCTCTGCACACTCCATGCCTGGCTGCTCACATGGCTGGACCCCTCTTACATTTCAGGCTTCAGCTTCAATGTGTCCCCGTCAGGCAGGCTTCCTTGGTGCTCATCCTCTGTCCCAGTCGCAGCCCGTGTCCTACACAGCTTTCCCCAGCTAGTCCTTGTGTGTTTATTGTTTGTGGTCTGCATCTCCCTCCAGAGCATCAGCTCCAGGAAGGTAAGGGTCAAATAAGCCTGCTCACCACAGATCCCCAGTGGCCAGAAGTGGCCAGTGCCTTGTAGGCACGCAATAAGTATTGGCTCCATTAATTAATATGTGGCATAACAACTTTCCTTTATTTAGCTCTCTGGGTGATGTCTCACTGAGCAGATATCAATCACAGAATCACTGAGAGTTAGAGATGGAAAAGATGTGAGATATTAAGTAGTTCAACCCTTTTGTTTTATATGTGAAAACCACAGCTTTGAAAGGCTTTGCGACTCTAAGTTCCACCTCTAAGGCCTGTCACAGTGGGTGGGCCAGGCTCCTCACGCCCCTGTCTGGTGCTCATCCCCTTTGCAGACTGCAGCTCTCGGGATCAAGCCTCCAGAGTTAGGAAGGTAAGAGGAACAAGATGAGGTGGTGACAGGACTCAAAAAGGCTCTGAAATGGATCCAATTTACTGAGCATCATCCAATCAAAAAAGCACAGTGCAAAGAACAATAGGAAAAAAGATAAATAAAAGGTCCTAATCCCAGAGAAATTAAACTTTCCTGAGGCAAAAGGGATATAATGTACATAAAATTAATAACTTTGGTAATAAAAGCACGGCAGGGTGGTGTGTGTGTGTGTGTGTGTATATATATGCTGTGAAGCAGAATACTAATCACCACATGACAAGAAGGAGGCAGAAATTCAAACTGAGAAACTGGGAAAATGAGATCTTTGCCCTTTCTGGCAATTTGTGTGTGTGTGTGTGTGTGTGTGTGTGTGTGTGTGTGTGTGTGTGGTTTACCATAAACTCCAGCTGGCTGCCCCAGGCTGGAGTATTGGATTTGTACCTACAAACGCTTCCCCACCCACTTCCTTACAATCTCTTTAGTTGGAAATGCTAAGGAAAAGAAGCCACTATGAAACTCAAATCTGTCAAGCATTGCTCGCTCTAAAAAAGATTTCTGAGGAAGTAGAGCAAAATAATAGAAAAAATGAGGCATGGGAATTATCTATGGATTTCATTTATCTTTGCAAGCCTTATTTGCTTATCAGACAAACTGAGAGTTATCTGTTCTGGCCAACAAAGAAAATGTCGACATACAGTTGAAAAGATTAGCAGTTTCAAAAGGCAGCAAGAACACTGGCTCTGACCCTCCAGAGTTAGTAATAAAGTCTCTGCCATTACGTCCTGAGACAGATGGAAAAGCTGATATACTGATGATTAATATTCTATCTACAGAACACAGATAAGATCCATGCTCTTCCAATAACATTATTATGTGCCAGTGTTTATTAATAGGAGACTAAAAAGAAAGGGACTGCAAATCTAGATAAAAGCAAATGCTTTTGATGTACAGGAAGGAAATGTATTTCAACACGGGCATTTCCACTGGCATCCCAAGGGCTGAATCAGACAAGGTTTTGTTATAGTCTCATTGGAAGAAAGGGCAGCACTTTTTAAAAGCTGAATTCACGTGCATGTTTGCAAGGCATGCACTTTCTCCTTCGGTAGCTATCTGGCCTCCTAACTCACGCCTGGCTGCTTTGCAGTCTTTGCCACCTGCCTGACACATGAAGCAATCAAAAAGCCACTCTTAGATTTAGAGCTTCTCTTCTTACTCATTCACCTGATCAAATCCTATCTAATAAAGAGGGAATATGCAAATTGACCATCATGCCATCATAAAGATGGCGGCGCCCAGTCCCCTCAGCCCTGCCAGAGTCCCCCAGTCCTTTCAGCCCCACTGGGGGAGAGGGGGGTTTGGTGGCAGGCGCACAGTGCGGCCAGACCCGCCCTCAGCCCCCCAGCCGCCCAGGGCTGGCCTGAGGCACAGGCAAGCCTCAGATGGTGACTGCCCAGCCGCCCAGGGCAGGCCCGAGATGCAGGCAAGCCTTGGATGGAGGCTGCCCAGCTGCCCAGGGCTGCTCGAGGCTCAGGTAACCAGGGCCAGCCAAGGCTTGCTCTGCCGGCAGTGGCAGCAGCAGAGGTGTGATGGGGGGATCACCTTCTCCTGATCACTGGGTTGCCTCCTGCGCCTGAGGGCTCCCGGACTGTGAGAGGGGGCAGGCAGGGCTGAGGGACCCCCCTCCAATGCATGAATTTTCATGCACTGGGCCTCTAGTGTTAGTATAATAATGTAATATTTCACTAATCTATTACCTTCCTTATACAAATATTCCCAACTATCTTTCCTATCACTAGTCCTATGGTCCAGTCAGCTTCTGTAGTATGGATGGGAGAATCCATAAATCTACCTGAACAGGTAAGGAGGGAGACTGATTCCTGGGGGGAGGCGATTCCTGGCTTAGTGCACACTGAGGGGCAGCTTGAACACGTTCTCAAACTCCTCGGCTAGGCCCCGCTCATCTTAGCTTCTCCAAGTGGGTTAATTTCACAGCAATAGGCACACTGGAGCTGTACCTCCCTGACCCTCCTCTGTATGTGTTAGACCTTGGGAGTGGAGGAAGGTGGCACATGACCCCGTTCATCTGTAGGACTGCAGGCTGTAACCTCAGGGATGTCTGCTATCTGAAAGGAAGAAAGAAATCATCAGGGATAAGGTCAGAAGCACCTCCAGCTCAAAAGCCTGAACAGGTCACTCTAAATGGGCTCTTTCAAATCTTTCTTCTTTTTGGGGGAAGATGAATTTCTTTTATCTTCCATCAGAAGCACAAAACCTTTCTTCTGTCAAAGAACTAAATACCTAGAAGGATAAAGCTAAATATTTAACACCATATGCAGTCCAAGCAAAAGAGTCTGAAACAACTAGAAAGTATGGACATAAAGTACACAGATACCTCCAACTCAGTGGAAAGGCATATATTTTCACAGCCCAAGGCCTTTGGTTAAGAGTCTCTGTATTTTCATTGGTTGTAATATCATGTAACGAACAAGGCATTTTGGATCACCATGCTTGAAATAAATATAAATAGAAAAAGAAAAAATATATTACTTAGGAACCTGCCTGGCCTAGAAACATGCAATAAAAATAACTTACATATGTTGGGGAGAATTATTGGTTTTTTAATACACCTGAGGTAAATGAGTAATATTGCTTCAGCTAACTTGTAGGAATCCTCCAACATTTCACCAAAATTGAAAAAAAGTAAAAACTACACATATTCTCAATAAAATTCAAGAATGCTTTCTTAAAGAGCAATGTGTTGACATGTATTTGAATAACACCCAATTTATAACCCCAGAGTGGAAAATTGGCTTGCTAGCATTTCTGGAATAGGCCATAGGATTTATACATCCTAAATACCAAAATATACAACTTCTGTAAGCAACAAGAATCAAATGTTCTAAGAAAGCACAGACCTGGATATGTACAAATTCTAATGAGCATGTTTTAAATATTTAAAATCACAGTTTAGAAATTCACTGTGAATAACATGAGATACTCAAACATCCATTATAATCAGACTCTCAAAAAAATGTCATCTAATGCTTCTTACTAGTATATGTTTACTAAAACCGTCAAAAAGCTAGTTAGTGGATTTCGTTTAGTGATTCACAATCACATCCTCTTATATGTATAGGTACGTATGTTTTAGGCATGGAAAACGGGGTAATGATGCGAATTTGCCCTCCCTAACCTCTGACCCCAGGACCCTGGAGACTGCTCCTCTGAGGAGGGCAGCTGTCCACGTCTGCAGCCCAGACTGTCCTCCATCTGATTCCTGGAACCAGCATGTTTACACACTGACTACCCTCCTCCAACCAGAGAAATGTGTTCCAGGATTACTGTAAGGGGCTCTTTCTTACTAAAGTGTGAGAACAGCTCTGAGGGTAGGGGGAGCAAACAAGGAATTCGAGTGACACAGTTTCGTGGGAGCACTCTCTGGTGTCAACAGGAGGAAATCCTCTCCCCAGCAGTGGGCAGAGCTTCCTCACCAGACACACAGGCTGGGTGCAGGGTCCTGAGAGCGGTGGCAGTGGCGGTGGCCTGAAGAGGCACAAACCCTGCAGCCTGAGAACCTGTCAGCCAAGAAAACAAGAGTGCTCAGGCCCAGAGATGAACCATCTGACAGGGGCAGAGGGACAGAAGGCAGTGGGAGGCAGATCTGGTGAGAATATGCAGCTGATGACCCTGCTGTGCTGGAGATCTGTTCAGTGAGTGTGCCTGGAGGCTGTCCCCTCCACATTTGTCTAAGAACAAAGAACCCTTCCCCAGAAGCGACCCCTGCAGGGCAGGGGAGCAGGGCCCTGGTGACTGGCTTCCCATAATCAGGAGTTACCGGTCAAGTGGCAAAGGGATGAACATCAGAACGAAACTGGCAATGCCCCATTGACTTCGAGGTAAAACTGAAAAATAAAAATGTTGCATTTGAAAAGAAAATGAATCACCACAGTCCACTATGAGATCATTAGTAAATTATAGGCAATTAAATAATATAACTAGTCACTGCTAATTACCCACATTTTGGGCAGCTGAGAAAGGGAACCGTGGGAGTGTACGGTGAGAGAGTGAGCTGCCCACTGCTGTGTGAGGTCCACAAAGAAGCAGGAGCAGAGCAGGTTGTTAGAATGGGGCAGCTGGACAACGGGAGGAAGAGCACAATGATCTGAATTCTGCAGCCTCTGAGGAGCAGGATCGGGGTGAGAAAGGGCCGGGACTGCAGGGCCCGGTCATAGCCTTTAATCACTACAGTTCAAGTGAACCCTTTCAAGCCACTGTTTCCTTCTGGGACATTTAAAGGAAGTTGAAGCAAAGTGTGAAGATTTAGATCGTTGTAACGAAAACCCAAAGTACACACTCATTAAAAGATCTACAGAGTGACTTCTCAGTTTAAATTTCTATTACAATTTAAGAGTTCTGAGGCCATCATGGGATTGGGTGCCTGGCTGTTCTCACTGAAATGACAGGGCGTTGGACACTGCATCATCGGGGGAAACACCAATGTTTCTGGTTCCTTCAGAGAAGAGCAGACACCAGATTCATCGGTGGCCTGAACAGGTGACTGGAGAGGACACTCCTGTCCCTGAGCTCAAGAGGAGGAGGATTTTGAAGGAATGCGGAGCTTGTTTCATGAAAATGAAGTCAAAATTTCAGAAGGGTATCATCAACTTTGATAGCATCTGAAGCAAATTTTAAGATTTCCCAGTTGCTGGTGATGTTTCTGAATGGTCCAGCTGGCTCTGTCAGAAACATGCTGCCTGGAAGACACAGATCCCATGTCCCTGACTGGAGAGATGAGTTTCTGTCTATGGTGAGGTCCCTCAGAATGTCACATGACCACCATAAACAGAGCAGGTCCCCTGGAGTAAGCGAAGGGAGTGTGTCTTCCTCTGCTCTGAAGCCAGCTTCTGTCAGCCCCTGGCTATGTGGTCACTCCCTGATCACATCAGGTTTCCTCTCTGCATTTTAATACAACTGAAAGCAGTAATGTGTAGGGTAGTTGTGGGAACCAAGTTTATGTAATACACGTATCACAGGTAGGTGTTAAGTAAATTGTAATATAATTGCACTGCATTTAAAAAAAAATAGGCCCATGCCCTAACCAGTCTGGCTCAGTGGATAGAGCATCGGCCTGCGGACTCAAAGGTTCCAGGTTCGATTCTGGTCAAGGGCGTGTACCTTGGTTGCGGGCACATCCCCAGTAGGGGGCGTGCAGGAGGCAGCTGATCGATGTTTCTCTCTCATCGATGTTTCTAACTCTCTATCCCTCTCCCTTCCTCTCTGTAAAAAATCAATAAAATATATTAAAAATATAGGCACAGACTCATTGCGACATAGTTGATTGGGCCACAGCAGGGGCAATATCCACAGATGTAAGAGTGAACTGCTGTTGGCTGTTGCTTGTTCCTATCAGTACCCAGGACAGAGTGCCCAAGTCACTCAGCAATCTTCTGCTTTGCAGAAGCCTTGAGCATCCTCCACTTTCACCTTGCTCTTCACTCTGCACTGCAGACCTCAGCTCTGCAGCTGCTCCCAGTCCAACCTCCCTGTCAGCTATGTTGTCACCTTCTTTCCATTCTACAATTTGCACAGCCCACCAACACAGAATAAATATACATCTTCCTTCCAGGCACTGACTCCCTTATAGTAAGAGACGGGCAGGACTTCATCTTTAAAAGAATTGGCTATAATCAGATTAGAAGAGTTACTATGGACCATCTGCCAGGACACAGAAATAGATTCATTTTGAAAGGACAGATGACATAATGCTATTCCTTTTCAGCATTATTTCCATGGTGATTATTCCTAGAGAGCATATTCTGGACTTCACAGAGTCTCGACAGAGCACAGAAGTACTTTGATGTGTACTAGGTACTACACTAACAGTACTAGGTGAGTTCTGGGGTAGAAAAAAAGCAGGGTTACAAGACACTGGTAGCATTACTAGAGACCTATAACACATAGACCATGGCATGCCCCGTTCGCTCCTATTGAAGTCAAATTCCCTACCTGGCTATGGCCAGAGCCCACTGGCCTACCCTTTCTCTGCCTATGCCTCACCACATTATGTCCTACTGGCTGTAGTTATTTCTGTATACACCACAACTCCCAGCTCTGCTTTGTTCACAGAGACCGGCTGTTCTTTACAGCAGGTCTCTGCCCTTTAATATCTCTAAATCCTTTTACCAGACCTTTTGCATAACAGGCACTCAGTAACACTTCAATGAATCACAGAATTCATTGAAGGCCAATAACAACTGATGAAACAGAAGTAGTAATAAAAAAATTTAAAAAAAAAAAAAAAACTCCCACCAAACAAAAGCTCAGATCTAGATGGCTTCACAGGGGAGTTTTTCAAAACATTCAAAGAACTAACACCTATACTTCTCAAACTACTGCAGAAAATCCAAGAGGAAGGAATACTTACAAACTCTTTTTATGAGGCCAGCATTATCCTAATTCCAAAACCAGATAAAGACTACAAAGAAAGAGAATTACAGGCCAATATCCCTGATGAACACAGATGCTAAAATCATCAACAAAACATTAGCAAATCGCATCCAGCAATATATTTAAAAGATCATACACCATGATCACGTGGAATTTATTCCAGGGATGCAAGGCTGGTACAATATTCACAAATCAATAAGTGTGATACATGACATAAAGAAACTGAAAGACAAAAATCACATGATCATATCAATAGACACAGAGAAAGCATTCGACAAAATCCAACATCCATTTTTGATAAAAACTCTCAGCAAAGTTGGAATAGAGGGAGCATATCTCAACATGATAAAGGCCATATATGACAAACCTACAGCCAACATCATACTCAATGGGCAAAAACTAAAACCATTTCCCCTAAGAACAGGAGCAAGACAGGGATGCCCACTCTCACCACTCCTGTTCAACATAGTACTGGAAGTGCTAGCCATAGTGATCAGACAAGAAGAAGAAATAAAAGGCATCCAAATTGGAAAAGAAGAAGTAAAATTGTCATTATTCACATATGACATGATATTGTACATAGAAAACCCCAAAAACTCCATCAAAAATTACTAGACTTAATAAATGAATTTGGCAATATAGCAGGATACAAAATTAACACCCATAAATCTATGGCTTTTTTATACACCAACTAGAGACCCGGTGCATGAAAATTCATGCACTCAGGGCAAGGGGGGGTGGTCTCTCAGCCTGGCCTGCGACCTCTCACAGTCTGGAACCCCTTGGGGGATGTCCAACTGAAGCCGTAGGCCCACTCCCCGGGGGATCAAGTCTAAGTTGGCAGTCAGACATCCCTCTGGCAGCCAGGAGCTCCCAGCAGGGAGTGGGCCTGACACGCGAACTCATTTTTTTGGTTGATTTTTCTTTGTTAAATGGCATTTAAATATATAAAATAAATATCAAAAATATAAGTCTTTTTTTTACTATGGTTGCAAATATAAAAAAATTTCTATATGTGACACAGCACCAGAGTTAAGTTAGGGATTTTCAAAATGCTGACACGCCGAGCTCAAAAGGTTCGCCATCACTGGCCTAAGCCATTAGTTGGACATCCGCTGCGCTGGCCAGCCATGAGCTGGCTTCTGGCTGAGCAGCACTCCCTCAGTGGAAGCTTACTGACCACCAGGGGACAGCTCCTGCATTGAGCGTCTGCCCCCTGGTGGTCAGTGCGTGTCATAGAGACTGGTTGTTCCTGGTCGTTCCGCCGTTGGAGTCCATTTGCATATTACCCTTTTATTATATAGGATAATGAACTCACAAAAAGAGAAACTAAATAAACAATCCCCTTTACCATTGCAATGAAAAAAAATTAAGATACCTAGGAATAAACTTAACTAAGGAGGTAAAAGACCTATACTCAGAAAACTACAGGACGTTGAAAAAATAGATAGAAACGACATAAACAAATGGAAGAATATACTGTGTTCATGGATTGGTAGAATCAACATAATTAAAATGTCCATACAACCCATAACAATCTATAGTTTCAATGCAATCCCCATTAAGATATCAATGGAATATTTCACAGACCTAGAAAAAACTCTCCAAAAATTCATCTGGAGTAAAAAGACCTTGAATATCTGCAGCAATCCTGAGAAAGAAGAACAAAGTTGGAGGGATCACAGTACCAGATATCAAGCTATATTACCAAGCCACTGTTCTCAAAACTGCCTGGTATTGGCAGAAGAACAGACATATAGAGCAATGGAACAGAACAGAGAACCCAGAAATTGACCCAAGCCATTATGCTCAATTAATATTTGACAAAAGAGGCAAGAGCATACAATGGAGACAAGAGAGTCTCTTTAATAAATGGTGTTGGGAAAATTGGACAGATGCATGCAAAAAAATGAAACTAGATCACTCACTTACAACATACACAAAAATAAACTCAAAATGGATAAAGGACTTAAACATAAGATGGGAAACAATAAAAATCTTAGAAGAATCCATAGGCAGCAAAATATCAGACAGATGTTGTAGAAATATCTTTACCGGCACAGCTCCTAGGGCAATGGAAACTAAAGAGAAAATAAACAAATGGGATTACATCAAAATAAAAAGCTTCTGCACAGCAAAAGAAACCATCAACAAAATAACAAGAAAGCCCACTGCATGGGAGAACATATTTGCCAATGTTATCACCGATAAGGTTTTAATCTCCAACATTTACAGGGAACTCATACAACTTAACAAAAGGAAGATAAACAACCCAATCAAAAAATGGGCAACGGACCTAAATAGATACTTTTCGAAAGAAGACAGAAGGAAGGCCAAGCGACATATGAAAACATGCTCAAAGTCACTAATCATCCGAGAGATGCAAATCAAAACAACAATGTGGTACCATCTCACACCTGTCAGGATGGCTATCATCAACAAATCAACAAACGTCAAGTGCTGACAAGGATACAGAGAAAAAGGAACCCTTGTGCACTGCTGGTGGGAATGCAGATTGGTGCAACCACTGTGGAAGACAGTATAGAGTTTCCTCAAAAAATTAAAAATGGAACTTCCATTTGACCTAGTGATCCCACTTCTAGGAATATATCCCAACAAACCAGAAACACCAATCAGAAAGGAAATATGCATCCCTATGTTCATAGCAACACAATTTACAATAGCTAAGATTTGGAAACAGCCTAAGTGGCCATCAGCAGATGAGTGGATTAGAAAACTGAGGTACATCTACATAATGGAATACTACGCTGCGGTAAAAAAGAAGGAACTCTTACCATTTGCAACATCATGCTAAGTGAAATAAGCCAGTCGGAGAAAGATAAATATCACATGATCTCACTCATTTGTGGAATATAATGAACAATATAAACTGATGAACAAAAATAGAGCCAGAGAAAAAAACATTTTAGAATATAATAGAAGTAATCCTGTTACTTACAAATTTTTAGTATTTCCTACAACTTTTGTGATATCATACTATGTTAGTACAGTTTTGGTAATATTATTATACTTAAAGTCCTTTTTTCTTGAAATATTAATGTTTACTGCATGTAATATTATTATATTTAAGATCATTTTTCTTAAAATATTAAAAAATAAAAAGTAAAGGCCAGAATGGAGGAAAGGGTTTGCCTAGTATATAAATAAGCATTTCATTCATGAATGTGCTACACAGAGATTGCTGTAGGGCAAGACTTTCAAACTGGAATCAATTTAGTGATTCTTGACCTGCATATTTTAAAATGAGACAGCACTAAAAAAAAATCAGTTTATCACATTTCTATGGATAAGTAATGTTTCCTAAAATCTTTTTTAGTTAAGAGGACGTGTGCATATGTGTGTGTGTGTGTGTATGTGTGCGCGCGTGTGTGTGTGCATGCTTGCAAGCACAGGCATGTACATACATGTATATCCTTCCTGGTCACAGATGAAAATGTTCTACACCACTGATATAGGGATGTCTTCATTGTTTTTGGCTTCCAGGAGCCAAACCAACTTCCTATTTGGGGTAATATTCAATGCTATCTTGGGGGAGGCAGGTAATCTCCATCCCAATAAAAAAGCAAAAAAAAAAAAGGGAAGCTTCCTATCCTTCTTTCCCCTAGGCCCTCTCCTCTCTTTGGAAGGGAAGTGAACCGGGATTGGTCAAACAAATGCTCTCACTTGGGACATTGAATCTCCAGCATCAGACACAGACTGCGATGATGGGGAGATGAGATGATGGTGACAGGAGCTATGAGAGGGCCCCTGTGCACAGCAGCTGCAGCAGCTGTAGCCAGCAGCAGAGGCTGTGCCTGGGACAACAGCAGAGGCCAGTGGGAGCACCCTGCCTCCCTGCTCCTGCTGCTGATACTCCCAGCTCTTGCCCATTGCCCAGGCATTGCCCACAGCCTTCCTTTTCTGATCAAAGTCACCAGAGTGAAACAGTTTCTCTTGCTCACAACCAAGAATCTTGAATTATACAAATGTCATGATAAGGAGTTTGGCCTCTGCTCTGTAGGATATTAGAAGCCTTGCATAATATTAAACAAGGAGAATGACATCAGGTTAGGCAGTCCTATAAAAACTGGATTGGACACAGAAACCATGGAGCAGAAGAGCCGTTGACCCAAACCATGCAAAAGATGTTAGCTTAAATAGGACAAAAAGTGTTAAAGAGAAATCTCATTAGCACCTCCTGCACAAACTCCACTGGAGAGGGCAGAAGTGCATGACAGAGTATGGCTGTTTGTTAAATTAAAGAAATTTAAAGAAAAAATCCTTCTCCATCTCAATTGTTATAGCAAAGCTGTTGCTTTGGGTCTAACTTGGGGAGTGAACTTCCAGTGCATTACTCTTCTTGGGCTACTTTTAGTTATTTACAATTTGGTAGGGAAACGCTAGCAGCAGGATCAATGCACAATGGAGCCCAATCTTTAACTATCTCACTGACTCTCATGACACTTTGTAGATTTATCTACAGTTAAGTTCAGTGACAGTTACTATCTGGCCTCACTGGGGAATTAAGTGTTCCACATAAGCTAATTTTCTAACACCTGAAGCATATCCAAGATCTGTTGCAATAAAAGTTTGAATTATGTTAACAGACAGCTTGCAAAACATATTGTATAATAACTTTCCACTTTCTTAAACAATGCATCATAAATAATCTAATACAGTATTTCCCTGTTGAGTCATGTTGATCACTTTGAATGAACATTAGTCATTGAACTAATGCTATAAAATATAGTCATGGTCTTAAGGATTAATTAATAGTGTTTACAGATCTCTTTGCTAAACTATTGACTCAAATACGACTGTACTGGAATCCTGGTATCTCCTTTTTACTTTAATTTTCTCGCATATTTCCCACTGTTAATTAAATATTATATCTTGCTGTCACTTCTGCTTCAAAATATAACTTTTCCAGTTTTGTAATAATGTGAAACCACATTGCAATATATATTAAAACTAGAGGCCCGGTACACAAAAATTTGTGCACTCGGGGGGGTCCCTCAGCCCGGCCTGTGCCCTCTCGCAGTCTAGGACCCCTTGGGGGATGTCCACCTGCTGGCTTAGGCCCACTCCCTGGGGGATCAGGCCTAAGCTGCAGTCGGACATCCTTAGCACTGCTGAAGAGGCGAGAGAAGCTCCCGCCACCACTGCTGTGCTGGCAGTCATCAGCCTGGCTTGTGGCTGATCAGAGCTCCCCCTGTGGGAGCGCACTGACCACCAGGAGGCAGCTCCTGCATTGAGCGTCTGGCCCCCTGGTGGTCAGTGTGTGTCATAGTGACCAGTCATTCCCAGTTGTTCTGCTGTTAGGGTCAATTTGCATATTACCCTTTTATTATATAGGATAGAGTCTTGGTGCATGGGTGGGGCCGGCTGGTTTGCCCTGAAGGGTGTCCCGGATCCAGGTGGGGGTCCCACTGGAGGGCCTAGCCAGCCTGGGTGAGGGGCTGAGGGCCATTTTCAGGCTGGCCACATCCCCTTCAGGGTGGGGGTCCCCACTGGGGTGCCTGGCCAGCCTGGGTGAGGAGCTGATTGCTGTTTGCAGGCTGGCCACAGCCCCTTCAGGGTGGGGTCCCCATTGGGGTACCTGGACAGCCTGGGTGAGGGGCTGATGGCTGCTTGCAGGCTGGTCAAGATCCTAGTGGGGA
>NW_005871275.1:2025078-2042285 GCF_000147115.1 Myotis lucifugus | reverse complement strand
GGCTGTTTTTCAGGCTGAGGCACATCACCCTTCAGGGTGAGCGGTTCCCTACTGGGGTGCCTGGCCAGCCTGGTGAGGGGCTGAGGGCTGTTTTTCAGTGCTAGTCAAGCCCCCAGTGGGGACCCTCACCCCATGGGGGTGTGGCCAGACTGGGTGAGGGGCTGAGGGCTGTTTTCAGGCTGGCCACACCCCTTCAGGGTGGGGGTCCCTACTGGGGTGCCTTGCCAGCCTGGGTGAGGAGCTGAGGGCTATTTTCAGGCTGGCCACACCCCCTTCATGGTGGGGGTTCCCACTGGGGTGCCTGGCCAGCCTGGGTGAGGGGCTGATGGCTGTTTTCAGTCTGGTCAAGCCCCCCAGTGGGGAGCCTCACCCCATGGGGGTGTGGCCAGCCTGGGTGAGGGGCTGAGGGCTGTTTTCAGGCTGGCCACACCCCCTTCAGGGTGGGGGTCCCTACTTGGGTGCCTAGCCAACCTGGGTGAGGAGCTGATGACCTTTTTCAGGCTGGCCATGCCCCCCGGCGACCCAAGCTACCAGACTCTCCTTTTTTTCCTTTTTTTTTTTCTTTTTCTAGGATTTATTTCTCTTCTATAATTGAAACTTTGTAGCCCTGAGCGGAGCTGAGGGCCAGCCAGGGCAGGTGGGAAGCTTGGCTTTCTCCATCGACAGGGGCAACCCAAGCCTCCTGCTCGCTCCAGCTCCATGGCCGCTGCCATCTTCGTAATGGAGGGAGGGTTATTTTGCATATTACTCTTTTATTAGAAAGGATTATCTATAAAGCAAAAAGTATGCAAACAAATGGGTACATAGCCTATTGGTTACGGTGTCGGCATAAGACTCCAACAAAGGGTAGGAAACTTACACTGTGCAGTTGGTGGAATCTGTGCAGCCAACTCTCTAGAAATTGTTCCTGGGTTTGTCCTGTTAAGGACAGCCGAGGATGCCAAAGGAGCATTGTAAGTGTGATTAGTGGTTTGTGACGGTAAGGGTGGCACATGTCCCCAGGCGGTTTACTTCATCTTGCCACTGTATTAGTTTCATTTTACTTGTGTAACAAAATACCACAACTTAATGGCTTAAAACAACACAAGTTTATTACTTTGCAGTTCTGGAGGTCCCAGTCCAAACTGAGTTGTATGGGAAAAATCAAAGAGTTAACAGAGCTGCTTTCCTTCTGGGGACACTAAAAGCTGGAAAATAAATTTCAGAAAACATACAGAGGCCACCGGCACTCCTAGGCTGGTGGCTCTGTCCTCCATCTTCAAAGCACATCACTCTGGCCTCAGCTTTGGCCATATAGATCCTTCTCTGACTTTGCTCTGCCTGCCTCCCTCTCACAGGGACCCTCGTGAGTACACGGGGCCCACCTGGATACTCCAGACAATCTCCCCATCTCAAGATCCTTAACTTCATCACAACTGCAAAGTCCCTTTTTCCATGTGAGGTAACCTAATCACAGGTTCTTGGATTAGGACATGGACATCTTTGGGGCCATTTTTCTGTCTACCACACTCATAGAGATGCTGGAGAGACCTCAAATGTACCACGCACAAAACTGAGCTGCTGTTCTTCCCACCCAGGCCCACCACCTCTGTCCAAACCTGTCCCACCTACAGTCCACCTGCATTCCAGTCAACGGCAAGTCCATCCTTCCAGTTGCTCAGGGCTAATAACTTGCAGTCGCCTCTGTCATCAAGTTTTGTCAGGCATCCATTCAAAAACAGACCCAGCATCTGACTACCTCTCCCCACCTCCACAGCCACCACCAGTCCAAGCTACCATTTCTCTCAATGGGACCCCTGGATGGCCTGCCTGGTCCCCAGATCCCACCCCACCATCTATTCTCAACCCTGCAGCCAGAGGGAGACTTGAAATATGAATTAGCTCCTGTCACTGCTCTCTTTAAACCTTCCAGTGGCTCTCCATTTCACTCAGAGTAACAGCCAAAGTCTGTGGACAGATATCCCAGGAAGAAAGAAAAGCATGGGCAGAGCTCAGAGGTGAGACATGCAGTTTTCAGGACTGAAAGCCGTTCTGTGCGGCCTGAGCAAGGACTATGAGAGGAATGAGAGCAAGGGCATGGTACCCATGGTAAGTGGCCCGACCCTATCCCAGGGCCATGGGGAGCTGTGGTGGGTGTTCAGTGGAGCCGAGCACACAGGTCGGGAAGGTGGCTCGGGCTGCAGCCTGAGATGGGACAGAACGGAGCAGGAGGAAAGGAGCGAGGCTACTGGAGGAGCGCAACAGGGAGGAGACAGTGGCAGCAGAGAAAAGGGGGACTGGGCAGGTTCATGGCCAGTTGGGAGATCAAACGGCAAAACCTTGACTGCGCAGGTTTGCAGTCAAGGATGACCCTGGGTCCTGACTTGAGAGAAGGGTATCCCAGGTGGCGGGAAACACAAGGGGTGGGGCACTCCGGGAGCACATATAGGAGACATTCACGTCACAATGCTGGACGGTCACTGTCCACATGGAATCTTGTGATGAGAGATACTGGATACAAGTGTATATTTAGAAATCTTCAGTTTGCAAATGGTTATTTAAACCATGAAATTAGATTACAACACAAACAAAGCCCATCCAGGCTGAGCATATAGACGGGAAAAAGAGGAGGGCTCAGGACTGAATCCTTTAAGGGGAGGAGAAGTCCTCAAAAGAGAATCGGAAAGAACCCGGGGCTGGTTAGGAACACACACAGCAGGAACTGTGGACAGACTGCGGGAGAGTCCAGCACTTGTGGGAGGAGTGTTGCCACGGCAGATGCCGCTGATGCGCTCAGCAGAGCAGGTTCGATGTGCTGCACCGGCTTCAGCGGGGAGGAAGCTGTGAGGGCCTGACCAGCAGTTTCATTGGAGCTGCAGACAGCAGCGGCCCTGGAATGAGGGAGAGAAGAGAGCAAGAGAGCAAGTGTGGCTGGGTCGGCAGAGGGGGCCGTCAGACAGTGTCAGAGGAAGAAGGGGTCCCCCCTTTTTGCCTCTTCAGTTCTTCCCTCATTTCTTCTTTACTTGCTTCTAAGGAGTCAAAGCTATACCTGGTACAGTTCTGATGGGAAGAAGCTATCAAGGAGAAAACAGAGGTTGTCAATGTGGGAAGTCTCTGAGAAGGGAAGAGAATAGGTGGACAAAGTCACCTTTGGGTCTTTACTCAAGTGCCACCTTGTCAGAAAGCCACTTCCCGACGCTGTCAAAACACCTCACCCATTTCTGTACGAGGCACTGGGAATAAAATGGAAAATAAGATGGCACCCCTACCCTCAAGGAGTGCCGGCCACTGGGTGAGTAGAGGCCACTAACCAAGTAACCCTGACATCTCACAGACCCTGTAATCAGAGCCCTGCTGTGGTGGCTGATAAAAACAGCCAGGCCTAGAGTCTTCCAAAGGCCCAAGGGACGAGAGGGACAGCCAAACGGAGTCCTAGCAATGTCCAGGCGTAGGCCATGCTGAGTGTATGGCGGTGAATTACACACCGACAACTATACAACCATAAGGAATGTTGTTAGCACCTTTCTGGCAAGGTGGCAGGTATAAACCTTTCTGCGATTTTCAGTGCTGCCATCAGCACCCAGCCGTCAACGCTCCCTGTGCTCCCCAGGTTAGAGGAGGCCTGTGACTCTGAGGAGAGTGAGAGACACTTCCCTTCCTGCTTTTGTTCCCAAATCCTTAGACCCATGGAGGAAAAGAGGGATTTCAGGTGAGAGGAGGAACCCCTGTGAAAACTACAGAGAAGGGGAAATTGAAAGATTTCCCCACAGTGAATTTCCTGGGCAGGAAAGGAGAGAGGGCCCCGGTTCCTAGTGGCAGTCGGGCGAACACTGGCCACCTCACAGACAGAAGAGCCTGGGGCCAGGTCGGGCTGGACTCCCGGGCTGCACAGGTTCTTGGTGCAGAAGAGACTGTGGCATCTTGGAGGTAACTGCTGTGGACCTGAGAGCCATGACCTGAGGGATGTCCCCCCTGTCCCGGTGCTGCCTCCAACCCCAGGACCTTTGCACAAAAGGGAAAGAGGGAAGAGCTGTAAAACATAACTAAGACTGAATCTCCAGCCCAGAGCAGGAAAAGGCTCAGAGTCACAATTACACTAAGTGTAGAAAATGAAGAGGCATACCTGGTACACCATCTCAAGAGAAACAAATAGAGACAACACATTCATTAATCAAGGAAAGCATGTGTCCAGTCTGCGCAGGGCAGCGCAGGCGAGGGTAACTCACACACGCAGCTCCACAGCGTCATGTACATACTCAACTATGTGACCAACAGCAGCACAGAACCTAACTGCACAAGTTAACAGAGCTGCGGTCTTCAATAAACCAAAAGCTAATTTTACAAAATCTAGCCCCTTACATTAAACTTGCACCAGCCCACCTGCTGACAAGTAGCCAAGCTCTCTCATTTTATCTTGCTCCTCTGTCCACCGGTGGCCGGAATCATCTCTAAAATATGCAAATGTGATCATGTCACTTCTCTAAGGGCTCCCTTTTGCCCACACAGCACTCTGGAGTAACCTTACAGCCCTTCGCCAGCCACGGTTTCACTTGCCAAAGTCACACCAACACCCATTCTCCCAGATGGACCCTCTACATCACATTCCAGCTTCTTTCAAGTCCCAGGCCTCTGACATCTCCCCTGCCTGGAACTCATGCCCCTGGCCCGCCTTGCGCCCAGCACAGAGCAGTTAGTCAGCGCATGTCCACTGAATGAATTGTGCAGTGAGGCCTCCCAGTGAGTTCATGGTGCCTCGCCGGCAGACTGTTCTGGTGTTCCCCTCATTAGCACGGAGGGTGGGGACAGTGGGTACCGAGGACACAGGTGCATGGGCCAATTCTGTCCTGCCAAGGCATTTTATTTGACCCTCATAATGTAACAATTTAAATTCATTATCAACAAGCGTAAATCCATTATCTAGAGCAGTGATGGCGAACCTTTTGAGCTCGGCGTGTCAGCATTTTGAAAAACCCTAACTTAACTCTGGTGCCGTGTCACATATAGAAATTTTTTGATATTTGCAACCATAGTAAAACAAAGACTTATATTTTTGATATTTATTTTATATATTTAAATGACATTTAACAAAGAAAAATCAACCAAAAAAAGGAGTTCGCGTGTCACCTCTGACACGCATGTCATAGGTTGGCCATCACTGATCTAGACTATAGACTAATGAGGCAATCTGGCATCGATGGCCCAGAAGCCCTTTTTAGGAGTACTCACTCCCCAGTCCACCCTGTCCTCACCCTCATACTGTCACTCAAACAGAAGGTAAGTCCTTGTCCTGCCAGACAGCCTCACCACTTGGACCCTCTGTCTGGCCCCTCGGGGCATCCAAATAGAGGCCTCAGAACCAACCCCCATCACATGGTGACCCAAATTCATTGACTCCTCCGTGTCCATCACCAACAAACTGAATCTAGGCCTCTTCAGACCCTGTGATCCTCACCCCAGGCACACTTCTTAGATTTGCTGGGGATGTCTTCCCGGGTGCAGGAAGCTGGAGACGAGCTCTGTTAATGAAGCCAGTGCATAAAAAATTTCTTAGCTGTGTACCTGAACTCCAAGTGCTTCCCTAAAATTCCCTCATATGTTTACCCCTCTATCTTAGCCTCATTTTCATCAGCTTCTTTCTCTGCTTAACTCTTAGGCAAGATGAGAATTCATCCCCACAGATCCCATTAGCACTTGATGGTTTTCCTGTGGCTGCTTAGCTCCCCTGCTGCTTCTCAGACCAACAGCTGACCCAGCATGCAAATCGCAGCTCCTGCTCTCTCCCAGTTCCCTCCAGAATTAGATAACGTGCCCAGAGGAGCATCTTAAATTACAGGGAATCAATATACATTGACCTCGGCAGATGCGGCTCAGCCAATGAAGCTGTTGACAAGAAAGCATTTGCATCTCTCGGTGAGAATCTGGTCCAAAACCAATTGAGGCAAAGTACTGCAGAGCTGTCCCACAAACAATGGCTTCTGATTACAAGGAAAGCCGATTGAGCATCATCTGTATGCTATAGAGGGGCTTGTTCTCATATTAAACTAATATTTTAGGCCAGAACTTATATCACTTTAAACTACATTCAATTCAGGGGGGAAATGCAACTTCATTTGCCCCCTGAATTATTCAAAGCCTCTTCTAATATTTAGTGCACATAAATACACTCCCTTTAATAAAAATGTTCCCGGCCAAACGCCTCAGGTCTCTGTCTACCTAATGTGCCTCTTTGAATACCTGACAATTAATGGACTTTGAAATTTTTTGTTCTAAAAGTGGTAATTATACTTTTTGAAATAAATGTTCCTATTTAGTAAATACTTTGGACTTGTCACTACAAGCTTTGTTAGTGGCTGTATATATTTAAGTGGTTTTAGATTTGCAGAGACACGAAGGTATGTGGTGACGTGGCTGGTGGTGCCACAACCGGAGGAGTGAGGAAGAGCCGGGCTCATGGCTGGACGTCAGGAAAGCCTCTGCACATCTCGCCGCAGCTGCCTCGTGCCCTGACCTTAAACACAGCCTGCGTGCATCCTCTCCTTTGTCCCTCCAGAAGCCGAGGCTTTCCTGCACCTGGTCCTTGTGCCACTCCTTCCTGTCTCTTCAGGTTCTTAATCTCTGACTATTTCAGTGCTCTCAACATTGGTTACGCACTGGGATCACCTGCTCACGTTAAACGTTGCTGATGGCTGGGTCCCCTCCAGGACATTCTACCTTCATGTTCTGGGAGACATGGCCTGGTCTTTAGGACTCTTCTGTTCTGCCAAGATAGAAATCTATCTCTCCAGCCCACAAGTCACACACAGTCTCTGTGCCAAAATGGGCCAGAGATATGTGTGTGCACGCACGTGTGTGTGTGTGTGTGTGTGTGTGTGTGTGTGTGTGTGTGTGGATGGAGGTTAAAATACACAGAATGTAAGAGTAACCATTTTAAGTGACATCATCTTTCTGCGATGGAATATGTGTTCTACATGGAAAGAGTACTCCTGTTATTTTAAAAGTGTTCAGGGACATTTCACATAAAATCCATATGTCTGGAACCTGGCAACAGATCGTTTACATGTCCTCCCAGCAACCGTCAGCTTCCCTTCGGCATGTGTGTCAGAGCTGCCAGGCGCCCCCACTGCTCCCCGCAAGTTGCTCTCAGCCTGGTTCCCTAAGACAGGTGTTATCTTAGTCTAGCAACAGGGTCAAGCCTCTGCAACCCTGAAAACGTCCTGTGTCTTTTGATCTTTCTAGCTACCGCCTGTCTCTCTCTGTTCGCTCCCTAGGCTCCCATTCACTGTTCAAAGCCCCACCATCCAGCTGTTTCCCTCCCCCTGCACTGAGTCTTCCTGACAAAGATCAACAACCTCCACCCACCAAATCCCGAGGACCTGTGCCATCGGCCTGATGCCTAGGTCCACACTGATCAGTCTCAGATACCACATTCTGCTGGAACTCCAGGTGTTTCTTCTCCTCACTTTCTGGCCTTTCCTCTTCCTTGTCTCCCAAGGTTCCCTCCTTGGCCCACAGCAAGGCCAGACTCCCCAGGTGTTGTGTCACAACCAGCCACAGGCTGACAAGTCCAAACACAGAGGGTGGCTCAGGGTCTCTAGGAGAGGCTGAAAGACTGGTTTTGAGTCCCCAGCTCTGTCATTATGAGCTGTGATCTGGGGTCAGTGATTCAGCCTAAACCCCAATATCTTCATCTAAAACAGTGGTTCTCAACTTTCCTAATGCCGCGACCCTTTAATACAGTTCCTCATGTTGTGGTGACCCCCAATTTCATTGTTACAAATTGAACATAATTAAAGCATAGTGATTAGTCACAAAAACAATATGTAATTATATATGTGTTTTCCGATGGTCTTAGGCGACCCCTGTGAAAGGGTCGTTCGACCCCCAAAGGGTTCACGACCCACAGGTTGAGAACCACTGATCTAAAAGATGGGGCTAGTAGTTCCCACTCCCAAACACTCTAGTACTCAACAGAATGTGCACAAAGGTCTAGAGTAGAGCATCGCTGTCCAATAGAACTTCCTGTGATGATGGCACGTTCCACATCTGTGCTACCCAATACGGAAGCCACTAGCTACATGTGACTGCAGAAATATGGTTAGTGTGACTGAAGGATTAAATTATCAACCTTATCAATGTTAATTAAATAAATGGGGGGGCAATATTTGCTCTATCCAGGCCTTCAACTGACTGGATGAGGCCACCCACATAAGAGAGGGGACTCTGCTTCACTCAGAGTCCACCAACTTAGATGTTAATTTCATCCAAAAGCACCCTCACAGAAACACCCAGAAGAGTGCTTGGCCAAAAAATAAACATTACTGAGGGTAAGCGACTGCACCATGGTCACTGAGATGAATAGAGTTGGGGAGGCCAAGATTAGCTTTAAAAATAGAAGAACATAATTTCCTCCGTTACTAAAAGTATTTTAAAACGTAAGTAGCAAATTTTGATAAAAGCCTTTTATCTGGCATGAGAATAGGCAGCACTACCTATTATTAGTATCTGTAATTATAACAATATAATACAACGTTAACATTTACTGAGTTATTAAGGACTATGCTCTGTGCTATCTGCTTTACATAGAGTATCACGTCCAATTATCACAGCACACCCATGACATTACTGTGTATTTTTGCAACTACTTTTGGTTATATTTTCAAAGAAATAAAACTTTGCATAGTATGCATGTATAACCAGACTCAAGGATATATTTGGATTAGCATTTTTTTCTGTCTTAAAATCACAACAATGACATTAGGCACCAATCAATATCTGGGAATACATCACTCTGACACAGTACTCTGAGGGCGCTGGCGTCAGCATCGACTATGAAAGGTAGACATAGGCATCAGCTTTTTGGAATCTTCTCTCATTCCAGGCCATTCCTCAGCCATTCCAAAATAAACCAAAGCTGCATATTTGCTAATCTGAATTTATTCCATTATTTTAGACAGCATGGTCACTACCAAAGTCCACAAACCCTTATCTACATTTTGGATACCAAAAGGTCTGAAAGCTGAAAGGTTGTTTTTGTAATTTATTTAACAGCAAAACATTACCTAAACTGATATGAAGCTATATATAGTTCTTTTTAAACCCCAAGCTAGTGAGAATATCCACATGTTTTATTTCAGAAATATTAATGTATTTTCTTGCAGGATGCTGCCCAGACCCTACTAGGAATGCCATGTCCTATAGGGTGCAGGCATAATCTAGAAATCTGCAAAGTGTCAATTCCTGCACATGTTTGGCCGCAAGGGTCTTATAGAAAGCATTAAGGACGTACATATCCCCACTTTCCAAATGAGGTCACCACGGTTCAAAAAGAACCCAAATAAGCTCATTAGATGTCAACGCCAGGGCAGGCATTCCTGACCACCACGCCCTTCCACAGGCAATTGCAGAGTGAGCCACCAGCCCTCCAGAGCACTGGAACCCCCTGCATCTGTTCTGTGGGCCAGGAGTTATTAGTAGCACCACGAATACAAATGATTTGCTGAAATACATATGGTCTTACCAAAAACAAATGCAGAATTCTCATAAGACCCCTTTACTGATACTGGGTGTGTGTGGGGGGGGGCACAAAATTTCTCCCAAATGCAGTGAAGGGAGGGTGGGAGGAACATACTTGGAGTCTCATTTTCCCCCAAGAGCTTCTGAATACATAAGATTTCAAAAACCACTGCCAATTCAGCACCTGTCCCCTGACTTCGTCTTCTGAAGGTCTTTCCCTCCTGTCCACCTAACCAGAATGCAGGTGCCATTCAGAGTGCAGCACAGCTCACCTGACTACTGGGCCATCACCCACTCACGTGCATCCAAGAGCAGAAAGAGCCCAGGATGGGTGCAAGCCTTTGACGGGGAGCAGTGAAAAGGAAAGGCCAACCCTGTCCTCGGGTCCACGGAACACAGGCTGGAAGCGGGGAAAGACACAAAGAGGGTCAGAGGCCAGTCCGGCAAGAGAATGGAGAGAGAGGAAGAGAACCCAGAGCAAACCAAGAGAACCCAGCTGCTGACATTTTAGGGCGCCCATCGGCAACGAGCTGTGACTCAAGGACAGAGTGTCTAGGCACCGATGAAGCAGTCTCTCAGCCATGGTGGCTGTTACACCGCTACCGCAGCATCGTTCACTGGTTCTGGAGGCTCTTCCCTTCTTATTCATTTCCTCGGTTGTAAATGCTTCCAATTAGTAACTAGTCAGCGGCTCTAGTCTAGACCCTCAGTGTCAAAACCGGAGCAGGTACCAGGGTCACCTGCAGGCTTGTTAAAACACAGGCTACCGGGCCCATGCACGTTTCCGATTCCCGGGTCCTAGGCCAGGCTAGAGTCTGCACTTCTAACAAGCTGCCTGATGGTGCTGCTGCTCTAGAAAAATGCTGAGCAGTGGAACTATGTGACTCGTATTTGTAATTTTAGTTTTTCTGGCAGCCACCTTTTCCAAAGGTAAAATCCAACAAGTGAAAATAATTTAAATAATGTATTTTATTTCACCCAATATATTCAAAATGTTATTTCAACATATCAATATAAAATAACTAATGAAGTACTTGACATGTTTTTCATACTTGGTCTTCAAAATCTGGCATGCTCTTTACATTTACAACAAATCTCAGTGTGCATGAGCCGCCCTTAAAGTACTTTGTGGCCACATGTGGTTTCTGACTACATTGGAAGCACAGTGACAGAAGACGGCCACTGCCTGGGAATAGCAATGTGTGTGGAGCGGGACTGTTTGAGCCCAGTGACAGTCACCTGACAACAAGGCATCGTGGAGGGCTGGAGTGGTGGTCCTACCAGGGCTCTATGTGACCTCACTGATCTCCTCGGAACACACATCCCAAAGAACACGAGATGGAGCCCCGGATCTCATTCAGTGTGAGACAAGGGGGGATCTCCTGAAGTCTGCAACCAGAGTGCTATCTAGTGCAGCCCATGGCTCTGCCCAGGTCCTGGGGAGAGGACTATTATGGACAGAATAAGTGAGCGCTAATAGAGGAACTTCACTAAACATAGCACCAGGAGCTCAAGGAGGCCGACTAGGTAACCTGCGCCGAGAGAGGCCCAGTCTGCTGGCTGCTTCCACCTCAGGTCCCAATGCAGAGAAAATGAAGGGGGCCGTCCTATCCTGGATGTCTTCTCACCAGCAGTTCTAGACCCAGATCAGACCCTGTGCTTCAGTGGCAGGACTCCCCACAGCAGCCACAGGGCCAGGACCCCAGCAGCAGGAAAGTCCCCAGGACTCTACAGTTCACGAGACCCTCCTTGCGAAGGAGGCAGGGATGGAGAGGGTTTGAGTAGGACCAGGCATTCTAGAGAATGGAAAAGAACAAGTCTACCAGCAGATACTGACAGCTGGGTCCATTCGGGGACTCAGGTCTCTCTGCACACACTCCAGTCAATGAGAAGCACTCCCAGCAAAGCACACAGACCTACAGCACGTTTGCCTTTGGTGGCCGGGACTCTGTGTGAACAAGAAGTGAAAGCGATGTGCACAGATATGGGCCCTGCCCTGGCCACTGCGGGTGCCCTCTTCACCACCACCTGAGGGAGACGGTGGGTCACCCCGCCCCAGCGCTGCTGGGAAGCCTGTTTGCTCAGCTCACTGCCCTCACATATTTTTAAGATTATTTTTATGATAAAATGTGCATAACATAAAACCATTTTAAGTGTAGCTCAGTGGCATCAAGTATACTCACACTGTTGTGCAGCCATCACCACCATCCCTCTCCAGAACTTTTCATCTTCCCAAACTGAACTCTTGTCCCCATTCAATAGCAACTCCCCTTTCTCCTCCCCACGCTTCAGCCCTGACACCCATCATTCTACTCTCTGTGTCTATGAATTTGACTCCTCCAGGTACCTCATGTATGTGGAATCGTACACTGCTGGTCTTTTTGTGATTGGCTTAATTTACTTAAATGTAATCATCTCAAGGCTTATCCATGTTGTAACATGTGACAGGATTCCCTTCCTTTTAAAAGCTAAATAATGTTCCATCGTATAGACCACATTTTGTTATCCACCCACACGTCAATGGACACTTGGCTGCTTCCACCTTTGGCAACTGTGAATAATGACGCTATGAACATGGGTGTACACATATATGTTTGAGTCCCTGTTTTCAGTTGTTTGGGGTATATACCCAGAAGTAGGATTGCTGAATTATATGGCGATTCTGTTTTTAATTTTTTGAGGAACAGTCATACATTCTCCATAAGCAGTTGCACCATTCCCACCAACAGTGCACAAGGGTTCCAATTTCTCCACATCCTCACCAACACTTGTTATTTTCTGTTTGTTTTTATTTGTTTTATAATAACCATCCTAATGGGTGTGGCGTGATATCTCATTGTGATGTGATTTCCCTAACAGTTAGTGATGTTGAGCATTCCTGATTTTTACTCTTAACTGCTTCTGACTTTTTAGCATCTGCTCTCTAGTCTGGGCCCAGAGGATCAACCTTTTTCCATCTGTCTTCACTGTCTGCATGACCCTAGACTTCACTTACCTGTGGGACTTTTTGTTCTTGCCCTTTTAAATGTTCTAATTACTTGGACCAGATGCAGCAGATATTTACCTTGTCCATCAACTGGCACCCTCTGTCACAGCCAAGATTGATTCACTACCTACGAATTCCTTCCTGACCCCAAGAAGAAATGAGATTGAATTCTCAGGACGTGCACAGAAGGGCTGACACTGGGAAGCAGTGGTGCCCTCCTCACAACTACTGGAGGGAGACTGCCTTGGCTGGCCTTCTCAGTCCTCCAGCTAGGACGAAGAGCCAGAGCTATCAGTGCCCACTTGAGCCCTGCAGTGACACACAGTGAACCAGACTAGCCCCAGACTCCGACACTGGCATCTACAAGCGCCTAAGGCAGGCCAGACAAACGCTCACTGTGCCAGTTTCTGGAGGCAGGCTAGAAAAATGCAAGTGACACCAGTGGTCACTGGCAAGTTTCACTCAGGTCACACACACGTACCCAGGAAGGAGAGCCAGATCAGGCATGCCATCTTTCCCAAAGCTCAAGGGAAACAGTACTGTGTGGGTTTACTTTTTTTTAAAATTAAATTCTTGTTTTTTCAAATTAAGGTTAATTTACATAAAGGAAAATGCACCCCTTTTAGTATATAGTCTGCCAGTTTTGACAAACACAGCATGCATGTAACTACCACCACAGTCAAGACAGAACAGTCCCATCGCCTGCCAAGGTCTCCCCTGCTCCTTTCTAGTCACCCTCCCTGTAGCCCCAGCTCCTGGAAACCACTCATCTAGTTTCTAATTTCACCTTTTCCAGAATATCTTATGAATACAGTCATATAATATGTGGCCTTCTCAGACTGTTCATCAATGTGGCTCCATGTGTCAATAGTTTGTTCCCTCTGTTTTCTTTTGTATATTCAGGTAAAATACACATAACATAAAATTTACCATTTTAATCATGTTTACGTCTATATTTCAGTGGTGTTAAGAACATTCACATCATTGGTTACTTTCAAAGGCTAGCCTCATTAAATGATTATGTTTGAATCTTAATTCCATTGAAAGTCCCTTGAGAAAAATGTGACAGTTGACAGCACATTTGGTTGGCAAGACCATGAGTAAGTCAAGATAGATCCCAGATGGCCAACACAGTCCTGGCTCTTGCCTGTTGCCCCAGTATGATTATTAATAGTCACTTTTACTTCTCAAAAGTGTCCTTGTTTGAACTATAAACCACTTGGCCACAGAGAAATTGTTTCTCTCAGACATTCCTGGTGGGAGACCAAATTTTTAAAAAATAAAAAAATCCTATGGTCTATTAAATTACAAATGTCTGTCAAAATTACAAACACATTTACCTTAGACCCAACAATCCCCTTTCTGAGATCTTTATCTTACAGATATATCTGCACATGCAGGTACATTACAGCAATGCTTATAAAAGAAAAACATTAGGAACAACCCAAGTAGCCATCCACAGAAAGCTGGTTACATAAACTACGGTGTAGCTAACACCTTCAAAAGATTTACCATGTAATTCAGCTATAGAAAGGATGAAGAATCTCTCTGTATCCTAATATGGAAAGAGCTCTAGGACATACACCATAAGTGAGGAAAACAAGGAAGAACTTATGTAGTGTGTAAGAAGAGGAGGGAAGGGGGTTATAAATTTGCATTTGTTTGCATATGCACAAAGAAACCCTCCCACAGATGCTGGCGGATACAGGGAAACTAAGGAGTCTATCTATGGAAGGAATGGGGGGTTGGACGAAAATGGGAGGGGGGCAGTAGCTTCTAATGTCATTTAAAAATTTTCAACAGTGTAAATGTATGACCTGTTTAAAAATAAATAAATGTAAAAAAAGAGAAAGAAATTGGGAGAAATGTTCCTTGGGAAAAGAACTGCTAAGTTTAATGGCATGGACTCTTCATTTTAATCAATTTATTTCCAACATTCACAAAATCAATAAATTCACCTTTCAAAGACTGAATATACCCCAAACTACTCAACTACCTGGAAAGTGACTTCCTTTTGGAAATTCATAATATAGTTTAACTAGGTCTGAGAAAGTTCATTCTGATAATGAACTTTAAATTTAAACCTGTTGCCCAGCCAGTGTGGCTCAATGGTTGAGCGTCCACCTAGGAACCAGGAGGTCACAGTTCAATTCCCAATCAGGGCACATGCCAGGGTTTCGGGCTCGATTCCAAGTAGAGGATGTGCAGGAGGCAGCTGATCAATGATTCTCTCTCATCATTGATGTTTCTGTCTCTCTCTCCTTCTCCCTTTCTCTCTGAAATCAATAAGAAATATATTTTTAAAAAATTTAAACCTATTACCACAAAATAAAAGGTGTGCCTCCCTCTCAAATTCTCTATGGGAACCATGTTCAATTCATTTGAGGGAACAATGTATCTTCGTAAGCAGACTCATTTTAAAGCCAAAAAAAATTGCTCCAAATTCAAAACATTTCCTTAATAATTTATTTCACTTTGTGTATTAAATGTTAGCATGAAAATAATTTTTAGCACCATGAATGTTCTATGAAATGCTGAACACAACAGATTCCTTGATATTTTATAAGATCAAAACAAATAAGTATGTCTGGATGCAAAAGATAAGTGTATTAATTTTCTATGGCTACTGTTAGGAAAACCCACAAACTCAGGAACTTAAACACACACCCACACACACACACACACATTTTTTAAATATGTATTCTATATTGATTTTAGAGCGATAGTAAGGGAGAAGGGGAGAGAGACAGAGAAACACTGGTGTGAGAGAGAAACATTGATCCATCACCTTCTGCACACACTCCAACCCAGGGATCAAACCAGCAACCCAGGCATGTGCCCTGACCAGGAATTGAACTGGCGACCCTTCATTGCACAAGACATTGCCCAACCAACTGAGCCTCACACACATTTATTATCTCACAGTTCTGTAGGGCTGTGTACTGGCTGCAGTCCTGGTGCAGCATGGCTCTACTGAGTCCTCTGCCTAGACCAGTGATGGCGAACCTTTTGAGCTCGGCGTGTCAGCATTTTGAAAAACCCTAACTTAACTCTGGTGCCATGTCACATATAGAAATTTTTTGATATTTGCAACCATAGTAAAACAAAGATTTATATTTTTGATATTTATTTTATATATTTAAATGCCATTTAACAAAGAAAAATCAACCAAAAAAATGAGTTCACGTGTCACCTCTGACACGCGTGTCATAGGTTCGCCATCACTGGCCTAGACAATCCCATGCCTCTGAAGGGCTGAGTTCCTTGCTGAAACCTGGAGAAGAATCAGCTCACCGGCTTGCTTATTGGCCAAATTCAATTCCTTGCAGCTGTAGGACTGAGGTCCCTCCTTCTCGCCGGCTGTCTGGGGGCTGGTCTCTGTCTCCAGAGGCTGCCACATCCCTTCCCTTCTTCCCAGGCGGCACACAGGCCTTCCATGCTTTACTTTCTGACTTCTGCTGCTGCATTTCTGACTCCACTGGAGAAAGCTCTCTGCATTTCAGGATTTATGTGATTAGATTGGGCCCACCTGAATAATCTCCCTAATTTAAGACCCATAATCGTAATTACAGGATATCTTGGGGAACTGGATGCTTTCTGAGAGACTAAACTCAGAGCCTTATCTAAGCCTCCTACTTTTCCAGATTCCTTTTCCATTTTCAATCCACCTTGGACCTAATAGGACAAACCCCAAGATAGCTATAAAAATTTTTTTAAACTAAATTGATGGTGACTACATTTTACCATTAAACTCTTCCATTAACTTCCAACTTTTTATTTCTAACTCTTGTACTCAAGAGAACTAAATCTCTTTTAAAAATAGAATTGTTTTCAGCTTAGAAAAATCAGTATACCTTAAAAAAATCCAGTGTATTCTTTAATTTTCATAATTTATTCTTTAAAATAGAAAGGGCCAGATAATGGCCTTTAGGATGAAAAGACATTATTAATGTTATATTATAAGTCTTATAACAATGATTTTTGAAAAAGGATAGGGCAGCTCTAATTAGGCAGAAGTCTGGTTGTATTTAACAATATAAATATAAATAAATAAGCTATATACAGGTATATGTCTATATATCTGTATTATATATATCCAAATATATATATATATATATATATATATATATATATATATATATATATGTACTAGAGGCCCGGTGCACAAAAATTTGTGCACTCGGGGGGGAAGGGGGGGTCCCTCAGCCTGGCCTGTGCCCTCTCACAGTCTGGGACCCCTCGGGAGATAACGACCTGCTGGCTTAGGCCTTCTCCTGGGTGGCAGAGGGCAGGCCCAATCCCTAGGTGCAGCCCCTGGTCAGGCTCAGAGCAGGGCTGATTGGGGGGTTGGGGCACCGCCCCCTATCACACTCAAGGCAGGGTCAATGGGGAGGTTGCGGCCCCCACCCCCGTGACACACAGAGCAGGGCCAAATCAGGGGGGTTGGGGCGCTGCCCCCTTGTCCCCGCACAGAGCAGGCCCATCAGGGGGGTTGGGGCTCCGTACCCTGCAGGGCCAATCATGGGGTTGAGGAGCTCCCCCCTGTCACTCACAGAGGAGGACCGATAGGGGAGTTATTTTCTTCTCCCCCTGTCACTCACAAAGCATGGCCAGTCGGGGGGTTGGAGCACCACCTATTCTCACACACATGGTAGGAACGATGAGGAGGTTTGGATCTACCTTGTCTTTTTATAGTTTTTCTTATTATATTTTTAGATATTTTTTTTTT
>NW_005871275.1:2011024-2024978 GCF_000147115.1 Myotis lucifugus | reverse complement strand
CCCCCCCCTTTCATGCCCAGAACCGGGCGGATCAGGAGGGTTCCATCCCCCCTCAATTACACTCAAGGTAGGGCCGATTGGGGGGTTTGGGCACCCCCCCCCTTTCCACTCAAGGCAGGGTCGATGGGGAGGTTGTGGCGCCACCCCCTGTGACGCACAGAGCAGGGCAATCAGGGGGTTGGGGCACTGCCCCCTGTTACGCACAGAGCAGGGCCATCAGGGGTTGGGCGCTGCCCCCTGTCATGCACAGAGCAGGGCCCATCAGGGGGGTTGGGGCTCCGTACTCTGCAGGGCCCATCAGGGGGGTTGGGGAGCTCCCCCCTGTCACGCACAGAGCAGGGCCCATCAGGGGGTTGGGGAGCTCCCCCCTGTCACTCACAGAGTAGGGCCGATAGGGGAGTTAGGGCACTGCCTCCTGTCACACACACAGCAGGGCGGATCAGGGGGTTGGGGCGCCGCCACTGTCACACTCAGGGCAGGGCCAATGGGGAGGTTATGGCTCTACCCCATCACACACAGAGCAGGGCCCGTGTAGGGGGGGTTGGGGCGCCACCCTCTATCACCCACAGAGCAGGGCCAATCAGGGGGTTGGGGCGCCGCCACTCTCACACTCAGGGTAGGGCCGATGGGGAGGTTATGGCTCTACCCTGTCACACACAGAGCAGGGCCTGTGGGGGGGAGGGGGGGTTGGGGCGCTGCACCCTGTCACACACAGAGCCGCAGGGCGATCAGGGGGTTTGGGCGCTGCCCCCTGTCACGCTGATCCGGTGCCAGGAGGCCTCGAGGCTCCACTGATCCCGGTGCTGGGAGGCATATTACCCTTTTACTATATAGGATAGAGGCCTGGGGGCCAGCTGGTTTGCCCTGACGGGTGTCCTAGATCAGGGTGGGGGTCCCCACTGGGGTGCCTGGCCAGCCTAGATGAGGTGATGATGGCTGTTTGCAGCTGGTCACACACCTTTCAGGGTGGGGGTCCCCACTGGGGTGCCTGGCTAGTCTGGGTGAGGAGCTGAGGGCTGCTTTCAGGCTGGCAGTTGACTGAAGCTCCCAACCGCTCCATTTTTCTTTTTTTTTTTTTTTATTCTGGGCCAGCTTTAGCTCTGGCTTTAGCTCTGAGGCTTCCTCTGCTGAAAGCAGGTATCTGGTTTGTTTGCATTCTATAATTGAAACAATGTATAACTCCAGCTCTGAGATCCCGGCCAGCTGAAAGCTGGTTTCTGGGGTTTTGTTTAGCTTCTATATTTGTTACAATGTTTCTTAGAGTTGCAGCTCAGAGGCCAGCAAGTCAGGTGGGGAACGTTGGAGTCTGTAGTCACTGGAGCAAGCAAGCCTCATGTTCGCTTCCAGCTGCCTGGCTGCTGGCCGCCATCTTGGCTGACAGTTAAGTTGCATAAGGATATACTGATTAGCCAATGGGAAGGGTAGCGGTTGTACGCTAATTACCATGTTTCTCTTTTATTAGTGTAGATATACACACACACACACACACACACACACACACACACACACACACCCCAACTTGGCTATGAAGTCACACCTCTCAATTCAGAGTACTTTACAAAAAGTTTTAAGTCTTCAACTATTGCTGGTCCTATTACCTACTCAAAAAATGTCTCTCTCAATTAAGCTTCTTTCTAACCTTCAGTTCCTGGGATCTGGAGTCATCTAAATGCCCGTTGGTGCTAGCACCTGGCAGTGTTGAGTGCAAAGTCTACCGAGGCTTTGGGGAGTAGGGGAGGAGGGATTTGCCACCTTCTGAATGACTCAGCGACTGATGAGGGGGTTGCTTTCCACAGCCCAAAGGAGAAGTGGTTAATTTGGAAAGGTCATATTAAGTAGAGTAAAATGAATAAAATGTTCCTGGGTAGATCCCAGGAATGGTGACACCTGGCTGGCTGTCCTCCAGTGACCTCAGCTCTCAGAGCCTAACGGCCTTTGTTAGTGCCCTGGAAACTATCTGGGCAGATGGTGCGGGGTCCACATGCCAGTCATGTGACAGGCTAGAGAGTCTGGAATGGAGCCATTTAGCTCCTGGAGTGAAGGATGTGCTGCTGTCTACAACAAAAGTTATTATCATGAGTCATTACACTCCACAGGACATGCATTCCTGTCATACTGAGTCCCTGTTTTAAAACAGATTGTAAACACGACCTTTATATCAGAGTCATTTCTAATAAACAAGAGGATAACACGTGATTGAGTTCCAAAATGAGAAAGACGAGCCCACAAGAATTCCAAAAGAATCGACACAAGCCCAGTGTCAATTTAAAAAGCCCAATGTGCCCTAGCTGGTTTGGCTCAGCGGATAGAGCGTCGGCCTGCGGACTGAAGGGTCCCAGGCTCGATTCCGGTCAAGGGCATGTACCTGGGTTGCGGGCACATCCCCAGTAGGGGGCGTGCAAGAGGCAGCTGAATCAATGTTTCTCTCTCATCGATGTTTCTAACTCTCTATCCCTCTCCCTCTCTCTTCCTCTCTGTAAAAAATCAATAAAATATATATTTTTTTAAAAAGCCCAGTGTAATATTCCTACACTTTAACTAGGTCAAAGCTACAAATGTATGTCCCCCATCCCATTCTTCTTCCCGCAACTGATGCTATTTAAATTCTTCATTTTATGTCGCTTCATCTAAACTTTATATTCCTGAGTCTACTTCCTCTGATACTCTATTCTGTTATTAATCAAAACTGCCTACACATGAGGGGTCAGGACTCAGTCCAGCTCTTCCTTCTCTGAACTGTCTTGTAGAACTAGGAAAGTCCTGATGTAAGATCTTTAAATGATGGGGAAAGTTTTCACCAGTGGTAGCTAAGACATTTGACTATTTCACTAAACTTTCTATGTTCTTAATACACTTTAATGAATGTCAAGTGCAATAAGAATGCTTAAAGAAAGGAAGAGCACATATGGCAAGAGAAATATAGGAGAGAAAATAGGGCCCTTGAATTTGACAGAGAAGTTCTGTCTCACGGAGCAATGTCACCATCCTTTGTGCAAGGTTGATACAAAGGTCATTTTCTATCTTCATGACCGTTGCTTGGCTATGAATCCCATTCAGGGAGGGGAATGTGGCGGTCTGAAAAGAGAGAGCAAAGGTACTACAACCAGCATAAAGTGTGATACTGAGAGAGGACAAGTGTGTAAATTAGTATTTTTAAACTGAAAAAAGTAAAGAGGCAAAAATAATAACTTTGTAGATGTATAATGTTTGAATTATTCCATTAATAAAATAAATAAATCATGAACTCCACCAGCTCAAAAACTGAATTAGTACAGTGCTATTTTTCTCTGCCTGCATCCCAGTGAAGGGAAAAAAACATTTATTTATCGTTTTGATATAATAAAGGCTTTCATTTCCACCCAATAATATAGCAAATTAACATTCCAACGACTAATGTAAAGCTACTAACATTAATTTCTATAAATGTCTATTATTCAAAATATTTTGTCCCACCAAGTAACTGCTTAATAGAAAGCAAGTAAAGATAGTTTCCCTCTTATCAAACAGGTTATATTCTAAAAATTTAAGTATAAGTGAGACGTTAGGAACTAAGAAAATATTATTCCATAAAAATATAATAATGTTTAACAAATTTTAAATTAAAGTAGTGTTTAAGTTATAATAGTGCTTAATTTTAAATTTTAATTAAAAAATACAATGGTGTTCAAGTTTCCAGGTTAATGCCCCAGAGTCAATTTAACTCATTAATGGCTGATTATAACTGCTTGAGTTCTGGTCATTAAGAAAAATTTCCTTTCCTTCTCCTAAGAAGAGTGTTATTAGCCTTGGACAACATTTTTAGAAATGCACGGTTTCTTTGCTCTCATCTGAGCTCACTTTCAGTCTGACTCCAACTCTCTAGTCCAAGAGTTGTTCTAAACTCCAACTACAGCCCCACCAGGTCTGTCCATTTTCCTTAAACTGATCCTTCTTCCAAATGGCCCATCTCTGGAGCTCTTAATCCGAGTGTCAGGAACCTCATTCACAGAAACTTGGAGCTGGAGGAACCTAGAGATCCTCTGACCCAATCTACCCCCACCCTTACTCCCCCCAAAGTAATCCATACCAATATAGGTATGCCTAACCAATTCATAATCTATCCAAAGATATTTGCATTGGTTAGTTGACTAGTAAGCCAAAGGATCATGTAATTTATAGAATTCCAGGAAGTGTAAGCAATAAAAATGAAAACATTTAAACTATAGATAAGAAAATATTTTGAATCCAAGACCCCCAGGACAGCAGGTCTCTTAGGTCTGCCCCAAGATCAACCCTTCTATGCCAGCACAGCTTTCCACAGCTTCTACCTTCCTCCACTCGTGAACTTACAGACCAGCTAAGCGTTTCCAGGGGTTTCACAACAGCCTTCCCAGACCCTCTGGAAGGATGAGCCAGTGCAGAGAGGTGGTGGGCAGGGCAGCCTCCTGCATTCAAGTCTGTAGTTTCTGGTGGGACACGGGGTGGGGTGTGCTGATTCTGTTACTGTTGCTAAACGAGCAGCTCCAGTGCCCATTACCTGTCCTGCAGAAAAGGAATCTCACTAAGCTCAAAGTCCTGCTCTCTTAAAAATGGTCTCAATAAAGGCCAACAGGGTTGAAATATCTTAAAACAAAACTTTGGGCAATATTAAATAAAAAGGAGACATAGTAATGAGATTTGTCAATCATAAATTTCTTAAATCTAGTGTGAGAAAAATATATACAGCTGACTCATCATCCCCTCTCTTCTCCTCCACCCACAACACCACCTGATAAACCTGCTTCTTCACCTAAGTCATAAACTTCCACTCCCTCACTGCTCAGACCCTAACCAGAGCTTTGTCAAGAATAGGTCATTTATACCCATGGCACAAAGTTCAAAAGATGGAAGGGTCCATCTGGTGTTCATGAAATCCAAGTCCTCAACTACCTAAGTGTCCTTACAGGAGCAACCACACTTCCTTCCAGAGTAGTCTATGTACATTCTTTTTTATAATCAGAATTCACATAGTATGCTAACAGTTTCTGCACCTTTCTTCTACAATCTTAGAAGTCAGTCATAACACTCCACATAAAGCTACCTTTTTCTTTGTAAGAGCTGATCACATGCCACTCTATATATGTAACACAATTTAACCATTCCTTCATGTAGTCATTCAGATTACTTCCAATCTTTTGCCATTATTAAAATACCCTTCTGGTTTTAACTTCTATATGTTTCTCATATCCACTCTCATGTATTGTCCTACTCTATTCTCCCACTGACTTTATTCTGTGCCATATCATCCCTCCCCTGGACTATCATAATAGCCATGTAATTGATCCTCTTTGATTGTTACCCTACTCCCACTATTCATCCTCCAGAATGCATGGCAATCTATTGAGTTAGAATTCTTTCCATATCTGTCCTAAGCTTAAAATTCTTCAACAGCCACCACTATGTACTCAATGAAGGCTAAGGTCATCAGCACCTTTTAAAGGTCTCCTCCAATGTCCCACCCCTTACAGTCATATCAACTTAGTAAAATAAACTGCTGTAGTCCTCCAACAACATCAGGTTTCTTCATCCCTCTCGGTCTTTGTCCATGCTGTGCCCCCATCATGGAATACCCTCCCATCTTATCTCATCTGCCATTTGCCATTTATTATTCATTCTACCACCACCTCCCCAGGAACACATCTCTGAACCCTCAGAAGGGACAGTGAGCTTCCATAGCTGCCTGTGCCTATTTCAGTCTGCCCTCATGCAAGATCACAGTGAAATCATTACCCAGCTCTCTTCCCCTCCCCTGTACACCACAGGAGGGAAGGAGTCCCACACCTTTATAAAGAAATACAGCAGGGCCCTAACTGGTTTGGCTCAATGGATAAAGTGTCAGTCTGCAGACTGAAGGGTTCCAGGTTCGATTCCAGTCAAGGGCACATGCCCGGGTTGCAGGCTCTATCCCCAAAAGGGGGCATGCAGGAGGCAGCCGATCAGTGATTCTCTCTCATCATTGATGTTTCCATTACTCTCTCTCTCCCGTCCTCCCTGAAATCAATAAAAATATATTTAAAAAGAAAGAAATACAGCAGGCACTTAAATGTTCATTGCAATGAACTGGTATGGAGACAAAAGAGAAGGTGAGTTTCAAAATGGAGAAGGTGATCAAGATGTGTCTTAGTTTTCTCATCACAAAAATTGAAGATAATAGTATTTTCCCCACATGGTTTTGGTAAAAATTAAATGAGATAATATGCATCAAATATGGAAACAGTGCCTGGCATTTGGAAAGCACTCAATCGATGTTAGTATGATGTCAGGAAGAAAAATAAGAACTGAGAAAAGATCACTAGGTTGATTGGTTGATTGACCTCTGTCATCATGGTCTCTGAAGAGCTTTCCTACAGTGTGAAGGAGAGGCTGGAGGGGATGGATGGCCATGATACCTAACATGGGACTGGAAACTGCCACTGGGAAAACTGCCTGAAGAAGCCAAGTGTTGTGTCAGAGGAGAAACCAGGAGAAGACGGAAAGGAGTGCTGGACCACAATAAATGTCCTGCTGGCCATGCGTGAGCTTCTGTGGCCAGGCCAGGAGGGAAGCAAGTCAAGAGCACAAGTGGTCAGAGAAGGGTGAGGTGGGGGCTGGGGCTGGGGCTGGGGAAGAAGGAGAACTAAGAATGGCTTTGAATGACTTCTTAGAATCAAGACACTTCAAATAAAAGTTATGCCTTGATAGCTCTGACCACAAGGGTTGAAAAGGGCTATCCCTAAAATTCCAACCCACTCAACACTAACAATTTCAGTAACATCCTGTTGTCGCCAATCCAATCGGGCTGCCCACTGGGTTAAGAGCAGAAGAGTGTTAAATGTTCTCGAATTTCCTCAGCACTGCAATCTGCTGGGCTTGAGCAAATGCCCCAGATGGAACTTCATTTTCTTCTTTTATGACTGAGGGATTATCACTCGGTCCTTTCATTTCCCCTAGGGAAGCAAAGGTTCCAGATGGGCCCACCCCCATTATATGATTTCCAACAGCTTTGCATATTTTCCGTGTATACATAGCTTTGCCATTTATTATTCATTCTACTGACTCTCTAATCTGTTAATGTGCTGAGCTGTCTTTATGAATCATAAATTAGCTACGTGGCATGGTGGTGAACACAATGTTGGGATGTGACATGTGGAGTCTTGTGCAGCAGAATTCTCCTTCTGCTATCTGTCCTAAGAAAACACAAAATTAACAAACGGTAATACATTTTTTAACTTTAAGACTGTCAGTTCTAAAGGAATACAGGAGCTGTATGTTTTCATCATTGTGTATGCATTCTTCAACAAACATTTATTATGAACCTACAATATAATAAGTACTTTGTTAGCTGCTAAGGAACAGAGACAAATGCATGTAATTCAGTATCTCACAGCTCCTCCAACACCCATTTATACTCCCAGGAGGAAACAAGCAAAATGACAAATTAGGTCACAATGAATCTACCTTAGTTTCATGATTTTTAAAATTTAAGCCATTACACAATTCTGTTCTCCTAACACAAAAATTATAAGCAAGTGTTCCACAGACTAAATTAGGATAAGTTTTGTTTCACCAAAACTGTGTTTTTTAAAACACGGGTCTACATTTTAAAAACTAATCAAAAAATTTCACAAAATGAAAGTATATTTAGAGAGAGGAAGGAGGAGAGAGAAAGAGAGAAACCTTGATGTGGGAGAGAAACATCAATCGGTGGCCTCTGGCACACACCCCAACCGGGGATTAAACTTGCAATGTAGGAATCAGTGTATGGGATGATGCTCCAAACAACTCAGCCACACCTGCCAGGGCATATTAAGCTAATTTTTAAAAATATTTCTACTTTCTCTTAGAAAACACATGAAAATATCTACCAACTTTGGATTCACATTCCCACAAAAAAAAATCCCCAGAGCAGAGTCACAGCGGTCCCTTTAAATCAGCACACCCTCTCCAGGACACCACTGCCCCTCACCTCTCAATCTGGAAACCCACTCTCAGCCAGCACTGGACCATTCCCTTTAGTTCTCTGCAGCCAAACAGGTATCAAAGGAGGAAATAAAAGACAAAGAGGGTAGTTGACTCAAAGAACTGGGAAGGAGAATAATTCTTTGAATCAGTGAAGAACTGTCCTATGTGTTAAATGTGCAAATACATTATGCCCAGCACAGTGTAGTCGCTTACATAAAACTGCAGGCTTCCTCAGTGTCTATCTGTCCCTCTGCCCGAGGTGACACTTATCAATATCCTTCCCATGACATGAGAGACAACAGAGAGCACCATAATTCCTGTCTCTTTCTGAAGCTAAAGCACTTAACATCAGATGTGAAAATATTAGATATTTCTCACCTTCCTTCTTTCCTATTAAACCAGCAGAGACCCCAGCTTCTACTTTTCATTCCCCTTGGTTATCTACACTAATAAAAGACAAACATGCAAATTGACCATACCTTCGTTATGCCTTAAGCCACACCCACCAGCCAATCAGAGCGACTATATGCAAATTAATCCAACCAAGATGGCGGCCGGTAGCCACAGAGCTGGAGCAAGCAGGAGGCTTGGTTGCCCCAATGATGGAGGAAGCCAAGCCTCCCGCCTGCCGCAGCTGGCTCTGAGCTCCACTCAAGGCAACAAAATTTCAATTATAGAAGATAAATAAACCCCAGATACCTGCTTTCAGCCGGCCGTGGCCACGGAGCTGGAGCGAGCAGGAGGCTTGGGTTGCCCCTGGCGATGGAGGAAGCCAAGCTTCCCTCCTGCCCGCCCTGGCCAGCTTTGAGCTCCACTCAAGGCTACAAAGTTTCAATTATAGAAGGTAAATAAATCCCAGAATAAAAAAGAAAAAGAAAAAAAGGAGAGGCTTGGAGCTTCAGTTGCCGGGAGGACTTGGCCAGCCTGAAAACAGCCCTCAGCCCCTCATGCAGACTGGCTAGGCACCCCAGTGGGGACCCCCCAACCTAAAGGGGGTGTAGCCAGCCTGAAAACAGCCATCAGCCCCTCATCCAGGCTGGCCAAACTTCCATGGGGTGAGGGTCCCCACTTGGGGGGGCTTGACCAGCCTGCAAACATCCATCAGCCCCTCACCCAGGCTGGCCAGGCACCCCAGTAGGGACCCCCACCCTGATGGGGGTGTGACCAGCCTGCAAACAACCATCAACCCCTCACCCAGGCTGGCCAGGCACCCCAGCGGGACCCCCACCCGTGCATCAGGCCTCTATCTTATATAATAAAAGGGTAATATGCAAATTGACCCTAACAGCAGAACGACTGGGAATGACTGGTCACTATGACACACACTGACCACCAGGGGACAGACGCTCAATGCAGGAGCTGCCCCCTGGTGGTCAGTTCGCTCCCACAAAGGGCTTCATGGTGGTTTAAAGAGTGGCTAATGGTTCGGGGGAGAGGCTCAGGCAAAAGCCAGACACCAAGGGAATTCAGAGAGGCCCCTCAAAGGCCTCTGGGTTCCAAAGGCTCCTAGTCGTGCTTTAGGGCAAGCCTTTCGAAGAGATACTCGCCAGCCTACAAGGTTAGTCAGGTGGTTGCCCATCTTCTTGATGAGTTTCACCTTCTCATCCAGGAAGTGGTTCTCCAGGAAGTCACAGAGCTGAGGGTCTATGCGGGTAGAACCCAGGGCATGCAGCTCCAAAGGGGCCTGGTTCAGGTTCCTCGCCAAGGCCCTGGCGGCTTCCAGGGCATCCTGAGTTTTACCCACTCATCTTGGGAAGGCTTCAGCATGTCTTGGAAGAACATGTAGCCACCGCTCTGCCCTCGTGCTTCTTCTCCGCCAACTCTCAGCAGAAGTGGCCCATGTCTTCCAGAGCCACGTCACTGAGGTCAAAATAGCACACCTACCTCTGAATAGAGCATTTGTCTTTGGGAGAAGGACACAGGGAAGCATTTAAGATAGGAGTTTGAGATTAAAGCTAGATCTGAAACATCTTCTTTAAAAAACAAACAAAACAAAAAGAACCTCCAGCAAATGCAAAAAAAAAGGCAGCATTTTTTAAATGTGGATGTACATGTGAGAGTATTTTCCATATTTTTATGTTTTTTATCCACAAAATTAAATTTAAATAATTTTTAAAGAATTACCTTCTCAAAGTACACATTTCTCCCATGAGACAGGAAGCAAATCTCAAAGGATGCAAAGGTCACTATTCTCTCAGACCCTGCGGCTCTCGGATGTGGTGTCAACAGGAGCTTAGATTTTAGGATTTTGGTCTTACTGTACCGTGGCCCAGAAGGCAAAGCTAACCTAGTGCCTGCGCTTTTCAAATTATTTACAATTGAACCCCTTGAAAAAACTAAGCTCATTTGGAATTTTTGAACATTAAAATGTTCTACTCCCAAATGCTTACTGCTTACTCTGAAGCTTTGGTGGTTGAAATGCTGCCTGCTGCTGAATAGGCATGATTTTAGCTGACTCCTCGCAAGGCCACCTGCTAAAATAATGTAGAAGGACTTGGCAAGACCAATTACCTTGTAGATTAATAAAGCTACTATTTTCTGTGGCGGAGGGTCCTGGAAGAATAGAAGGGTCACTAGATCAGAGCAGCCATTCATTGCTGTACCTGGGATTGCAGTGATCCCAGGGGTTAGCATCCTCCCCGAACACCTTCCCCTGCAGACAACACTCTCACACCCTCCAGAGATGGCTTTGTTTGCACAGATCTAAGATGCTGTGTTTAATTTAAGTGAATATATTTTCCTTCTCAATAATCAGTCTGTGTGCCTAGTTTTAACATCCCCAGCCTCAATCCTGTCTATATCTTGTGAAATTTGGAAATTCTCATTAATACTAAAGTCATGATGCATATCTTGAACTTCACTGTTGGCTATTAACACTTGATACCCATGAACTGTCTAGCACAGCTATTTGCATGCAGCACATACATTTCACCAAATTACTACTTACAAAGGAAGCTTTGGTATCAAAGAAAGAACACCAAATTCTGAGTCCTGTTTTGGCCACATGAAAGCATCCTGACCTTGGCCAAGACCCTTCACTGTTTAGGACCTCATATTCTTTGTCCTCCTTTCTCACACATTTAAATGAGAACTAAGTGAGCCCAAATATGTGGGAAGTTCTGTGTAAAATAGAAAGCTTTATGAAAACATGAGGGGATGTTGTTATTAATGGTAACAGCAATAAATGTAATACCATATCCCATTTTATATACAAAAACACCCAGGATTGCTATTCCCACATTTGCACCTTGTGGCCCAGTCAGTTTTTCTATAGCTCTTTTGCCTAAAGTCCCAATGATTTTAACATTTCTTTCAACTATCAATTTGAACTTTTTATTACAATTTCATTTAGCTTGAGAGGACAGATAGTCTTAAAAGGAAAACCTGGGGACCCCTTTGGAAATTGGTTAAGTCCCTGGTCCACCACAGATGGTGTGTGGAGTTCCAGGCCAAAATCAGAGGATTTATATTCCTCAAAAATTAGCTTATTTTGGTTCCAGTGGCCCTGGACCACGTGTCTTATCTCAATTCACCAATATTAAAGAAAAAAATACTATGATAATGAGTCACTATAGTATTCCTATTTTTTAAATTATACTCTAAACCCAAATATCTTTAATATATTTTCAAGGGAGATCCAACATGGCGGCCGATTGGACAGCAGGCTGCAAGATAGTGTGTGAGTGAGTGAAAGGAGAGTGCGTGGACGTGCGGGGAGTGTCTGTATTTGTGAATGAGGGACAGTTATATTCCACAGGACTGTTGGGGACTGGTGGACCAGGCTCTTCTGGCTGGGCAGCCTCTACTACAGCTGAAATCTCTCCCACGGTGACTGGTTCTGCTGAAGAGACCACGCCATCTTGAAGGGGAGAGCGGATGTGATCGGAAGTCCAGCCTTACCTTCACCCGGGAAGACCTCAGATACCTTCCAGGACCCTACAGCCACAACACCCAGGGACCAGCTGACTCAACTGTGAACCCACGGACACCGAAACTCCAGCCTCCCCAACCACGGGCGCCTAATAAGTTTGTCCAGGGGGAGATAAGGTGGCGGCTGAATATGTGATGGGTCCTGTGCCTTCTCACAGAGCAGATAGAAGGAACAGCTGAATCAAATAACACCTACCTGTAACTGGCAAATTAAACACAGCTGGTAAGGCGACCTGTGGACAGAAAGGTCAGAGATCACCTGGAGAGAGGTGGAATCTGGGATCCAGGCTGGAGGGAGAAACGCATGCAGCGGGGGCTAGAGTCTCAGAGGGAGCCTGAGCTCCACCAAATCCGCAGCCCTTGGGTCAGTGTAGCCCTCAAATGTGGAAGGGGGTGCTGCTGGCGGAGGGGGACTCTATATCTAAGCCCACAGCCATGGGAGACTGTGCCCAGAAAGGCATCCTGAAGTTCTACACTGCACATGCAGTTCCGGGGAGGGGGGCAGGAGGGCGGGGGGGAGAAAGATGTGAGTTGGCGCCGTTCCTTTGTCTTTTTTACCTCCTTGCTTTTGCTTGCTAAGCCCAGTACATAGGATCTTCCAATTAAAAACACTCACCAAGACTACAGGGGAATGTTGTTTTTGTGGAAACTGGGGATCAGAATAGGGAGAGAAGAGCAGGAAACCAGCTCTAGGACAGTCCGTCCCTCCAACCCAGTCTTAAGTGTGGCAGGGAAAGAAGAGTCTAAACACTGGGTAGAGGGGCCATCTGGTCCCAGAAACTAATACGCCACCCAGGGGCTCTGTCAGTAATAGACACTTGTGTAAATACAACTGAAGGCAGGCAGAGAAAGAAAGTGAGCAGAGAGATCCCACCTGCTTGCAAACAAAGTTGTGGCTTATGACATAGAGGAGTGGTGGATCTGGTTCTGGTTGATGTCCGCTCCGACTTTTAGTTGTATTTTTGAAGTGGTTGTCCACGGCGGCAGTCTCCGGTGTTTACCTATGCCGCCATCTTCGATCAGCTCCGAAATGTTCCAACCTTCACTATTTTTTATCTTTTACTTAAGAAACTAAAATTTTTTCTCACTTTATTTTACTTTTTTATTATTATATTTTTAATTATTATTACTATTATTTTACCTTTTTTAAGTTTTATTTTATTTTATTTTTTCTTTATTTCATTTTATTTTTGAATTAGTGTTCTACATTCTATTTTTATTTTTGTTTTAGCATTATTTTACTCTATCTCATTTTTTCCTTTATGCCAACACTTTCTTCCTCACTTTTCCCTTGTTTCATCCTATTTCTCTTACCCTGTTCCTGCTTTAGTTTTTCTCTAAACTTTCCTTCTAATCCCTGTTAAAAATTTATCTTATTCATATATCTAATTTCCTCTCCCCTGCTCCGTCTATGCACCATGCATACTTCTCTTTTCTCTTTCTCCACTAGCCATATTTTTTTCTTTTTTCTTTCTTTCTGTCTTATGGTTGTTGTTTGTTAGTTTTCTTTTTTTCTGTTTTTGTTTTTTTTTTGCTTCTGTTTTTCCTCTCCTCACTTGTTCTCTTCTACTAATAGCTTCATTAATTTCAATCACCAACTCAGGCTTATCTACTCTCTATTCTCCTTTTCCAAAAATAGATGAATATATAGATAAACAGATTAAAGAAAGGGAAAAAAATTTTGAGATATATATAAATTTTCTTTTATATATATACTAGTAGCGCTGCACAAATCTATGTGCCAGTAGGCTGCTGCAACCCTCCTGTGGCTCTCTGCCCACTGCCCCACCCTCCTGTAGCTCTCTGCCTGCTGCCTTGTCTTCCTGTAGCTCTCTGCCCACTGACCCGCTGTCCTGTAGCTCCACCCACCCCCCATTTCCTCCCCCCACTCATAGCTTGCTGCCATGCCCCGTCCTGTAGCTCTCCGCAGCCCGCTTGTACTTCACTGGCCCATCCTCGTGCTGATCTTGATCTGGTCATGATGCGCTTGGTCATGATGCCTCAGGGCATAATGGCTAATTAGCATATTCCTCTCTTATTACATAGGATTACATATATATACATA